>NC_090656.1:182716101-183048601 GCF_040937935.1 Hyperolius riggenbachi
AGACACAAACTTGCGGACAGGTGAGTGTAAGGGTGCATACACACATCAGACCATAGTCTTTGGAAAATGAAAGATCACAGACCAATCTTACCACCCTTCATGTAGTATGAGAGCCATATCTACACAGTCTTTTCTATGGAGCTGAACTCCCCATCAGAAAAAAAATCTTTGCAAGATGCTGCACAGAAAGATGCTGCACACACTCAAAAGATCTGTAGCTGCAAAAGATCTGTTCCTGCCAAAAATCCATTCCTGCAAATTGCAATGATAGTCTATGAGATCTGCAGATCATCATACACACATGATTTAACTGACATTCATCTGCAGATCAGACAATTATCAACAGATCTGAAAATCCATCCTGGTGGATCTGATCTGCAGATGAATGTCAGTTTTTGCAGGAATGGATTTTTGGCAGGAACAGATATTTTGCAGCTACAGATCTTTTGAGTGTGTGCAGCATCTTGCAAAGATTTTTTTTCTGATGGGGAGTTCAGCTCCATAGAATAGACTGTGTAGGTATGGCTCTCATACTACATGAAGGGTGGTAAGTATAGTCTGTGATCTTTCATTTTCAAAAGACTAATGTCTCATGTGTGTATGAGCCTTAAGGTTCTGAGAGAGGATATACACACCGATAGGAAGACCAGGGGGTCCCACAGATTTTCATGCTGAGATCTATTGAAAATCTATAGTGTGCGGAAGGATTTGATCAAGGGCATTGCTAGCCCCAAAGCACTTGCCACAGATCTATCCTGGGGTGCTCGGGATGTCTCCGCACAGTCAGGCCTGGGGCACACCAAAACCCGCTAGCAGATCTGCAAAATGCTAGCAGATTTTGAACCGTTTTTTATTTTTATGAGGCGTTTTGCTAGCGTTTTGTGGATTGCTGCTGCGGATTTAATGTACCATATTTCAGATATTGTTACAGTAAAGCTGTTACTGAACAGCTTCTGTAACAACAACGCCTGCAAAACTGCTCTGAATTGCCGTTTTTCAGAGTGGTTTGCGTTTTTCCTATACTTTACATTGGAGGCAGAAACGCCTCCGCAATCCAAAAAATTACTCACCCCGGGAGTATGCGTTTCTGCAAAACGCCTCCCGCTCTGGTGTGAACCACCGCATTGTGATACATTAACCAAGCCGCAAGCGGCTGTAAAAACGCCAAAAAACCCGCTCGGTATGCACCAGCCCTCACATCCGGCAGCTTCGTGTCCAATTTCTGCCAATATTTGTACCCGGTTTCTTCCCCTAGTGTCTGAAAAGAGTTCCTAGTGTCTGCTTCTCAGATGCTAGAGGGTAAATTGCCAGCTACAAAGGATGTCTCCAGACTTGGAGAGTGGATGGAAGTGATGAGTAGTTCCACCTGCTGTGCTGGGGAGAGGAACAGTGTGGACACACACAACAATGCATAACCATGAACATGAAGGTTCCAAGCACTACAGCTTCCAACATAACACCTTAAAGGGAATCTAAACTGAGAGGGATATGGATGTTTCCTTTTAAACAATACCAGTTGCCTGGCAGCCCGGCTGATCTCTTTAGCTACAGGGGAGGCTGAATCACACAACTAATCCAGTCTGACTTCAGTCAGAGCACCTGATCTGCATGCTTGTTCAGGGACTGTGGCTGAAAGTATTAGAGACACAGGATCAGGAGGAGAGTCAGGCAACTGGTATTATTTTAAAAGGAAAAATCCATATCCTTCTCAGTTTAGGTTCCCTTTAAAGGGGAACTGAAGAGAGAGGTATATGGAGGCTGTCATGTTTATTTCCTTTTAGACAAAACCAGTTTCCTGGCAGCCCTGCTGATCCTCTGCCTCTAATACTATTAGCCATAGCCCCTGAACAAGCATGCAGCAGATCAGGTGTTTCAGTGGTTCAGACTTATAAGTCTGATCTGACAAGACTAGCTGCATGCTTGTTTCTGGTTTTAATCAGATACTACTGCAGATAAATAGACCAGCAGGGCTGCCAGGCAACTGGTATTGATTAAAAGGAAATAAACATAACAGCCTCCATATACCTCTCTCTTCAGTTCCCCTTTAACATCCAGCATGTTCCATAGAGGCACCACAGCAGCATGGTACCCAGCATGTGTATATGGTTATATGTATGGACAGTATATGTCTATATATGCTCCATAGAGGCACCCTGCATGGCTCCATTGATAAACCACAGCTCTCAGAATATCCCTATTGAGGCACCCAGCTCTCATCATACCCTCCTGGAGTTGTGGTGTGTCATTGGGAGGCCTATGGGTGGAGGTCCACTACAAGGACAGGGAATGCTATGGGGGCAGCAGGCCAGCCCATCAAGCAAAAGCCAGAAAATTGCGTAGTTATGTTTATGTAGGCTGCCATATTTTTTTTCCTTAAACAATACCAGTTGCTTGGTAATCCTGTTAAAAACTTCTGGCAGTATTAGTAGTGTGTGAGTCATAACACAAACAATCATGTAGCTTATCCAGCCAGACTTGTGTCAGAGCACCTGATATGCATGCTTGTTCAGGGTCTATGGCTAAAAGCATTAGACAGATCAGGGTAAAACCAGGCAACTTACATTATTTAAAAGTAAATAAATATTGCAGTGTCTGTAACACTTTGATCTCAGGGTCCCTTTAAAGGAAATGTCGGGCAAAACACCCGCACAGAACTACTGCTCCTGCGCAGTACTCTGGACAACGTGGACTTGATTGACAACCTTGAGGTTGGCCTCAGCCGATGGCCCAGGACTCTAGCCAGTGCAGAGTTGCAGCGTGGGATATATCAGTTGCAAGGGGCTGGAGGAAGCCCCGGGTAAGTGTGGGTGGGTGTGTGGATTGGATGACATTTCCTGTAACAGCCAAATACATGTGAATACTCCATAATCCAATAATATCTCCAGCATTTAGCTGCCAATCCAGGCCTAGTGGTCAAACGGACAAATGCTCAAGAATAAAGATACTCTACTGCTAGATTTGAAATAACAACAAAAACACGCTAAAATGAAAACTTAAATTTCATTTGTGCAGTTTAATATATTTATTTCAAACAAGTAAAGAACACATTAAAATTCAGTTAAGAGTTAAAGCTTCAGCAATTGTTCCTTCCTGTTACATACATTCAATATAACTTAAAAGACAAAAAAAAAACCTAGGACTAAATGAAGTGCAAAATAGGCTGCAGATGAACTGTACGGTAATTTGTTTATTCAGAACAGATATGTTAAGGAACACAGGTGATGAGTTTTGTGTAAGAAAGTTGCGTTGTGAGTTGCTGTTGTAGGCATAAATCTGTAACAAGCAACCCCCGTGGCGCTCCGGTCATAGTCTCAGTAGCAAAAGAACAGTTCTGGTGCCACATCGCCTTCAGAATCATCATCGTCCACAAACACAAATAAAAAAATAATCTTAGCTCCTCCCCCCTTATAATAGGCCTACAGCCTGTGCTGAGCAGACTGCTGTAAAAACTCATCAGACAGTAGTTTTTAATAAACCAGTCACACACCAATCTCTCAGTATTTCTGTATCACCATGTTAATATGCTTTATAGAGTCCTAGAATTATCGGATTCTTGCAATCCAAACGATTTTCCCCAATCCATGGGCTGAGTCTGGTTTTCTTATTGCTTGACCTTTACTGGTAACTTCTAAGTTCCATTTTTGTGAGGTAATTTCTCTTGAACTAGCCACATGCTATGCTGTTTGTAAGATATTGTTCATTTATTGTATCCATCACAGATATTTAGCTTTACACCATTTTGTGTAATTGATATTAAAGGATATCCAAGGTGATTAAAAAAAAAAAGTTAAGCTTTATTTACCTGGGGCTGCCCCCAGAAGTCAATGTGGTCCAGTGCAGCAGTTTCGCTGCCCTCCAGGGTGCAGTTGTTCCCTCCATAAGATTGCAGACCACAACTGTAGTCGCAGGCTTCTGTGCATTAAAGCGCAAATGTGAAAGACTATCTGTGATCAGCGATCTTACGAATCTTACAGAGACACCCTGGAGGGCTGGGTAGACAAACTGCTGCGCTGGACTACATAGGCATAGACATTTTTTCTTTAATTACCATACTGGCTAGTTCTGGCCCCATAAGGAATAGAACCATCCTTTTCCTATTTTGCAGTAAGATTACTGTGATTGGCTCACAATAATCACGGATTCAGGAATCCATTAAATGGCTCCTGAACGAGATATGATGTAAATGTGACAGCAGAGCAAGCGTTTTACAGGACACAAAAGGTGATTTCAATTAGCAAGATCTAGGAAAGTTTTACATCTTAAATACTACGTAACCTCCGGAGTTTGACAGCTCCACTGTCATATGTGTGGGGTTTTTTTTCCCAGTTTTTAGAGCCAGTCACGCAATAATTCTCAAAACTAGATTCCAACAAAAACTTAAAGGGGTTCTATGGATCATAAACAAACAAACTGACACTTACCTGGGGCTTCTATCAGCCTCCTGCAGCTGTCATGTTCCCTGCCGCTGGCACAAGTCTATTATTCATCCAACTAGACAAATAATGCTCACTCCCGCTCACGTCTCAAAGAGCTTATTGCGCAATATGAGGTTTTCTCATACTGCACCTGCGCAGTAAGCTCCCAATGACGCAGCGGGAGTGAGCATGCGCACGGCTACGGCCGGCCAGCCGCAGTTGATTGTCTGGATCAATTGGACTGGGACTGGCGGTGGGGAACGGAGGAGGACGGTGTGGGATATGACGTCTACAGGGGGCTGACAGAAGCCCTAGGTAAGTGTCAGTTTTCTTTTTTTTTTACAATCCACAGAACACCTTTAAGTCTTCAAATAAGCAGAGAAAGGTTACAATTTTAGTGATAAACTTTTAATTTAATCTCCCTTCACTTTCTGTGATATCATTAATGCAAATAAGTGAATCTGTTACACAATAAAGGAAGGTTCACACCTAATGCGTGATACTGAATGTTTTTTTGCATTTTTTATTTTATTTTTTTGCGTTAAAATGTGCGTTTGTATGCATGCATTTTTTTTCAGGAATAACTAATGAAAGTTGGTGTGAAATTGCATGCCTTGTGCGAATTTATGCTGCAAGAAGTATTTTTTTTCATGCACGCAAAAATGTGGATGTGAAAAAGCAATTTACAGCAAAAATGCAATTTTACATTGACTTTCTTTCATTAAATGTGTGGCAAATGCATTTTCACACTCACTAACTGCACGTGATTTTTAGTGAACCTTACACATAGTAGAGCCTTACACAAAGTCCTGTACACATAGTAGTAGATGAAACTGGGCAAAAGCTATTTGCTAACTACTACCCTCTGCTGAGAATAAAGTGTGTACAGTGGCCTTCGGTGTCTAAATCTGTGAGGTGAATTGAGTTGGCTGATTGCTGGCTATTGTTCTCTCCGCTCACCTTGTCACAGCGTGACATCACTCGTGCACCGATCCGTCATCCCTCTGCCACCCCCCTTCCACAACTTAGCAACAGAATGAGCTGCTAGCCTGCAGGCTAATTATGCATTTATGCAGTGTGTGCCCTGTACTGTCTCCGGTGGGATTATGTGTACGGGGCTTAACAAACAGAAATATACACCTGGTAAAGATGTAATTTTTCTGTTGGTAATGCAAACCTACGGTGCTAATTTATAGTGAATTGTATGTATGTAGTAGATAAGAATTCAACTGCACCAATTTCCGGATAAAAGTCCAATTTTTATTGAAGCAATTGTGGACAAACCACAATGCTCATGCATATCAGAGCAAATTTATGGCGCCTTAGTGATAGCTATGAATAAGGAGCTATGAGTTTGCTCTGATATGCTTCAGCTGTATTGCTGTTTCTCCACAACTGCTTTAATAAAACATTTGACTTCTGTTCTGATAATGATGCAGTGGAATTTGTAATGACTACTGGCGCTTTGCTCCCGATCACAGTAGGTGCAGTGGCTGCAGCGACCTGTTTCTTGGATTGCAAGTGTATGTATGTCAGTTTGCTCTGGTTTTTAATAGTTGTCAGATGTTGAGTATAGCTGCTGTTATCTCCACCATGAAATTTGAATAACACAAACATTTCTACAACACAAGGTAATAACATATAAAACAACTACACAATGCCACTCTCAGTGAAGTGTTCCACAGTATAATCTCCAACACTCACCAGATAATGACCACTTCAGACTTCAGGTGGGTTATGAGTTTTAAACAGGGAATATACCATTCTTGACTCCCCCATGATCATTCTGCAAACAAAGAATTTCCACTCTCCTCGGCTGTGATCTGATCCTTCCGTGTGGGAGACACAGAACCACTGTATGATTGGTGCTATTGCTCACAGTGACTTCACTTCCCAATCCCCACACAGTGGCTGCTCACCAGATGTAGGCCACCATATTATATAGGTGGATTATGATTTTTGGAGCAGCCACCCCAGGTAGTGAAGCAGGCTTTTTCACATCAGCTGCTTTTCAAACTTTAATTTCACACAAAACAGATTCTCAAAGCCAAAATACATAAACTATATTACATAGCATAAGACCTTCAGCAAAGTGCCTCTGTGCATATTGGAATGTGCACTTATGTAACCAGGCAGATTTTAAGCGTAGAATATCTACGCTACTCATCCAATGGAGGCTGACTGGGGCTCAGGTGATGTCCCGCTGTATGTTCCCGGCTCCCGGCAGAATGGATTTTGCGCTTGTGCAGTAGCACAGGGCAAAGTGGGCTTGGCATTCTCTTCTGAGGCGAAGTAGCTCTTTGCGGAGGCAGTCTGAAGCCTGCACAGTAGTAGTGTGGTTATGCTCATTATCATGCAGGAGCACATCGGCCAGCTTTCAGATGGTCCCAGGGTGCAGAAGGATGTGGGAAGCCTCTGGAGCAGTGGTCTTTAAACTGAGGCCCACGGACCGAATGCAGCCCCCGAGGCCACACACACTATTTCTTCTAGATGCGGTCAGCTACATCTTTAAATATTAGTTGTCTGCATATAGAATAGCAGTGCTGGCACCACCCATCAACATGGAAGCCAAAAATCTACTGGTCTCCAATCAAATTCCACATCAGGTGACACTGCTGCCCAATTGGACTGCAGGTTGTCACCTGGGTATGCTTCACTGTTTGGCCCGCAAAGACTTCTACATCATTTTATGTATACTAAGCCCCCCAGCAGTCTGAAGTATGTTGACCTGGCCCTCAACTCAAAACATTTGGGGACCTCTGCTCTGGAGGATCCAAAGATTTCCCTGTACCGAGGTAAGCATTTAACATTTCACTCCCAAAAAAAGAAGGGAAAAAAGCTATGAGGAAGGGGGAAACCCCGAAACATGTCATGTTTGCTACTATTCTGATAAACGCAAGTTTATACGCCAGTTGAGTGCCTCCTTCATTTCTATTTGTATATACCGTGGTGGAGTGGTGATCCGCAGAGGGATTGTGCACTGGCAGACCAGGTGTCATACCTGGAGTTGAAACAAAGCTCAGCAACCCCCTTGTTTACTGAAAAGCTATGAATGCTAATATCACACATATTCAAGTGACACACCAAAACAACAATTAAAATAAATTCCAAACTGTAAGTAAACCCAGGGGGTTGGGGGGGGGGAGGGGTTGGCAGAAGTCATGATGGCCTCTTCAGAAGTGTACAAAGTCCAAGTAGCCAAACAGCTATCAAATCGCTCTATCTCACCAACTGTTTATTTGCCTATAGAAGTATGTAAGGCAGGACAGATCTCTCTCTCCCCCCCCCCCCTCCCCCCCAGGCACTGTAGGCTTGTGCCTACAGGTACCTGGTGTGGGAGAGTCAGATCATATATAAAATATCACCTCTCAATCCCCACCTCCTATGACTCTGCTGTTTAGTGGAGAGGAGTACAGGAATCACTCTGCTCCAGCCATGCATGCATAGTTATGTCACATTAGTGGTTATGCATGATTGGCTGTAGCAGAGCAGGTGAGAACCCTTGAGAAGGACTGGAGCCAGCATACCCTAACAAAACCTGTGGAGTCCCAAAAGCCAGAATACCCTCTTAAACCATGGTGACATTCTTGCCAAAAAAAACAAAAACAAGCAAGCAGTTCACTTTTATAATGCAGCTTCTCAGTGTACAATGCAGCTTCTTGGTGCTCAATGCAGCTTCTCGGGGCACAATGTAGCCTTTCAGCCCTGCAGCCTCTCCCCAATGCAGGTTCTCAGTTTGATCGTACTAGGGATTAGTATTCTGCATCTAAATGCCTCGGAACACGAACTTGAAGCACACAGGCCACGGCGTGGGGGGGTTAAGCCACCATTGACACAGCCTCTGTGTATGGTTTCTGAATCATTTCTGAAACACTAATCTACATTGCCTATATCTAAATCCCCTTCTAATCACTATCCTAGAAACTTTATCTGTTAGTATGCAGATATTACCAATAATACGCACATTTAAGCAGCCCATACACTCAGCCGATTTTCTGGCTGACCGATCGATCGCGATCGATCGCAAATCGGTTGGCCAATCGACCGATCGACGGCCGATTTCGATCGATTTCGATGGATTTCCATCGAACTTGCAGGGTGGAAAATTTAGGTCGATCTGATGAGATTGCTTATCAGTTTGCATTGGCCTTAATGGAAAGCTGATGGCAAAAAAATGCCATCAGATTGAATTTCAACAGATTTCAAACTGAAATCTATTGGAATTCTATCCTGGTAAAAAATGTTCTAAAAACACATCAGATAGATCATCAGATGCATTTCTTATCTATCTTCTGCCAATCTGACGAGTGTATGGGCACCTTTAACCAAATTTTACTACTTGTGTTTGCTTACACAAGGTAACACAGCTTTTACCAAACAGTGGCCAAGGAATGCAGATACTGGTTGGATTGCCAAGAGGATTTGCTAACCTATGTGAAAGCTTGTAGTAACAACAACAGCAACATTTCCAGCTGAAATTTTAACAGTGTTATGCAAGGCGGCTGCTAATGTGCTAGCGTGATATGGCCATAAGGTGAAACGTAAGAACAACCAACGGGATACAGAAATATTGAGAGACTGGTATGTCTCAGTCCACTGAACAACATCTTTCAACATGGCAGGTTAAAAAAAAAAGCTACTGAGTTAAGGCCCATTCTCCTCGGCTGTGAAATAACATACTGCTGTGGAAAAGACAGATAAGTGTATTTACTTGTATAAACTCATGGTGGGGCTCTGGTACATGCACATGTAGGCATCGCACAGGAGCCGCCTTGCACAGCCCTGAATGTTTCGAGAGTCTAAGGCGTGGAGTTCCTCCAAGGACATTTTCAGGTATTCCCCAACCTCTGGACAAGGAGTGACTTGTGGAATGTTAAACCCATTTTGCCCACCTGGAGGAAAAGAAAAAAGGAATTAATATTAGACATGCTTGAACCTTTATTTCTTAAGTTTATTCTAGAACAGCTGCCTTTATGCCCCATGACAAAAGGACTCCACAGTTTACTCTCCCACTCACCATTAACTATGGATTCTTTTATTGTATTGTGTTCTATTCTTCAATACAAAACATTTCATGTTAAAAATACACCTACAGGCAGGGCAACCTTTAAATCTTGTACACAGTTCTAATTTGTGCTTGTATTAATTTCTCTGCCCTAAAGCTATGAACCAAGCTCTTTAGAACTCAGCTGCGGCGGATGATAAGACTTCCTTGAACAAGAATCTTGAAAGCTACCAGTGTGTGTACAGTAGCCACGTGACACCCGCTAAAAATCACCCACTTCTCAATCGCATTGTTCACCTTGCTCCCCTTCCCATGGGAAACTCCTCCGTCATGTGCCACTCGTTGTACCGCCACTCCTCTCCACAGCAAAATACTAGTCTTGGGGCTAGTGCCACATCTTTGCAGCATTGGCACTGCACTGTCACCCAAAAATCGTGTACCAATCCCTGCCAGTCGACAGAAATGCCCCAGTATGTATGGGATTATATATGAGGATTTAGGTGTACATTTATGTGAATGTTTGGAAAAATGTAAAGATTTGAAACCGAGAGCCCAATATAGTGCAGTACATCCAGATAAAATGGAATAAGACAAAACAACTACAAGTAATATACTCACAAGTCTGGGTTACCACTAAGGCAACCACTGGAAGTGCAGATGGGGAGAATTATAATCTGAACCCACTCAGGTATTAGAAAGTCGCTCTCTGTAGACAGAAGAAATGGGGATACACCCCTCCACTAAGGGTGGACTAGATCAATGGATGATGAGTGATAATAGAGGCGCCAAATTAGAGTAAAATGTTTAAAACCGGTTTAAAAGGAGGGGGGTTGGTGGTTACCACCCTCAGGTATTTAATGACCAGCCAATGAGTCGTTATATATAAACAATATAATTTATTTTAAAATCTCCAGGCAAGCTGGAGATTTTAAATTATATTGTTTATATATAACGACTCATTGGCTGGTCATTAAATACCTGAGGGTGGTAACCACTAACCCCCCTCCTTTTAAACTGTTTTTAAACATTTTACTCTAATTTGGCCCCTCTGTTATCACTCATCATCCATTTATGTGAATGTATTTATTTACTAGCCACTGGCCTTGAGTCTCTAGGATGGCATGGTTTCAGTGGGGATCACAGATGACCTCACCCCCATGGAATCATATTTCTTACAGTTGGGAGAATGGGTTTTCTCTGGCAGTAAGCGGGAGAAAATCTGCAGATGTGCACATAGAGCATTTAAAAAGTAGACCCCCCCCCCCCTTTGCAACAAAAGCAATATTTGTCCAATGGGCCAGAGAAACATAGAAAGTGCACTAAAAGCAATCTCGTTTTTGATTCAGATGGTGGGCAAGTCAACCATGACCATGCAGGAATAACAATAGAAGCCCAATTAAATTCCCAGCATCCCTGCATTGAAGCACATATCAAGCATCCTCTATGTGAGAAGCTCACAGGAAGTAGGCAAAGAGCCACTTATTCCTCAGTGTGCCAACTGGAAACTACGAAGGCACTACATGTCTCCAGTCTGTATGGATAGGTACAGAGCTGCAGGCAAACACAGCTACACAATGCGGTTTTTAAATAAAAAAAAAAAAAAGTTTAGCCCCAAAAGACAATACTTTTAACTTAACAGGACTCTTTTTTTTTTTAATTGGCATCGGTATTATGTATTGGAGTCTTTGCTATCGGTCTGGTCATTGGCTCTAGTAACATTACTATGTATTACTAGGAGTGCTGACCAGGATGCTGTTACAGGGTCATCACCATTTAAAAGGTAATGTATTTATTTCAATTACATTATATTAATAACCTTTACCTTTAGTATAGTAATTACCTATATAATATAATATAATATAACTGCCACAAAGCACCTTTAAAAAAAAAGTTGAAGTAACAGAAATAGAAGTGAATGATAAAGGTAAGTTGGAAGCCATCACAAAACCTACCATCACGATCAGCCATGCTGTCAAAAAACACCCAAGCAGAGTCATCTCTGCCATATTTCACAAATGCCACATAATGACTTGTCTCGATGCACAAAACTGCAAACAAGTCCATCTTCTGGTACGGTATACAACCGTGTCTCCAGTCCCAGTCTGGCAGTTCTTTGGGAAGGGACACAGGATTGAACTTGTGGTGCTGCCTTTTCGGGTGTAGGTGAACCTACAGGGAAAAGAAACAGGTCGAGTTTCAAAAAAAAAAAAAAAAACATAGCTGGCCAAAAACCCAAGGACATGCTCACAACTGCCCAGGCAGTACAGTGCAACACCATGAACAAAATACAGTATGGCTACGTACACTATCTAGCACTGGAGATGTATACATTGAATGAAGCTGTACTGCTCCACACTCAACACACCATCATGCACCCTGCTGTCTGTGGAATGAGCTCAGTGACGGCATATTAGATTTAGACTTTTATAAAATTGTTCAAAAATTAAAAGCAAGATTACTGTCCGGTTGGAAAGGTCTGTGTGTGATTCATGTCTCTAGTGTTTCAGACACCACAGATGACATTTCTATAAAAGAGTGATAATATGTCACTTGCAGCTACCTTATTTTTTCTTTGGTTATACCATCACCTGGATAAATGTAAGCGTTCACAAAAGCTATTGGATCTTCTGGTCTTTGGCCTGGTCTTCGGTTTTGTAATCTGAAGCTGTAGAGGTGAATTCAGGGACAGTAGGGATGGCCCTGCCTACGTGAACTCATGGAAAAGCATATGATCAGTTTGATCAACTGATTGATTTGTAAGATTCTGATTTGCTGTCATGGTTTAACGCATGATCACGACTAGCCTTACAAATCTATCAGCTGATCAAAGATCACATGCTACTCTGGGAGTTCTCCTAGGCAGGGCCATCTCTAGTTAACAGCAGGGCCAGTTTTGGATGCTGAGTGCATGGGACACAGACTGAACTCTGAGAGGTTTCCTGCCTATAGCTACGGATTGTTTCTGTTATGGTGCTGCAATCTTGCTTTCTCCAAATTCCGATAATGGCAACCCCTTCATTATGACTAATAATCTGTTAAAGCAAAACTGTGAGTTCAATGGAGGGCTGGTGCTTCCACAGGGGCAAAGTAGGCAATAGCCCCAGGGCCCCAGAAACTGTAGGGGCCCCCTAAGGTCCCCCCCCCAAGCTATGGTGAAATGCCAGCAGGGCAGGGAATCAGGAAGAGAGGCGGTGTGGGGAGAAAGCCTAGAGCATGGTGCTGCTTCCTGTGTCCTGCCTGGATTAGGCAAGACCCCACTGTGTATACACTCTGAATTTTTAAAGGAAAAGAGGAGGGGAATAATGGAGTCCCTAACAATGCTTTTGGGGACAATGATGGAAACCTAATTGATTTTGTGTGGCTGGAAGTGCAGTGGGATGGGTCCTGGGAGTTGGCTTCGGGGCTATGTGGGGGTGATTGCTAGGGCCCCCCCAAGTTACTTTTGCCCCGGGGCCCCATTGTAGCTCGAACCGGCCCTTTACCCATGTCTTCGTACAGACCACCACTTCTCGCTGGGACCCTTGGAAAGCTTGAGGCCACACCCCCAAGCATGAACAGCCGCACTGCACAGAGAGCTTGCCCCTGCACAGTAGCAAGTGCAGAGCTACTGCTGCCAACTGGAGGAGGGAACTGTAGATTTCTGAGGAATGGGCTATCTCAGAATGAAACAAACAGTGTACATGTTACGGCCAGAACCCGAAGTTTGGCCACTTCTAGTTCTGGCCGGCCACTTCGGGTTCTGGCCGGCCAATGCGCGAAGTGGCCGCTGCGCTGCGGCCAATGTTAGAAATGGAATGATTCCTCTGACATTAATGTATCTTCTGGCCGCAGCGCAGCGGCCAAACGTAGAACAATTTAGTTCATTTAATGCAATTCAGCCGGCGGCAATGTAACAATTCAAGCCGCCGGCTTTTTCTCTGCCTCTCTCTCCTCCTTCTCCCCCCCCCCCCCCCCCCCGCCCGCCTCTCTCGCTCTCTCCTATGGGCAGCCGGGCGGGGACACGAGTGTCCCCCCCGGAGTCGTTCGTTGCGGCAGGGAATCCTGCCATGTCTGCAGCCTCCCCGTTCTGCTTTCCTGGTGCGACGAACGACTCCCGGGGAGACACGCGTGTCCCCGCCGGCTGGCCATAAGAGGAGAGAGAGAGGCAGAGAAAAAGCCGGCGGCTTGAATTGTTACATTGCCGCCGGCTGAATTGCATTAAATGAACTAAGTTGTTCTACAGTTGGCCGCTGCGCTACGGGCAGAAGATACATTAATGTCAGAGGAATCATTCCATTTCTAACATTGGCCGCAGCGCAGCGGCCACTTCGCGCATTGGCCGGCCAGAACCCGAAGTGGCCGGCCAGAACTAGAAGTGGCCAAACTTCGGGTTCTGGCCGTAACATATACATAATCCTGCCTCAGAGAACATAGAAATAGTTTAAACTCACAAGAAGCCAGACAGATTTCAAGTACACTTTAAAGAGACTCCGTAACAAAAATTGCATCCTGTTTTTTATCATCCTACAAGTTCCAAAAGCTATTGTAATGTGTTCTGGCTTACTGCAGCACTTTCTACTATAACAGTCTCTGTAATAAATCAATGTATCTTTCCCCTGTCAGACTTGTCAGCCTGTGTCTGGAAGGCTGCCAAGTTCTTCAGTGTTGTGGTTCTGCTATGAACTCCCCCTTCCAGGCCACTCTCTGCACACTGCCTGTGTGATATTTAGATTAGTGCAGCTTCTCTCTTCTCTCTTATCTTTTACAAGCTGGATAAATCATCCTCTGAGCTGGCTGGGCTTTCACATACTGAGGATTACAGACAAGGGCAAAGCTGTTTGCAGGAAGAAACGAGCAGCCTGAAACTTCAGTGCATGAGAGCAGAAGGGGGAAAGAAACACACAATGATCTCTTGAGATACAAAAGGAAGGGTGTATACAGCCTGCTTGTGTATGGATGTATTTTCTATGTGTGGACATGCTGTACATCAACCTACTTCCTGTTTTGGTGGCCATTTTGTTTGTTTATAAACAAACTTTTTAAAACTGTTTTTAACCACTTTTAATGCGGCGGGGAGCGGCAAAATTGTGACAGAGGGTAATAGGAGATGTCCCCTAACGCACTGGTATGTTTACTTTTGTGCGATTTTAACAATACAGATTCTCTTTAAAGAATGTGTACTTGTAAATTGAAGTCCACCCTACCTTTTGCTGAACTCAGTACTGCCTCTCTGCTCTAAAAGATCAGCAACAGCATAATAACCTTCACAAAAAAAACATTTCCTTGTTACAGCTTATAGAGCTCCTTCAGAGAAGCTGCAGTGTAGTTATTTCCTGGTTTTCTGGGAGCACATAAATGGTTAAACCCCTGTGTTTATATATAATTCCACAGACAGCTGGGAGCTCAAATTACACTAGCTCATTACTTGCTGAGAATTAGGCAGGCTGTTCTTTACAAGCACATGCAGAGACGCAATGTGGATTTCTTTGTGTTCTCTCCTGTGCTAGAGTTCAGGTCCGCTTTCATGGATCTCAGTGCAGCACCTTTCTGGTTCCACCCACTCCCAGCCAATCTGTTACATTTTTACACACTGGATGCCATAAAACTCAAATCAATCAGTTGTCTACATGCTGTAAAGAAGATCACTTGGTGGAATTTCTGACATCATGGCCATAGAAAGTAACGGCCATGAAATTCAATACCCCACCCCTTGGTCAACCTCACAGACAATAGACACAAAATGAACCCAGATCTACTTCCATATGCACCTTGTGGATAGACTGAGAAACTGAAAAACACTTTTAAGGTATTGCTCTGGAAATGCACGACATATAACGATTGCAGTCCATGTATATTTTCTGAAACAATGACATCTTAGCTCTTCCTGCCAGTGAAAGAGTGGCGCCTGATCTTTGTATTTTATACATCGGACTTACTTGGGTGTTGCACGTTTTACAGAACTGCTTTATTTTGCCTGCAGAAATTTCACTGTCATCATAACACTCCCGGCACTCATACATGGCGAGACCTCCACAGATTCGGCACTGCCGAGGAGCTGCAAGGCAAGAGAGAGAACAAATGAGGAGCCGGAGAAAGGATCACATTTATAGACTGGTACCACAGGGTAGGTAAAGTTTCAGGAAAGCCCCACTAACATACTGAAAAGAAAAGCAGCAAAGTGTGCAGTGAGAGGTCTATCACCAGAACCTTGCTTTGCCGTTCCCCATTAGGGAGTACATATCACAGCACCACCACTTCAGTTGGGCGCCTTATGGCAACGCCAATAGTAAAATATTGGTAATTTAAATTACCAATATTTTACTATGCATTTCCTGCGCCCCCCCCCCCCATACCCTCCATAAGTGCCTAAAAAGAAGACCCACCCATGTCTAACCCTAGCCATCCCTGTAAGCGCCTAACCTTATAGCAGACCTAAACTCTTGCACAGGAGACAAGGTAATCACAGCAAAATCCACCCTGTGTGTATTAGGAGAGAACTGACTCATTCTCCCTTAAGTAATCACAAGTGTAATTTGAGCTGTCAGCTCTGTGCCATGGGTGTGCTGAGTTGTGTGAAACTATGTAAATACAGGAGGTTAAATGTTTCTATGCTCCCAAGAAACCAAGAAGTAGACCTGCACATTTATTGCAGGAGTTCTGAAAGCTTTACCAAATAAATGAAATTCTTTTTAAGGTTAGGGGGGGGGGGGGGGGGGGGACGACCATCAATGATTGCTCAGACATCTTCCCCACGGCTACTGCCACCACCCAGGGAGCCATCCTCACCCTATCCCCCCTCACCACCCAAGAAGGAAGGTATAACTGAATTGTTGTATGGGAGGAACACAAGAGGTGTGTACTCAACCAGGCAGCACCTGTTATAGAATGGCTGCAGAAATGTCTCTCAACAAATCTGCATGTGCAAATTGCATCGGCTTACCAGAATATGCAGGGACTAGACCAACTATACTGCTATGCCCTGAAAGAGTTCTCCCAGTAAATTATTCAGGATATCCAATTTGATGTTAAATATCCCAAGTTCAGCATCAGAAACACTTCATATATTATATTATGCCCTCCCAGTGATTCAAAGCCTAGGCTATGAGTTCACAAAGCCTTCTACCCCAAAGCACTCTGGGAAACCAGATGTTGTTTCTGCTCACTTTTGTACACACAACAAACATTCCACAGTAATGTGCTGTGCCAGAAGTAAGTACAGGTATGTTGCCACCTGTGATATATTTAAGAACGTAAATCGGGGTGAAAAAGATTTTACAATGGGGCAAACCCTGATTAAATAATTCAGAAATTAATTTTATGAAATATAAGCAATTTTATCCATTCTGCTATATTCAGTAAAGTTCCTCTTTAATACTGAAGACATTTCGAGGAAAAACAAACTATATAGATTTGCTCAGGAAATGCAATTATTCTGTAAAGGTGGTCACTGGTCAGCATCTGGTCCCCCTAATATGGGAACGCTTGGAATTCATTCATCTACAGGAGTTTTTTTTAAATTAAAATACGACAAATGCCTGCAACATGGAATTTTATATACTGATGTTTACCAGAAGTATTTGATAAGGATAGGACTGCATGTGGGAAATAGTTTTATCTGAGCTATCCTTAAGATAATTAAGGTAAATACAAATCATGTGTAGCACATACAAATTAACTACCTCTAGCTGTAGCATTTGATAATTCTGGCACAGTAAACATAATGGGTCTGTGTAGGGAAAATGTCTTGCAAGAATATAGAGTGCAAATTAACTGCAGCTAAGAAACTCCTACAAACTTCGAGTGCAGTAATCATCCTTAAACATCATAAAGGCGCCTTGGATGAAATTACCACTAGATGGCAGCATAATCCTTATAGACACAGGAGCATTAAAAAACTAGGAACACTGGATTTTTGTGTTTTTCAAATCATTTATTCTCAGACAGTGTGGTATACTGTACTCCGCTCAGCTAAGTAGGAGTTTAACGGTTTACAAGCCCTTTGGGATTGGTGAATATTAATAGATTGCACATATGAAGGAAAAAATGTATTAAAATCATTAGCAAAAAATGCTAGTATTGCACCACGCAGGCCCATACAACATCTGTAGAACTGAGTGGCCTGATTTATCACAACCAGTGCAAAGCAAGGTAAAGCACAACATATCAACATCCATCTGCTAAGGGACACATTGACTCTGGATTAAAAGTTGGCCAAATCTGTCAAGAATCTAGAGCAGTGGTTCCCAACCTGGGGGCGTTCGCCCCCAGGTGGGCGATTTGGGTTCTAATGGGGGCGGTAAATTTGTGGGGGGCAACAGGGGGGCGATCAGTATGAAAAGGCAGAAAAAATAAAGTGTTGCAGTGTCACTTGTTTTTAAAGAAAATTATGGGCAAAAAATATGATCTGTATAAAATATGCAAGTGTGCATGATAGAGTTGCGTAATTCCTCAGGGCTCGTTGGTCACGCGCCGGTGTAATGTCAGATATCGCAGCCCGGAAGCATCCTTCCTCACTGAGTATCGCGCATGCTCAGTGGGAAGTTAGATATTATTTATCTGAAATATCTCCGCTTCCGCACCACATACACTCCCGAAATTTTCAGGGGAGGGAGGGGACCCCAGATCTAGCTATGTGTCAAATTGCAGCCCCCGAGCACCGCTAGTTCCCGAGATAGGTTTGCTGCAATCAGTCTCGGGAACCAGTGGGGCTCGGGGGCTGCAATTCAGCACAGAGCTAGATCTGGGGGTCCCCTCCCTCCCCTGAAAATTTCAGGAGTGTACGTGGTGCGGAAGCGGAGATATTTAGGACGTTTTACGTGGCTGCACAATTTAATGGGACGCAGGCTCAGACTGCGTATGCGGGGCTGCACAACGTGCGGGGCTGCAATAGCTGACATTACACCGGTAAGGGAATTGACGCAAAGTAGTTGAGTCACCGGCTATTTTTAGCTGGCAAGGTCACAGCGCTACCCCCTCCACTGGCACCACCACCTGGCGTAAGGGTATACCGTACTAAGAGAAGGGGGGGCGACAGGGGTGAGTCGTCTTCCCCTAAGGGGCGATACCTCAAAAGGTTGGGAACCACTAATCTAGAGCGAGTACAACGCCCCTCAAATTATACCCGAAACACCTACGCTCTTCCACACCCAGCCCCCCCCCCCCCTTAACACCTAGGTCAACGATCCGCCTGGCATGTCTACTCAGCCCGGAGCACCCACTCACCCCACCTGCCATGTGACACCACCTCACATGCTGCTTGGTCAACCCTCCTTTCCCACATAGCAACAGAATATGTCCCTAGCCTGCCTTCTCCCCTCAACATAGCAACAGAATGCATCACTGATGAGCCCCCCCCCCCCCTCCACTCCATAGCAACAGAACGGGTCGCTGACTTGCCCTGGCATAGCAACAGAAGACATCACTCCTACTAACGCAGCAAAAGAATGCATCTGCATGTCTCCTCCTCCCAACATAGCAACAGACCTCATCACTAGACTGACTCCTCCCCCCAACATAGCAACAGAACATGTCACTATCCCCCAAATATGGCAACAGAAGGCGTTGCTAACCTGTCTCCTGCCCCCAACATAACAGCAGGCAAGCTAATGATGTGTCTGTACAGCCTTAGCCCTGCAATGTTTCCCAAGGTATCAAGTCTCAATCCCCGCCAGGCGACATGCTTCGTACTTGTGCAAACGGGGCCTTAGGGTCTAGTTTTCTTTGAATCCATCTTAATAAAAATGACAGTTTTTATACAAGTATAAAGATGACCTCCAGGCTAAGCACACCGATAACACCCTCTCTCATAAATGTAGCATTTAACGGGGGGTTGTCAAATAGCCAGAATGAAGTCCCTGTTATTTGAATATATGTACACCTGAGACCACCAAGCTCAAACATGGAGATCTGCATTACAGCTTCATCTGCTGGCTGGGTGTGAGCTGTATATTCCCATATTTCTACACCTGGACTTTCTCAAAAAGTATGCTACATGGTGAAAAAAAAATGTAACTGCTTCCACGTACTGTCTTCCAATAAATCGGTGATATTGAGATCCAAGGAAGGAAATATTTTGTTGAACATCTTGAAGTCTTTTCCAAACCGAGGCATCTGAATAATAAGGCATGACGGAGCCTATGAATAGCAGGAGAGAAAAAAGAAACATATAAAAAGAGCTAAAAGAAATGCACACCACAAGCATGACTAAAAGGCAGTGTTCTCCCCCGGCTGTCATCGGCTCACCTCCTCCTATGCTATAAGCAGAGTTGCGCAAAGAAGCACCAGCCCTGCCCTCCTCATACAAGAATCTGATTGAGATTCCAATATGAATACAGGTTAAAATTTGGAGTACGTGTTCATAAAATATGCTCCACTTACCTTACTGTAAAATTGCCTACACACTTGAATTTTTTAATGCTTTGTAATTTGCATTTCACCAATGTCAGAAAGCAAGCTGTGCAGTAGTCTGGGTCATAACAAAAAAAATCCCATTGCGTTCAGAGGATTATAGTCCAGTATTTCTATTCTCTTACTATGTGTTTGTGTGTATATGTTACGGCCACAACCAAGTTCGCCACTTCTAGATCTGGCCGACCAATACCCGAAGGCGGTTGATAAGGCTAGGTGCCAGATGGGGGGGGAGAGTTAAAGTTAGGCACCACAAAGGATGGTTGAGGTTGGAGTTAGGATTATATTCTAATAGCGGCTATGTCTGGTGCTCTTTTGTAAATGGAGTCATACTCATCGGCTACAAACAGGTGCCTTTTTATAAACAAAATTATGTTTAACGGCTACATCCGGTGCCTTTTTATAAAGAAAATCACTTTTATTGGCTACATCCGGAGCCCTCTTTTCCAGGTGCCTTTTCTACATGTACGCCTCATAAAGGGAGTATGAAACCTGCAACATTGGCCCCTAGTTAATTAACTTTTACTCCAGAGCTTTCTCCCAGGTTATATTTTTATACCTTATAAATAAAAGCCACAAGGAAGAAAATACTCGAAATACGTTTGATGCATGCCCACCTCTAAGAGCTGGCAGAGCAGGACTTCGCCCTGAGACGCACACGCGCTGCCTGCATCTCCCTTCCTGCTCTGCAGGACCCCCTGTGGTCATGCTGTTACCAGTGAGACGGGAACCCAATCTAGCTACCTACAGGAGCCCGCCTCTATTGCACTCCCCCCCCCCCTGCTAAAGGGGGGCTCTGGCTAAGGGAGGGGGGCTTTCAGGCTAAACGGATCCTTTCCCTGGCTACAAGAAGGGAGACACTAGGTAAACGGGGGGGGGATCTCCTTGACTACACGGGGCTATCTCTCCCTAAGAAAGCGGGGAAAAGGGATCGGGCTAAAGAGGTGGGCTCTCTGGCTATCTAAATGGGGGTAGGCTTTCTGGCTAAACAGGAGGTTATATGGGGTCTCTTTGGGTTGGAAGGCTCGCTGGCTAAAAGGGGGCTCTGGGGTATTCAGGGGTCTGACTACATAGTGGGGGGGCTCTTTAGCTATCTAAATGGAGACTCTCTAACATACAGAGGCTCTTTGACATACAGGGGCTCTCTGGCTGAACGGGGGGCATCTTATACTGGGGACTGCATCTGGCTGCCCATAGATGGTGGGGGGCTACCTCTGGCTAATACTGAGGGCTGCCTCTAGCTAGCTATAGTGCCACTAATACTGGGGGCAACTCTGGCTACCGCATTGCAATAGCTTGCCCAGTCTAATGGGGGAAGAGGAGAGAATTTATGCACCTCCGCCTTTGGAGCTCTATACACTAGAAACTGCCCAGGTTTGAGGTTATTTTTTCACCCTCTTTTTGGTATTTTTTTTTTCATTGCAAGGTACTGACTCGTAGGAGAAAACTTAGGAGAAAAGGGGAATTGAATGAGGACCATCATCTCTGGAAAGGAGGAGATGACCTGCAGAGAAGTTACAGAATCTGTGAGCTTCACCTCTGCAAACTTCAAGTTGCTGTTAATAAACGACCATTCCAGTAGCTGCTGTATAGTGGGAACACCGACATTCTCATTTTTCTCCATAAAGATCTGGTAGAAGTAGCAGTCTTGCACTTTCTGGCCTGCCGACCTGTAAAAATGTAAAATACAAATTACTCCTTACATACAAAACAAAAGGTAATACCTCTATAAAAAGGTCCACAGGATGTAAGTAAAAAAATAAACTGGACCTCTTGAATCATTCCAAGTCTGGAGACCATGGTTTACCGTTTCAGGTACATACAGTGGACCTCCAGTGTAAAATAAAGTTAGTGTCGGGACACGTTCTAATGAATTACAATAGCTGCAAGGGACCTCCACCACAGCCCAGCCTCCAGCTCTGTGGTCACAGCATAATTGCACAAGATTTCCTCTTCTCAAAGAGAGCGGTCATATGATTACACTGCGGACACAGACCCGAGGGGAGGTAACCCAGACTCTAGCAAAAAATGTGATATTGTATGATGTAGGTTGGGCCTTCTCCTTATATGGTGTAGCGTAGGCAGAGGAGGTGAGCAAAGTAAATTGTGGCGATCGTAATTTATTACTACATGTAAAGTTAAGTGTCCATGACATGGACTTTAATTTACTCAGGTTACAGTGGGATGCGAAAGTTTGGGCAACCTTGTTAATCATAGTGATTTTTCTGTATAAATCTTTGGTTGTTACAATAAAAAATGTCAGTTAATTATATCATATAGCAGACACACACAGTGATAGTTGAGAAGTGAAATGAAATGTATTAGATTTACAGAAAGCGCAAACTAATTGTTTAAATAAAATTTGGGCACTGTTATTTTATTGATTCCAAAACCTTTAGAACTAATTATTGGAACTCAAATTGGCTTGGTAAGCTCAGCGACCCCTGACCTACATACACAGGTGAATCAAATTATGAGAACGAGTATTTAAGGGGGTCAATTGTAAATTTCCCTCCTCTTTTAATATTCTCTGAAGAGTAGCAACATGGGGGTCTCAAAACAACTCTCAAATGACCTGAAAACAAAGATTGTTCACCATCATGGTTTAGGGGAAAGATACAGAAAGCTGAGATTTCAGCTCTCTGTTTCCACAGTTAGGAACATATTGAGGAAATGGAAGACCACAAGCTCAGTTCAAGTTAAGGCTCGAAGTGGCAGACCAAGAAAAATCTCAGAAAGACAGAAGCGACGAATGGTGAGAAAAGTCAGAGTCAACCCACAGACCAGCACCAAAGACCTACAACATCATTTTGCTGCAGATGGAGTCACTGTGCATCGTTCAACCATTCGGTGCACTTTACACAAGGAGATGCTGTATGCTAAAGCACATTTGGACAAGCCAGCTTCATTTTGGAATAAGGTGCTGTGGACTGATGAGTTATCTGGGCATAACAAGGGGTGTTATGCATGGAGAAAAAGAACACAGCTATCCAAGAATAACACCTGCTACCTACAGTAGCATATGGTGTTGGTTCCATCGTGCTGTGGGGCTGTGTGGCCAGTGCAGGGACTGGGAATCTTTTCAAAGTTGAGGGACGCATGGATTCCACTCAGTATCAGCAGATTCTGGAGACCAATGTCCAGGAATCAGTGACAAAGCTGAAGCTGCACCGAGGCTTGATCTTTCAACAAGACAACGACCCTAAACACTGCTCAAAATCCACTAAGGTATTTATGCAGAGGAACAAGTACACCGTTCTGGAATGGCCATCTCAGTCCCCAGACCTGAATATATTTGAACCTCTGTGGTGTGAGTTAAAAGAGAGCTGTCCATGCTTGGAAGCCATCAAACCTGAATGAACTAGAGATGTTTTGTAAAGAGGAATGGTCTAAAATACCTTCAACCAGAATCCAGACTCTCATTGGAACCTACAGGAAGCGTTTAGAGGCTGTAGTTTCTGCAAAAGGAGGATCTACTAAATATTTATTTTCGCAGGTATATTCTTCTTTTAAGATTTCTCCACTCCACCACCTGTGCGCACTCAAAGTGCAGATAAAGCAGACATGGATGCTCTCAGTGGAAATTATCAAATTCGATTTATTTCTGGATAAAAGGGCAAATACAGGCAAAATGAGGTGAGCACTTACTTCCAGAGGGCCCTAATGCACTCAGGACCCTCCCCAGGCATGTAGCGCTTCCCATTCCTTGTGGTACTATAACCTCAATAACCGATCCTGTCTCTGTGCTGCCCGCTTTTGTCCCGACTAGCCTGGGGAGGTTCCTGAGTGGATTAGGGCCCTTTGGAAGTAAGTGCTCATCTCATTTTGCCTGTATTTGCCCTTTTATCCAGAAATACATTGTATTTGATAATTTCCACTGAGAGCATCCCTGTCTGCTTTATCTGCACTTTGAGTGCGCACAGGTGGTGGAGTGGATAAATCTTAAAAGAAGAATATACCTGCGCTACTATACTGGTGACTACTTGGATATAAGGACATATCCCAACACAGCAGCAACTATTTTCTTCAGACCTAAGGCCCCGTTCACACTTGCGTTTTGGCAAATAAACGGACCGGATCCTGATCGGATCCTGACCTGATTCTGATCAGAACCGGACGGTTCCGATCCGGATCCGGTCCGTTTGTATCAGGCATGCATCAGGCTGCCATCCGGATCCGTGGGCAAAAAATAGCGAAATTTGAAAAAAAAAAATGTAGGGGTCAGCAGAAGGTGCACCTGGTGCACGTGTAGAATCAGGTTCCTCCGCTGTAGGCCTCACCTCCACCTCCGACATTCTGCCAAACAGCTCCAGCACGTCTGTCACTGCTGCTCCACTCCAGACATGCTTGGCCCATGCGTCCCCATCCGAAATGGCCGCTTGGATACGCATAGGAAGTGGGGTAGAACGTCAGGTTTTTGTAGGCAGTGTGTTCCGTGCCTTCCGTTCCCCATTGGTTTCTGTGTTCCTGATGGTGCTGTCAGGTTCAGGTCCGGCTCCGGTCCGGGTGCGTGGGCCGGAGATCCGGACCCAAAAAATAGCGCATGTTGGAAAAGACTCCGGAGTCCGGATCCGATCCGGCTCCGTACTGTACGGAACGGACGCGTGTGAACGTCTGCATAGACTTTACATTGCTATGCGGAACGTACGTTCCGTTTGTACAGTATGCGGTCCGGATCAGATCCGGAAAATCCGGATAGCGAACGTTAATGTGAACCGGGCCTAAGTGGGGCACCACAGTATTTAAGTTAAAAGTAAATATTAATTTCATTTCTTTTTTTGTGGTGCCCAAATGTATGCACCTGCCTAATTTTGTTCAAACAATTATTGCACACTTTCTGTAAATCCAATAAACATTTCACTTCTCAAATATCACTGTTTGTGTGTCCTATATGATATATTTAACTGACATTTTTTTATCATAACAACCAACAATTTATACAGGAAAATCATGACGATTAACAAGGTTGCACAAACTTTCGCATCCCACTGTATCTGCTTTTGGCCCCGTTCACATTGCCGTCTGTATTTCGACAACGCGTGCAGGAGGCAGACACACACCAACATCAGAAGTGCGTAGACTGCACTGTCTGATGTTCACACTGCATGCGTTTCGTACCAGTGCAGTGCGCAAACATACGCTGCATGCATTTTTTGCCAAAATACCTGTCTGACCCATTCACTTCAGTGAATGATATCAGCCACTCAACGCATGTAAACGCAGATGGCCTTTGATTGTACGCGTTGCGGTCTGATCACACGGCAATCTGTGTCTGATGATGTGAACGAGGCCTTAAAGCGGACCCAAACCAAACATTTTTTTAATTCAAAATATTTAGTTGCACCACTCTGACACATACAAAGATAAATAAACACTCCTTCAAGCCTATGAGCATTTCAGTGCATGCTTTTCACCCTTCTCTTTCCATAACTAGGGTTATATAGGTGGCAGCCATTAGCAATTCCTCCATTGCCAGATACCATCTACTCCACCAGTTTGCCAGATTCTGTCCCAGCAATATGAAAAAGGAAGGGAGGGGTTCCTCCAATAAATATAAAATATTTTACATTTGTCATCATGCAGCTGAAAAAAGGCTGCTATTTATTATTATTATAATTAAGAAAATATATTTTATTTCTGAAATCTTGTATTTTTAATTTGGGTCCACTTTAAAGGATACCTGAGACGAGAAGCATCTCAGGTACCATATTCACCTGGGGCTTCTTTATGGCCACTCATCCCTCCCCATCTCACTGGGTTGCTGCAGTCCTCTGTAATTAAGCCTGAAAGCTTGGCTATAAAGCACAAGTGCGGCCCCGGATGCTTCCCCGTCTCACTCCCGCAGCCCCCAGGGACAGAGGCGTGACGGGGAGCACACCTGGCCACACATGCACGATGAAGCGGGACTTGGCCAGGTTTCGGGCTGAATTATGGAGGACCAGAAACACCCGGGGAGACAGCGAGGGATGAGCAGCCTTAAGGAAGCCCCAGGTAAGTATGGAACCGCAGACGCTTCTCATCTCAGGTTCCCTTAAAGCACACCTGAAGTGAGAGGGATATGGAGGTTGATATATTTATTTCGTTTTAAGCAATGCACATTGTATGGTTGTCCTGCTGATCCTTTTCCTATAATGCCATAGACCCAAAACAAGCATGCAGATGTTTCTGACTGAAATCTGACTGCATTAGCCCCATGCTGGTTTCTGGTGTGTGGCACTACTAATGCAGGCAACTGGTATTTATTAAAAGGAAAGAAATATGTCAGCCTCCATATCCCTTTCACTTCAGGTGTCTGTTAACTGGACAATCTGATCTGCCTCAATCCTGGTGTACAGATTAACTTTATCTCCTGACTTTTCTCCTAGGAGATAATGTTATCTCTGCTCTTTAAAATACCTTTTCAGCAACTTGCAATTGAAAACGTACCAAAAAGTAGTATCAAAAGAAAAGTATTTCAAGTATTTTCTTGCTAGCCGGTGGTTTAAAAGGCATTTTATTGACAAGGTGTGAAAATATATGAAAATATGAGACTGACTGGTCCATTTCCAAGCTGTATACATTTTCATATATTCTGCATCAACTCCGATTTATCAGTATTTAAGGGACCATTCCTATACGCAACATCCATTATATATCGCCCATCTCCAACCTAATTGCCCAGCTCCATCCTTCTAACCCTAAGTCAGGGATAAAATTAAGCACCAAGCCCTTTGGCCTAAATGAAGAGATGGAGATGGAAGCTGCCATATTTATTTCCTTTTAAGCAATATCAGTTGCCTGGCAGCCCTGCTGGTCCTCTGCCTCTAACATTAGACATAGGCCTCAATTCACTAAGATCATGCTGGAGATAATACGGCAAGAGAAAACTTACCTCCACACAGTAAGAGAGTTATCTTATCTCTTCATTCCTTACGTTAGCTCTTCTGTAGTTAAGTTACCTCCTCTGTAGTTAAGTTACCTCCTCTGTAGTTATTTTTCCACGCAGTTAATGAACAGCCTGTCTTTAACTCTGGAGTTATTTTAAGGATTAAAGAGTTAAGTTAAAGACAGAAGAGTTAACTTTAGTTTTGCCTGAGGTAAAATGTTTCCTGAATACTACATGCCTTATCACCATGGTAACAACTCTAGAAGAGTTATTAAAGACAGGAGATAAGCTTAGTGAATTGAGGCCATAGTCTCAGAACAAGCATGTAGCAGAACAGATGTTTCTGACATTATTGTCAGAATAATTTATTATAGAAAATAAATGGCTTCAGCCAATCACTAACCATGAAAAATGAACCTGTAAGAAAAAAAAAAAGTGCCCCTAGTGATGGGGAAGCCTCTGGGTCCTGAATTCCTTCTCAGCACCTGTTACAGTACTGGCATCCTGAAAACTTGTCAGTGGTGCAAGCCGGCTCCAAAACCATAACAATCCTGTGATGCACTTCAAACTGAGCACCTACGAGTCTCACCTCTGCTATCCCTTAGCCAGGTAGCAACAGCCAGTGCTCCTCTCCTGCAGGTACACCACTCCTGAAAAGCAACAACGTAATCCAATGTGTAGAAAAAGGCACTCCACAGGCTCCAAACTTGCGTTTGACTTCTTTATTCGAGCAACAGCACACGCTACATGTTGCGGGTACTCTGACCCTTCATCAGGTGTGTACATCTGATGAAGGGTCAGATTACCCGCAACATGTAGTGTGTGCTGTTGCTCGAATAAAGAAGTCAAACGCAAGTTTGGAGCCTGTGGAGTGCCTTCTTCTACACATTGGATTACAATCCTGTGATGCGCCTCGTGTAGGCGCACTTTAGCTGAGCCCATTTGGATCCACTCTACTGCGCAAACGCAGACATCTTGCACCTGCACAGCATAGCGGATAGGATTGGGCTCGGCTATTTCCGCTGGAGTCCATCGGAAAGCTGCTAATACGCCTGGAGCATCACAGGCTGGATTGTGCAGGCTACGGAGGACAGGGGAAGCCTCTTTAGGATCCAGAGGCATCCCCCTCCTGAGGTAGGTACCCTCTAGGGGCACTTGTTTCTATACAGGTGTACTTTATGTAAACTTATGAGCACAACTATATAAGATGTTGGCTACATTTACCCCTTCTCTGGATTGCCCTTCCACAACACATTCTTCACTCTCCAACATTTGATAGCTTTAAACCTGCCCTCAAAACTCACTTTTTCTGACAAGCATACGCTCTACCTTAGGCCATTCCCCTTTTCACCTAGGGCAAAGTTGCACTCCTACTAGATATCCTAATAACACACTAATGTATACTACCCACCTCGCTGCTGCATTCACACAGGGATGAGCACGCATGATCCCCTGCAAAACTCCGCCCCAGGACTTGATGCCTTTTGGGTGTTAGGCTGTCCTGGGGCTGCCACCCTCCAGACGCCGGCAGCCACCCTGCCGAGAAAGTGTAAGGTTTTAAGGGCAGGGCTCTCTTACCCTTTTGTCTTGGAATTTGTTACACATTTTATTCATGATACTTTTGTCACTGTAATTATCAATTCTGTATTTGTATCGATGCTATATTTTGTAACAATTCTGTATGTTGTAACAATTTGGTATTTTGTATATTGGTTTACCATTTCCTGTATAATGTACCTTGTGTTTGTGTCTGTCTTTGTACAGCGAAACGGAATATGTTGGCACTTTATAAATCAATAATAATAAGCAAGCTTGGTAGAACTTTAGGGTTTTCTACGCATGGATTACAGAAACAAAAATGTTTAAAGAACAAGCGACACCCATGCTAACCTAAAAATAAAAAAAAACATATATAAGTAGATACATACTACTTCTACTTACATAACAGATGTATTGTGCTATCCACGTAATAATTCCTGTGAATTTTATAAAGGAAAAGCAGAAAAACCTATTCTAGGCAGTGACCATCTTGCCAAGTTAATGCGAACATCATATCCTCCTCACTCTTGTTTTCTCCCCCTTCCTTCTCTTGCTCATTGTGTATTCATTAGCTGCCCTCCTCCCAGAGTCTTCAGACACTCCCACTGCGGTGTATACTAACTACTTTTTATTTACACATCCAATCACTGAGTCACCTCAGCCTTGCTTGTAAACACAAGTAATCAGAGGGTTTTTCTGATAAGGAGCTAGGCAGGGAAATAAATGGAAGAGGAGGAATGTATTGTAGATAAAAAGAATTCCCAGCATTCAACTATTTGGCACTGTTTGGCACTAGGGCCAGTGCTCCTAAAGTATGTGATATCTACAAACCATAACAGCAGAAAAAGTTTTGCAAGTTTTGAATGCAGGATTAGCATCTTTATCACTTAATACACTCAGACCAGTTGCTGTTGAAATTTGAGTTTTATGGTGACAATACAGATTTAAAAGACTAACTCCAGCCAAAACCCCTCAATTCCAAACTGTAATTTTATTTAGTGTTTCACTATTGCCTTCTTTACAAAAAAAAGAGGGGGAGATACAAAGCCACAAAGACCAAATATTTTTGTAAGGAGCTAGAGAACAAGATTGTAAGGTTAGGTTTTCATCCATGCTGCCCAACAGATTCTTTGCTGAAGATGATTAGGATTTACAATGGAGATCTGGTGGTCACCAGGACAGTACCGAACATCTGTTCTAAACTGAGTCACCAATAATGGCTCGAATATTTTCCCTACTTATTTCCTTGTTCATTCTATGAAGTGCCACTAGGTGTCATGCTAATCACATTTTTTAGTTTAAAAAGATTCATGAATATGGGTCTGAGAAAATCTTTCTTCATTCACCAGCTAGGCCCAAAGCTACAATGTAAAATGTAGAATGACCTTGAAAGTGCACAAAACAGCATAATTAACAACCCAGACCAAATTGGCAAATTCTTCCACCATCTCAGCTGTCTAGACTTTAACCACTTCACAACGGAGGGGTTTTACCCCTGAAGCACCAGCGCTATTTGTGCCTTGCAGCGCTGCTTCCATTGATTGTTTTCAGTGATATGATTGGTTATTGGGGACTGGGGTCCCCATAACCAATCATTGCACTGCAGAGCGGGGGTGTGTGCGCGCGCGCGCGGGTCGCGGGGGCGCGCGATCGCGCGCTGCACATTTGTTTACATTTAATTGTTATCAATGGAGACTGCTTCTGTTTGAAGCAGTCTCCCATTGTGTCCGCAATCGGCGCGTCTAATTGGATTTAGGAACGCTTGTTCCTAACATCCAATTAGTCACCTGCTGTGCTGGCTGGCTGGAGTGTGCGCGCGAGGTCCCCGCCCACTCCCAGCCAGTAAACAAACAAGTGCGCCTTTCTCCGTCCCTGGGGGTGAAGCAGTGCGCAGAGGGACGGAGAAATTTAGCACTGGGGGGTAAAGTGGTTAAAGGGACCCTGAGCAGTGGCATAAATTCAGAATTTGGACTTACCTGGTGTGTCCTCTAGCCACCCTAGGATCATCTGGGTCCCTTCTATGGTCCCGCTGACGGCTCCGGTAATCCAGTGACTTCGCACCTAGTGTGTCATCATGCATCATGCTGGTTGCCGTAAGCGTCCTGCACATGTGCGGTTAAGTCTTTAGAGGACCGTGCATGCACAGGATGCTAATGGCGACCGGCGTGATGACACATGGGGTACTTGCACACGCAAATTCAGCTGAAGTCGCCGGATTGCAGGAGCCGCCAGTGGGGTCACAGAAGGGACCAAGAGGATGCCGTGGGACCTTGCGAGCTATGGAAGGGCTGAGGGAGCCCCAGGTAAATTCAGATTTTTAATGTATGCCTCTGCTTAGGGTCCCTTTAAAAGACTACTGAAGTGAGAGGTATATGGAGGCTGCCATATTAATTTCCTTTTAAAAACGATACCAGTTTCCAGGCTTTCCTGCTGGTCTATTTAGCTGCAGTAGTGTCTGAATAACACCAGAAACAAGCATTCAGCTAATCTTGTCAGATCTGACGATGTCAGAAACACCTGATCTGCTGCATGCTCGTTGAGGGTCTATGGCTAAAAGTATTACAGGCGGATCAGCAGGGTAGCCAGGCAACTGGCATTGCTTAATATGAAATAAATATGGCAGCCGCCATAGCCCTCTTGCTACAAAGGCCCAGTTCACACTGGCACGGATGGAAAACTGATCCATGAAAAAACTGATCCGTGGAATCGTCACAAATCAACCCATCAAACATAAGCCTTTATAGGCCTGCTGCTTATGACCATTTGACACAATATATAAAACTCCATTTTAAATGTGTTACCTTATTTTTAACAGTGGATCCACTCTTAATATATGATGGAACAAGATATTTAAAAATTCTTCTGGATCTGTTGGAAAAGAAAGAAGATCAAAGAAACACAATACAATTAAAAGATTTGTAATAAAGTCAAAGACACAATTTCTATAAAAAGTATTCACCCCTTTTAGGTTTTATTGTCTCAGTGGATTTAAACTGTGTTGTTTTACCCTAACCAACAGAAAGAGAATTTTTTTAAATGAATGAATGAATTAAATGAATGAATGAAAAACAAACACCACAAATGCCTGATAAAGTCAAGTATTAAAGCGGACCTGAACCCAGAATGTCCTCTCGGTTCTAAAAGATATGCAACAGCATACCTTTAAACAAAAAACAAAAAAGAAAACATTTCTTACAGCTTTCTTTCTGTTACAGCTGATACAAATCCTGAAATAAATCTGCACTGTTTCTACTTCCTGATTCATGGAAGCAGACATATTATTAACATCCTGTGCTTTCAAATGAGCTTATCTGCCATGGCAGTCATGTGACACAGCGGAGAGATCAAATTACAACTTGTGATTATACACAAATGAGGGGGCATTAGACAGGCTAAACTCTCTAAATACATACAGGGTGCATTTCTCTATGTTTTCCTTCTGTCCTCTGCAAGAGTTCAGGTCCACTAAGTAGACAAGACAAGACACAGGACATTTATAATTGCGCTATTCTCCTGACAGACTCAAAGTGCCAGAGCGTCAGACTCAAAGTGTCAGAACCGCAGCCACTAGGACATGCTCAGAAGGCAGTTGCAGTGAATAGGTGCTGGCTTACTGTAGATGCACCTTTGGCCTCAACCATATCCTCAAATGTTGTTAGGTTTCTATGAATAGAAACAACAGAAGAGTATAGGGGACACTTACATGAACACAGGTTTGAACCTCAGCTTAAGCCAGTACACTTAAACCAGTAAGGAGTCTTTCTTTGCACATGGCTCCCTAATGGTCCTGGTTGCCTGTGGAGCACACTCTTATGCTGCATACACACTTGAGATAAAAGTCTCTGGAAAAGGCAAGATCACAGACCAATTTTACCCCCTTCCATGTAGTATGAGAACCATACTCTACACAGTCTATTCTATGGAGCTGAACTCCCCATCAGATAAAATCTTTGCAAGATGCTGCACACAAAGATGCCCGTACACACTCAAAAGATCATTATCTGCAAAAGATCTCTTCCTGCAATAGATCCATTCCTGCAAATTGCATTCATAGTCTATGAGATCTGCAGATCATCATACACACCTTGTTTAACAGGCAATCATCTGCAGATCATCTGCAGATCAGATCCACCAGGATGGATTTTCAGATCTGCAGATGATTGCCAGATATGCAGATGAAGTCTGTTAAACAAGGTGTGTATGAGGATCTGCAGATCTCATAGACTATGAATGCATTTTGCAGGAATGGATCTATTGCAGGAAGAGATCTTTTGCAGATAATGATCTTTTGAGTGTGTACGGGCATCTTTGTGTGCAGCATCTTGCAAAGATTTTTTCTGATGGGGAGTGCAGCTCCATAGAATAGACTGTGTAGAGTATGGCTCTCATACTACATGGAACGGGGTATAATTGGTCTGTGATCTTGCCTTTTCCAAAGACTTTTATCTCAAGTGTGTATGCAGCATAAGGCCTTGTTCACATAAATTGCAAGCATGACCCCAGCATTTTGTGAGCATTTTTTTTACCTGCGCAATAGCGATTTTTTTGTAAAGCGCTTTTGCAGAGCGAATAGTTTTTTCCCTTCCTGGCGTTAGTCAGGAAATGAACGCTTTTACCCAGAAATGAATAAGCGCTGGGGAAATAGAGTAGCAATTGGAACTCATCTATTACAGCCACGCTATTAAAATTTTGTACAGTGCTGTAATTGCCCATGTAACCACTTTAGGACCGCCCTACTGGAAATCTACGCCATGCTTGTGGTAGTTAGTTTCGGACACAAAGATTTTCACAGCGGTGCGGGTGAGGGGCGGGAGAGCAGGGATAGCCGTTATGAAAAGCTATGTTGTGTCAGAAACGAACGTCCACAAACTTGACGTAAACAAAGCAATGATTTGAATATTCTTCAGTGATACATTGTGGGATACCTCAAATACTCACAAATGCCTTCTGTTTTAAGAAGGCAAACTTCTGCTTTACAAAGCATTTGGGTAAGGAGGCTTTTTTGGTCTCTTTCAGCCCCTTACACACTCCTCGGAATTCTGGTGCACCATGAGCTTGCTGGGTAATCTGTAACTGTGTGGTTCTGACCCAGACAAAATGTGTGCACATGGGTAGCTGGCGTGCACAGGTCGCAACTGTGGCCTAACGCCCATTTTTAAAAAGGGCAGGCCTTTTTACTCATACTCATTTTAATCATAAAAGTCTAAATTAAAAAAAAAGATATATACACAACAACAAAAGTATAGAAATACCTTTTTCCTCTGAAGTAAATCCAGATGCTGCTTCCACTTTCTCTAATATCTTCCTTAGTTTCATTATTTTTGTAGCACATACATATCCATATCTGAAATTTTTAAACCACATGCAAATCAAAGTTGGAAAAAGACAGCAAAAAAGCACATAGATAGAGTAAAATGGCTATTATTGTTATAATACTGTGTTTCCACAGGTTTTCTCTTCATTGCTCACCAAATGTTCAGGGCAATGGTAAAACTACTTTACAATAATAATATTACTTTTATTTTGGAATGAGACTAGTAAATAGTATGTATATTTGCCCACACAGTTTTTTTTTTTTCCCCCTGAATCATGACATGCCTCGCTGTGTGTCTCATGCCGCTCTCTCTCCCCCCCTCCCCCTCTGAAATTGGCTATTCCGGAGGGTAATGGGAGGAGAGGGATTCCCTGCTCAAAACGCCTACTAGGGGCGTTCTTGCAGGCTTTCCACAGCTGCCATTGGGCAACTGTCTCTCCCTGGCCGCTCCCCCGCCTCCCTGCACGCTGGGAGAGAATCTCTCTCCTTCCAGTGTTGTGACCTAAGAGGTCACGAAAGTGAAAGTGAGGTCTAGCAGGCCGTGGTGGAGACGGCGGCTACCTGATCCGCCCAGCCCCCTGGATCAGGTAGAATAGCATTTACTTAATTTTCTGACCCCACCTCGGGCTCGCTTTAAAAATTATTTCACTACAATTAAGCATAAAAAGTTTTGCAAATTAAATAAGGAATCTAATAGTTCAGTTAGCTCAGATATTTTCAAGGCCCGATGGCTGCTTACGCCCAAGTTACCTGAGCCATTCCCACTTTAGTCACATCGATATAAAGAGGGAGAGTTCTTGCTCTGTCATCTGAAGCCACACCCGATAAGTGCTGGTGCAGGTGGTGGTCTAGCGTGAGCCTGGTAAATGTTAGTGTAAAAGGTGGGCTAGTTAGAGCCCGATAAATGCTGGTGCAGGAGGTGGCCTTGTGAGCCCAATAAATGTTGGTGCAGGAGGTAGTCTAGTGTGAGCCTGATAAATGCTGGTGCAGGAGGTGGCCTGGTGTGAGTCCAATAAATGGTGGTGCACAAGATGGCCTGATAAATGCTGATGATGGTCTTGTTTATACATAACTTTTTTATTTTTGGTGCTTTGCATGGCAGCATCAGTCATTGACCAGGACTGTACAATCGCCAAGCCCCAGAGGTACTTTGCTTTTTGCTTATTGTGACAGTTCTATTTAGTCGAGCTATTTGGAATGCAGGAATGTCAGACCAAAGTCACGTGTCATGGCCTGTAATGCATTTAAATAAACTATGTCCCTCTGCATACTTCGTAGTGTGCCTGGAGCGCAGAATTCTTTTAACTGAAAAACGTTGAGTATTTGAAGGTACACTATTATTTGCATACAGGACTGATGTAGATTTCGGAATTCTTACTCTGTTTATCAGAGCAGTGTAATAAACACAAATATATGTAACCCGATGACACAAGTGAAATTCACAAAAAGTAAATCGTAATTTTACTTAGGCCCTGTTCAGACTATACGAGCTGCCGCGCGCACTCTGGCTGCGCGTAGAGTGTGCGACATGCAAGAACGATAGAAGGGCATAGACAACCCTTCTATAGTTCCCATCATATGCGCTGCGCAGCAGTGCGATGCGCTATCTCACTGCTGCATGCATTTTTTGGGAACAGCAGCGCAGGTCCATTCACTGTAGTGATTGGGATCTGCAGTGCATAGTAGCGCAGATGGCGTGCGATGGTACGCGTTGCCTTTCACTAAATGATCTGAATGAGGCCTAACTGCAAATAAAAAAAAAAGAAAAATGTATTCCAAAAAGTACTCAACCTTCTCTGTTGCTGTGAGTGTACTAAAATGGCTACAAACCTCGAACTCAGCTATACTAGTAATTTAATTTGGCATTTATGGAACAGTATCACACAACAGTAGACTTCTCACATTTTTGTACAGATTTTATAATTATATCTTTTCATGGGACAACACTGAAAGTATGACGCTTTGAAACAATGTAAAGTAGTCAGTGTACAGCTTGTATAACTTTGCTGTTCCACCAAAATAACTCAGCAAGCAAGACCATAATGTCTAAACCCCTGGCAACAAAAGTGAGTACACCTTCCACTAAGTGAAGAATGTTAAAATTCTACCCGTTTAAACCTCTCCCCTCCCTGGGGTCATGTTAGCCGTTAGTGTTACAAGGTCTCAAGTGTGAATGTGAAGTAGATGTGTTAACTATGGGGTTATTACCCTCACACGCTCTCTCTACTGGCCACGGGATGTCCAACGCCCCATAGCAGAGAACTCTCTAAGGGTCCTAAAAAATAATTGTTGCTCTACATAAAGATGGTAAAGGCTACAAGAAGATTTCAAACACCGTAAAATTGAGCTGCAGTATAGTGACCAAGACCATATCGTGGTTCAACAGGACAGGTTCTACTCAGAACAGACTCGCCAACCAAAGAAGTTCAGTGCACGTGCTCAGTTTCATATCCAGAGGTTGACTTTTGTAAATAGATGTATGAGTGCTGGCAGCATTGCGGCAGAGACTGAAGGGGTGGGGAATGGTAGCCAGTGCTCAGACCATAGGCCATACATTGCATCAAATTGGTCTGCATGGCTGTTGTCCCAGAAGGAAGCTTCTTCTAAGGAAGCAACTGGGCCATAAGGATGTATTCCAACAGCTAAATAACATGAGGGAAAAGGTGCTGAACTGGCCAAGCATGGCTCCAGACCTAAACCCTATTGAGCATTTGTGGGAAATCCTCAACCAGAAGGTGAGGTGAAAAAGGTCATTAAAGAGAACCCGAGGTGGGATTTAATTATGCTAGTGGGGCACAGAGGCTGGTTGTGCACACTAACACCAGCCTCTGTTGCCCCATGGTGTGCCTCCAAGACCCCCCTGCGTGCCGCTATACCCCCCGCAGTGCTGGCGACACGCAGCATGTTGCCAGCACAATGTTTACCTCTGCTTGTCTGTTAGCGCCGCTCCCCCGCCTCCTCCGTATCGGCGCTACCCACCCGCGTCCCTTCCCTCCCGCTGTCCTTTAGTTAAAAAGTTCTCAAAATGTAACAAAGCTATAAATGTTGCCAACTTCTAGGTTTGAAAAACAAATAGCAAAGGTCAGAGAACTCCTCAGATAACCCTATTTCATGTAGATGTGTTAAATGGAACTCTCCACCACCTTCAAAGCACAACCAGGAATCTGGCCACTTTCCTTTAGTGAAAAACTAGTGGGTCATCCCAAACACAACCTGCCCACCACCTACAGGGACCAGGCTCCCCTGACTGCGTGGCTGTCTCAGATGGGTGAACAGTATATACAGAGTAAGTGTGAGCCTGTTCTGCTAGTCTCTATATAATGCATATCAGCCGGCTTCTCTGCAAACTAGAGAAGGCTTATATGTGTAAAACCAGCGCTTTATTATAGATATAAAAGCAAATATACTCACAAACGGAGCTTAAAACCAGCATATAAAAACGAGGACGTCTCCTCCGCTATCCAAATGATCACTTCCTGTCCAGGCCATGCATTTTATTCTGTCACAAATTCTAGGTTTGCTTTCAAACAGCACAGTTACATCTACCGAAATATGACTTTTTCTGGGTTTCTAGATCCTCAAGTTGATACACATATCAGTATGTAACAAAAATCACAGACCGGGCATATCATCCCTCTACTAGCAAATTAGTAAAAAAAAAAAAAAGGGCGCAGGAGCCTTTACGGTAAAAAAGGGTGGCGCCATAAGCCGCGATTTGCAGCAAAGAGGGGTAATTTGGGCGCACGGGGCACCGCTAAAGGGTGCCAACATTTACCTTTTTTGCTGCAAATCATGGCTTTTGTAATCACGCCACTATGCAATACTGCAAATTTGTATACATGTATACCAAAATGTACATTTTTTTGCCACAAAACATGGCTTTGCAGTGGTGCCTCCAGTACTTTATTTGCTGCAAATTGTGACTCTGCAGTGGTGATGATGACCACCACCACAGGATGTAGGGTTAGGCACCAGGGTGGGGTTACAGGGTTAGGCACCACCTGGGGGGTGGGCAGGCACAAGCAGGGAAGAATAGGGATCGGTAGTGGAGGGCTCTGTGTGAGAGTAGAAGTAGGCTTAGCCATAGTTAAATACCGGAAAATATTACCAATATTTTACAGAATCCAGTAGCAGAATATTGCTGATCTTAGCAATATTGTACAAGCGGCAAACCCCTGCGCCCTTTTTTCCATGCTCCTTTTATTTTCCATGTGTGCCTGTGCATAGCAGACATACACATAGCTTGTATAATGGTAAGTTGGAATAAGGATCCCCTACATCTGTGTAAGCCATACTGAATACTGAATGTTACCTACATTCTCAAAGGATTCACAATCTCTGTCCTAAGCAGTGCTTGCGTTTCACTGTAATACTCCACATCGGTTTTATCTTTCGGCCTCAGGAGGACAGAATCCAGCACAGAACTGAAGGAAAATAAGCTGTGCGGGGAGATACAATCAGTTACTTAATGCTCTGAGATTCCTGGTAACATCAGGCCACTAAAGGGACTTCATCTACCTACCAAAACAAGGTTGAGTCAAGGTAGCAAGAATTATAGTGACCCTGGATGCCTCTTTTCTTCCCGATCATAACTTCTAAGCCTTCCTTTTCTGTCCGCGGCGGTGTGTTACCTTCCACAACTTCACTCAGGTATCCTCCGAAGGCTGAAAGTATTACAGCAAAGACCAGAGAATCGGTCATTAGAGGGGAACAGACACATTTTAGTATGTGTTTTATGTGCATTTAAAGTTATCTTGAAGTAAAAAAAACAAAAAAAAAAACACCTTACCTCATTATTAGGAAGGCTCTATATGGTCCAGGGGCTTTTAGCACCTTTGTACACCATACCATTTCAGCATTGGGTGCCTTTATGTTATCAGAATGCGAGAGTGGCCGTACTGTAAATGCAAGAATACGGCCACACAGGCCCAGTAGAACGAAGGCGCTCGTGCAGGGAGGAAAAAATCCTCATGCACTGAAGAAACCTTTTTGGCCTGCTGTGTCAAATATGTTTTAAAAGGCCCAACACTGGAACGCAGGGCCGGGCCGAGGCATAGGCTGGAGAGGCTCCAGCCTCAGGGCGCAGTGTAGGAGGGGGCGCAGAATTCATTCAGCTGTCATTCCTAATTGTGTTTGAAGCAGAAATAAATAAGAAAAGGGGATACATGGCAGTGACTGCAAGCCAGATAACCAGATATTAAGGTGTTGGGGAGGTTGTGGGCCCTGTGGCGCCTCTTAGTCTAATAGCAATCAGTGTGTGACGGCTGGGGGGGAGGGGCGCACTTTGGTGTCTCAGCCTTGGGTGCTGGAGGACCTTGTCCCTGCTCTGCTGGAACGGTGTGGTGTATGAAGATATACGATGCCTCTGGAATGTCCACTGGGCTTCCCACTACCAAGGAATCTGTTGGTTTTCAGGACTTCAGGATTGCTTGAAACTTGAAGCAAACCTGAAGACAGACATTTACTTCAGATTTGATACTTGGTCGAGTAGAGGGGAGGCTCTGGATACAACGGGTCATTCCTCCATGTGGCCCGTTGTTCCTCCACTGTCAGCCAGAAAGCCTGTTCCAACGAAGCCTTCAGAACTACATGTGTTCCCAAGTAGCTTTGAAGAGAAGTCTATCGCTACTGCACATCTAGACATGTACCGTATTTTCCGCTGAAGAAGACGCTCCGGAATATAAGACGCACCTAGGTTTAGAGGGCAAAAACCAGGGACAAAAAATATATATACTAAACCTGGTGTGTCTATTTTCCAGGAGCGTCTTGTAGATCTACTCTAATTGATGTCCTCTAGTGTCCCCCATGTGCCCTCAGGTGACCCCAGTGTGGTCCCCATGTGCAAGTGCCCTCAGGTGTCCCCCAAAGTGCCCTCAGCCCAAGTGCCCTCAGGTGTCCCCCCAAGTGCCCTCAGGTGTCCCCCCAAGTGCCCTGCTTCCATGTACGGTAATTTGTGTTGAGGCATGTATGCAACAGTGTGCCTCCCCATGTGGTCCACTTCCCCTTGCTCCCATCCCCACTTATGTGCACTCCCCTCCCTGCTTGGGTCCGTGCTCCCCCTCCCAAGTGTCAGTATAGTTGCAGTCTTACTACTCCAGCCGCTCTCCTGGAACACAAACCTGGTCTCCTCTCTCGTCACTCTTCTAGTGATGATGTGTATATTGCAGAAGCAATCACTAGAAAAGCAACAAGAGAGAGGAAACCTTGTCTGTGATCCTGGAGAGCGCTTGTAGTTTTGAGACTGCCGCTATGCTGACACTCTGGGGAGCGCACGTAAGCGGGGAGGGGAACGCACACAAGAGGGGAGGGGAGCAAGGGAAGGCGGAGCACACGGGGAGCCAGGGACACATATGGGCGGCACGCTGTTACATACATTGCTCTACACAAATTACCGTACACGGGGAGCGAACCACACAGGGAGCTAATGCAGGAAATGCCCAGCATCGCGGCGGTTCGTATTGGTGGGTGTTCGTAAGTCGGTGATTCCCTGCATTTGCCGTATAAGACGCAGGGATTTTTTCTTTTTTGGGGGAGAAAAAGTGCATCTTATATGGTAGTCTAGACTCGCACATGCGTAAAAGCAATATGCTCATCCTCGGAACTACTTGAGGACACGAGTCGTTACGAAGACAGAGGAGGAACGACGGACCGGGCAGAGGACTGGGAAATCAAGTAGCAAATTAGGTATTCCTTAAATAACCTATGAGTCCATGGCCGCTCCTGCCGGGACTTTTTCAGGAGCATGGTGAGCATTATTTCAGCTTTGCCCTGCACCCAAATTTCCAGGTGACCTTTTTGCATGTATGCCCTCAAAAAGCCTACTGATTCAGACAGCCAAAGACACAGAGGTTAGAAAGCAGGAGACAATAAATGCATAATGTTGACTCCAATGGACAATCTCTAAAGAACTGTCACTTTTATTTTTTAAAATAAGCATCCTTGATGGGGGATGAATGTTTTTTTTTTTTTAAAGTTAGCTCACATGAAATATATTACCTAAAGAATTACAGCGCTCGATCTGATTGGGGACCGGCTGAAGTGACGCAAACCTAGAGTCTGGCCTGCAGCTCTTCAGTTTTACGAATAGTGCTTTTTTAGGGGCACATGTAAAATATCTTGTACCCTTGAAAGTGCCATCTGTGCATCCTGCGCATTCGTCTTCCTGTAATAAAAACAAATAAAAAATTAATTTTAGGGGCACAGGGCTTGCCTGCAGAAAAAAAGTGTGGTAGGTAAATGTATCATCAGGAACACATATGTTCATGTTTTTAGCCACTGTTTGCAGACAGCCACTGATGTACTAGCTTGGTTACAACCCTTACAATCTAAAGAGGGCATTTAATAAATCCTGATCATTTCTTGTTTAAACTCCACCTGACAAGAAAGAATATGCACATCAAGCTCTGACATTGGGATACTGGTTTTTTTTTTAGAGTTTTTTTGTGGTTATTTTGTCTCACAGCTACAATAAACCTACCATTAGAATTATAGAATGGTAATAGTCGGAGGACAAATGAGCAAAATCAGTAGGGATCACTTTTTTTTTCACTCGCTGTATAAGGCATCTTTCCACATTTAAAATGAACCAGAGACGAAGCACCCTCATGTATTTTATCATATAGATCAGTGGGAACATTAGAGAAAACACCTACTATGCTTTCTGTTTCATTCTGCACTGCACAGCTTGTTTCTTAGCAGACCTGATAAAATCCCCGACTGAGCATTCAGTCTGGCTTTGCTATAATGACTCAGCTATAATGATTCCTAAGCAGAGCCAGCAGGGGGCAGGCTTGGGCTTGAAAAGACATGAGAGAACACAGACTGAGCTATAAATATTCCTGAACAAAGCCAGACTGAATGCTCAGTCGGGGATTTTATCAGGGCTGATTGGAAGCAAGCTGTGCAGTGCAGAATGAAACAGAAAGCAAGGTAGGTGTTTTCTCTAATGTTCCCACTGATATATATGGTAAAATACATGAGGGTGCTTCATCTCTGGTTCCCTTTAAGACTTCAGCTGTTGTGAATTGTCAACTGCACTGCTGTGTAAAATTGATGCAGGACAAAGCTATGCAGCAGTAGGTTACGTATTACACCCACCTTACCTGCTGCACTTGATTGTCCAAAGAACAGACATGTTAAAGGGAACCTTACATGGCATGTGACATGATGAGAGAGACGTGAATATACAGCGTCAAATATAAAAATACCTATGCTGTGTTATTTCTTCTTTCTCTGTCTGAAAAAAAATTACATTCAGCTATGCAACTGGCAGGTTCTCTCTAGTCAGGACCCAATCAGACAATATTATCCAGGGCTGTAGAGTCAACGCAATTTGGGTACCTGGAGACAGTGGTTTCATAAACTGAGAAGTCGGATGATTTTTGTACAGAGTCCACAGCCCTGATAGCATCCCTCACTGATAAAGAATTAAAGCCATAAAACACTTTTTGGGCAGAAAATGGGGCTTCTGAGAGCAGGGAATGGATTAAAAAAAAAAAATCAATAGTTCATATATTTTAGCTCTCAGAGACATGGGGCAGACTGTGTCATTGAGCCGAGATGCAACAATAAATCTATGTTTAAGTGTTAAGACATAACATAAAACTGTGGGATATCCAAGTCATTTTTAAGAGAATCCTTTCTGGTTGAACCAAATGTACGGATGTCTTTTTTCAACCAAACTAACTAGGTTACTATGTAACGGTTTATTTTATTTGTTTATTTTCACTTAGTGGGGGCATGTCCTGGTTTTTAACGGATTTCCATGAGGTGTAATATTGTTATCAAATCTACCATCTAATCTTTTAAAATGTCTATTAGTGTGTAACCAGCTTTAGCTTTGTTTTATAAAAATGAAGTCGCTAAGGTCTCTTTTCCAAGGGCAGTTGAACTGTGTGCTCAGCAAGCAGTTACCAGGCAGTAGTGAGCAGTTACCAGGCAGCCGTAAATAGTTGACAGGCAGCAACAAGCAGTTGTAAGAGTTTGAGAGGCATTTCAATGCCTATCAACTGTCCGTGGAAGAGGCCTTAGGCCCCTTTTACACTTAAAGGGACTCCGAGCAGTGCAGAAACTATGGAAAGATGCATATTATTTTAAAGCTCTTTTTCTCCTCTTTCCAATGTATATAAACTGCCGCCCTACGCCTTTTAGTTTTCGCTATTTTCGCGATTGAAATTGCCGCGGCCGCGATTTCAATCGCGAAAATAGAGAAAACTAAAAGGTGTATGGCGACGATTTAGGTGTCGCAAGAAAGAGGAGAAAAAGAGCTTTAAAATGATATCCATCTTGCCATAGTTATATTGTATTACACAGGACGACACTTTCCCCAGTGTCAGCAGCTCCATTTAGCAGAATGGAGCTGCTGACTTTAGGAAAAAGTCGCCCTGAGCTTGCTGGTTAGTCTGTGCCTCTCGGATTCACAAGCCCTACTCCATAGAGCCAAATTAATCCATGACATGCACCTGAATTATCGCAAATTCTTTCTGTTTTAGGAAAGCAAACTTTTGTTTTTCTTAACATCTTAGTAAGGGGGCTTTTAGGACCATTGTAGTCCATTACACACTCCAGTGAGTTCTGGGTCACCATGAGCTTGCTGGTTAGTCTGTGTAATACAAGTAACTATGGAAAGATGGATATTATTTTAAAGCTCTCTTTCTCCTCTTTCTGGCGACACCTAAATCGTCGCCCTACGCCTTTTAGTTTGCTCTATTTTCGCGATTGAAATCGCGGCCTCGGCAATTTCAATCGCAAAAATAGCGAAAACTAAAAGGCATAGGGCGGCGGTTTATATATCATTGGAAAGAGGAGAAAGAGAGCTTTAAAATGATATGCATCTTTCCATAGTTTATGCACTGCTCGGAGTCCCTTTAATCAGTTGGTATGAGTTAGTGTGCGTTAGTGCGCGTTGGTACGCGTTTTTTCCATAGCAGTGCATTGGGAAGAAGATTTCAGTTGAAACGTGTTAAGTGTGAAAGGTGCCATAGGAAAACATGGGCATTACTTTGAAAATCAGTTTTCTTTCCGTTTTAACTGAGAGCAACTGATTAAGTGTAAAAGGGCCCTTAGGCTTCCAGCATAAAAGTGGCACAATAGCTTCATGCAATGGAGTAATGATTATGCCGCAAGTAGAGAAACAACTGTTGCTACTTACTAGTTCCAGTCCAGCCAGTATTTCATTAACTCCTAAAGGCTGACCAATCCAGCGGATCACTCCATAGAAAGGTGGGTTCTCTTTCACCTCAGCCAGTGATCCCACCTCAAGACCGTGCAAATTAGTCAAGTGAGACTGCCCAGGCGGGCTGTCCTGCAGGGATGCGTGGTTTATCTCTCCGATCACTGACTGCACGGACAGCGAGAGGGGGGTGTGTCCCATTGTGCCATTGGTGCTAGACATCTTGGAGAGGCTGAACGGAAGAGAGTGAAATCTGTTCTCTCCAGGTGAACAGCTGCTTGCTGTAGGCTGAAGAGGGGGTGAACAGTGTCCGTAGGATGATGGGGACGTCTCAGTCATAGACTTCGATGAATCATCAACTAGAAGAAACACATTTCATTACTAATATGCTACATTAAATAATCACATAATGGCTACAACCTTAGCAAAACTTTTTCTGTCCATGCTTATGTTAAGCAAGACGCCATTGGGCAGAATACCAAAAAAATAAAACAAAATAAGAAAAATGGTGGCAACAGCTCTGCTGAACATTTTGATTGGTTTCTTAAAGCATACAAGAGCGGATATTAAAGGCTGTTCACTTACCTGAGTCCTTCCCCCCTAGGCTTGTATGCATGTCCCTCACTGTCCTCCCCTCGCTCAGCTGTTGGCCCTCTAGATGAGCAAAGTTGTGCAGTACTGGCCATGTGCTGGCCTGGTGATGCGTCCTTGATCGTGGTTAGTAGTGCGCACTACGGCAAGCTTTGTAGCTGTGCATGCGCAGATTGCTCCCAGCAACAGAAGTGCAATCAAGGCAGAGGGCAGGCAGGCCAGCACATGCGGAGTACTGCACGATTTGGCTGCTGTAGCGGGACAAACAGCTGAGCGAGGAGGAAAACAGCGAGAGACATACAAGCCTATGGGGGCTGGAAGGAGCCACAAATAAGTAAGGGCCCTTTTCCATAGGTTGCTGAACTGTGTGCTCAGTGAGCAGTTGCCAGGCAGCAGCAAGCAGTTGGGCAAGTTCGACAGTCTTTTCACTGCCTATCAACTGCTCATGGAAAAGACTCCTAAAAGAACGGTCTTTCATTTCAGCTCTGGTATCATTTAGTGTTACGTCCAGAACCCGAAGTTTGGCCACTTCGCGTTCAGGTCAGCCACTTCGGGTTCTGGCCGGCCAATGTGCGAAGTGGCCGCTGCGCTGCGTCCAATGTGAGAAATGGATTGATTCCTGTGACATTAAGGTATCTTCTGGCCGCAGCGCAGCGGCCAAACGTATAACAACTTAGTTAATTTAATGCAATTAAGTCGGCGGCAATGTAACAATTCAAGCCGCCGGCTTTTGGTCTGCCTCTCTCTCCTCCACCCCCCCCCCCCCCCCCCCGCGTCTCTCTTCTCCTCCTATGGGCAGCCGGCGGGGACATGCGTGTCCACGAGAGTCGTTCGTCGCACCAGGAAAGCAGAGCGGGGAGGCTGCAGACATTGCTTCTGCCAGCACCCGCTCTGCAAGAACGGCAGGGAAGCCTGCCGCGACGAACGACTCTGGAGGGGACACGCGTGTCCCCGCCGGCTGCCCATAGGAGAGCGAGAGGCGGGGGGAGGAGAGAGGCAGAGAAAAAGCCGGCGACTTGAATTGTTACATTGCCGCCGGCTTAATTGCATTAAATTAACTAAGTTGTTATACGTTTGGCCGTTGCGCTGCGGCCAGAAGATACCTTAATGTCACAGGAATCAATCCATTTCTCACATTGGCCGCAGCGCAGCGGCCACTTCGCACATTGGCCGGCCAGAACCCGAAGTGGCCGGCCAGAACTAGAAGTGGCCAAACTTCGGGTTCTGGACGTAACATATAGATATACAAAACTCCACGCTAACAGACCCCAGAACCACACAGTATTGGGGATATGCCGGTGCCAGGCCTCAACCGAATTGCTCCGATGGTCCCGGAACAACCAAAATTGAAAGAAAGAGGCGGTACCACACTGGCTGCAAACATATGCTTGCATTGTGTAACAGACACTGCATGTTACAAGCATCTGTTTGCAGCCAGTGGTGTACCGCCTCTTTCCTTCAATTCTGATATCATTTAGGCCTCTTTTCCACAGGCAGTTGATAGGCAGTGAAATGCTTCAACTTTCACAACTGTTTGCTGCTGCCTGGTAACTGTTTGCTGCTGCCTGGTAACTGTTTGCTGCTGCCTGGTAACTGTTTGCTGCTGCCTGGTAACTGTTTGCTGCTGCCTGGTAACTGTTTGCTGCTGCCTGGTAACTGTTCGCTGCTGGGCACACAGTTCAACTGCCTTTGGAAAAGCAGCCTTAAAAGAGACAGTTGAAGTCCTTGAAATCTGTGCAAAAAGTTTTTCACCTTTCACCAGAAAGTGGTGGTAAAATTATGTTAGAGCTAAAAGTCATACTGTCCAGGCCATACATGTATTGGTGACTGAAGACTTGGTTGGGTACACATTAGAAGGAATAGCTACTCTATATCTGAAATTGCAGTCCAACAGCTGTAACTTTCTAAAGGTGCCTATATGAGCAACAAAATCATTGTTCACAACTTTTGACAGCAAAAACCTGCAAATTTCACAGACAGTAAAATCATGTTAATATTTTAGCTTGAGCAACTAATATGGGAGCAACAGGACATCAACAGTAGCAGAAGCTATTTTTTTTTGTTTACAACTACAGTATTGCCCACTCCGCAGATTAACCAACTGCATATATGACCACATACTGCAATAAACTAAACTGAATAGTTACTCTGATATTCAAACATGTACACATGCGCTACCACCTCTGGGGATCATTCAGATTCCTACATTGAAGTGTGATAGGTTCATGAAAACCAGTGTACCTTCACAGCGGCTGCTCTCTTGCATGCTGGAACTTCCTCCTCGTGACAGTCTTTCTCGAGCTATGAAAAAAAGGAGATAGAAAATATAGTCTGTAGCAGTCTTTGTATTTCACCAACACCAGTACTTCATTAGTGTTGTACAGGCTATTTACACTATTTACAATACATGTAGAACAGGTAACTAAAACTGTGCCACTAAAATAGGAAACTAGCCACAACTTAAGATGAGAATCCTCTCTACTGTATGCAAACCTGGCGTTTGTTCCAAACCAAAAACAGAAAACACAAATAGGAGTTTAAAGAGACTCTGTAACAAAATGTTCAGCCTTATTTGTTCTATCCTATAAGTCCCTATACCTGTTCTAATGTGCTCTGGATTACTGCAGCCTTTTCTAGTTGCACTGTCTCTGTAATATATCTAATCTTCTTTTCTTTGTCAAGCTTTGTCGACCCAGGGAGGAAGTGGCCGCCTCTGCTGTGATAGGGAGAAGTTATGAACACTCGGTTGGTCACAGGAGCGCAGCGTGTCATTTGTACAGCTGAGCCGCGCATGCGCAGTAAGCCCCAACTTCCAAAGTTACCGGGAGCCATAGCGGAGGATCCAGGAGGCTGAGGACGGCAGCAATAGATCGATCACATGGAAGGGAGCTGAAGGAAGCCCCAGCTATGTATGAATTCTTCTTTTTATTTAAAGGGAAGGTTTAGGGAGGGTGGTTAAAAAATAAAAATCAATTTCCACTTACCTGGGGCTTCCTCCAGCCCGTGGCAGGCAGGAGGTGCCCTCGCCGCCGCTCCGCAGGCTCCCGGTGGCCGACCCGACCTGGCCAGGCCGGCTGCCAGGTCGGGCTCTTCTGCGCTCCAAGAACTACTGCGCCTGCGCAGTACAGCCCGGCGGACGTCCAATGACGTCAGCGCGCCGGCGTGGGACGCAGAAGTGCCGGGCCTTGGAGCGCAGAAGAGCCCAACCTGGCAGCCGGCCTGGCCAGGTCTGCCACCGGGAGCCTGCGGAGCGGCGGCGAGGGCACCTCCTGCCTGCCACGGGCTGGAGGAAGCCCCAGGTAAGTGGAAATTGATTTTTATATTTTAGCCACCCTCCCTGAACCTTCCCTTTAATCTCAGGTTTCCTTAAAAAAAAAAAAAATAATAATAGGGCGAATGCTACCTTCGTGCAAAGTTCATGTTAAATGCCAATTACCGGCATTTGCTACAACCTATCCACAGAACATACAGGGAGTGCAGAATTATTAGGCAAATGAGTATTTTGACCACATCATCCTCTTTATGCATGTTGTCTTACTCCAAGCTGTATAGGCTCGAAAGCCTACTACCAATTAAGCATATTAGGTGATGTGCATCTCTGTAATGAGAAAGGGTGTGGTCTAATGACATCAACACCCTAGATCAGGTGTGCATAATTATTAGGCAACTTCCTTTCCTTTGGCAAAATGGGTCAAAAGAAGGACTTGACAGGCTCAGAAAAGTCAAAAATAGTGAGATCTCTTGCAGAGGGATGCAGCACTCTTAAAATTGCAAAGCTTCTGAAGCGTGATCATCGAACAATCAAGCGTTTCATTCAAAATAGTCAACAAGAAGCGTGTGGAAAAACCAAGGCGCAAAATAACTGCCCATGAACTGAGAAAAGTCAAGCGTGCAGCTGCCAAGATGCCACTTGCCACCAGTTTGGCCATATTTCAGAGCTGCAACATCACTGGAGTACCCAAAAGCACAAGGTGTGCAATACTCAGAGACATGGCTAAGGTAAGAAAGGCTGAAAGGCGACCACCACTGAACAAGACACACAAGCTGAAACGTCAAGACTGGGCCAAGATATATCTCAAGACTGATTTTTCTAAGGTTTTATGGACTGATGAAATGAGAGTGAGTCTTGATGGGCCAGATGGATGGGCCCGTGGCTGGATTGGTAAAGGGCAGAGCTCCAACTCAGACTCCAGCAAGGTGAAGGTGGAGTACTGGTTTGGGCTGGTGGTATCAAAGATGAGCTTGTGGGGCCTTTTCGGGTTGAGGATGGAGCCAAGCTCAATTCCCAGTCCTACTGCCAGTTTCTGGAAGACACCTTCTTTAAGCAGTGGTACAGGAAGAAGTCTGCATCCTTCAAGAAAAACATGATTTTCATGCAGGACAATGCTCCATCACACGCATCCAAGTACTCCACAGCGTGGCTGGCAAGAAAGGGTATAAAAGAAAAACTAATGGCATGGCCTCCTTGTTCACCAGATCTGAACTCCATTGAGAACCTGTGGTCCATCATAAAATGTAAGATTTACAAGGAGGGAAAACAGTACACCTCTCTGAACAGTGTCTGGGAGGCTGTGGTTGCTGCTGCACGCATTTTTGATGGTGAATAAATCAAAACACTGACAGAATCCATGGATGGCAGGCTTTTGAGTGTCCTTGCAAAGAAGGGTGGCTATATTGGTCACTGATTTGTTTTTGTTTTGTTTTGTTTTTGAATGTCAGAAATGTATATTTGTGAATGTTGAGATGTTATATTGGTTTCACTGGTAAAAATAGATAATTGAAATGGGTATAGATTTGTTTTTTGTTAAGTTGCCTAATAATTATGCACAGTGATAGTCACCTGCACACACAGATATCCCCCTAAAATAGCTAAAACTAAAAACAAACTTAAAACCACTTTCAAAAAAATTCAGCTTTGATATTAATGAGTTTTTTGGGTTCATTGAGAACATGGTTGTTGTTCAATAATAAAATTATTCCTCAAAAATACAACTTGCCTAATAATTCTGCACTCTCTGTAAGTAAGAAACACTGAGAGCCCATATAGTGTAGTATGTATTGGAAACTGTGGATAATGAAAGTGTGAGATTAATATACTCACAAACATGGGTTACCTCTTAGGGAACCACTGTAGATGCAGGTGAGGAGATTAGACCTGTCCTCACTCAGGATTAAGATGTTGCTCTCTGTAGATCAGAAAAGTAAAGGTAGGTCACCCCTCCACCAGGGGTGCACACAGTATTCTTGTTAGAGAACAGAGGCGCCAGCAGGATAAAAAGTAATAAAAGCCTTAAAATGTGCTGGGAGGCAGTGGTGGACTATAAAGCAGACTCAATAAACTGTCTGAATTAAACAAATACATTTATTATTGGTACTTTCCAGAAGGGTAAGTCCACCACTGCCTCCCAGCAAATTTTAAGGCTTTTATTTATTTATCCTGCTGTTGCCTCTGTTCTCTAATAATAATATCAATAGAACATGTTCATCCATCACTATCTGACATCCCAGCAACACAAAGTAGCAATATGGGTTTTTGTTAATGCTTTAATTCAATGAACAAGTCTAGAGATTTTTTATTTTTTTGGGGGGTCTGTAATAAAGCAGCCCTAATTTTATGCAACTTAGCCATTTTGACTTTCTGGTAAAACTCTGCTCATCTCTAGTTTTAGAACTTGTCATAGCATTTTTTTGCCCAGAATTTCTGGTTTACAATTTGGGGTCTTTTTTGTTTTGTTTTTTTCCCTGCATGCAGAGGTGAAAGGAGGCAGCAAGGGGCAGGGAGTAGAATCACGGATTACAGCTTTCCTTGTGACTTGTTTCGAAAGCGCTGAACCTTGAATGTGACTTGTTATGCACATTGGCTGCAACAGGCCAGCCACTTCACCTATTGGCCGTCCAGAACCTGAAGAGGCCAGACTTCGGGTTCTACTTCACAACAAGCAGCTGGTTCAGGTGGACATCTTAACAAGCGTGAAGGAAACCATTAGTCGACTTTGGACAGTGTTAAACAACAAGCGCAGAGTCCGTCTTTTAAGGTAGAACTGTCCGTGTGCACAAGCCCTAAGGTCAATGTATGACATCACAAAAACAAAAAAGACTTTATAGTTATCAATAAAATATGTAGACAGGCATAAGGTGTGAATATGCTGCACCCATAAATAAAGGGCTTCTTTAGTCACTGCTTGCCTATAAAGGATTCGGTTTTTCCAGTGAAGAAAAGAAGTACTAGTTTTTCAACTTACCTTCTTCCATATACCAGTTTGATTTGCTTTTAGGTTGGTGTGGAGTTTCAACTGAGCTGCCATTTAAAGTATAAAAAAATTCTGAACGGTTCCTGCTTCCTGTTTCAGAGGTAGATCCCGCTGCAGAAAAGATAAAGGAATACATCAGGAAACAAAGTCTGAAGGGCTAAAACATTGGTGTATTTTATTTCCTCGCTCATAATGAAGTGAATCAAGAGCACGCCACGCTTCCCTCAGAGTGCGGACACGCAGACACTGCACAGGCATTAGGTCGAGTCCACATTATAAGCGCTTTTGTGAGCGCTTGCGTTTGATTAGCACTTGTGTAAAAAAAAAAAAAAAAAAAAAAAAAAAAAAAAAAAAATCGCTTCTAGGCACTTTCATAAAAATTCCGTAAATTTTACTGCGATTTTCATGAAAGTGAATGGGAGCAATTCTTTAGCAAGCGCTACTTAAACGCAAACGCTCATAAAAGCGCTTATAGAGTGGACCCGGCCTAAAGTAAGGCCTGCACCTACGCAGTAGCACAGAGCTGCTAGTACACAGCTTTATTCTCCTTGCACAAGCAACTTAATGCCACTGTGCAGGCAGAAACTCTACTGGCCCATGCGTAGTGCTGCCACACTCATACATGGAGGGGAGAGCAGCCACGAGAAAGAAGAAGAATGTCTGGGCTAAAAGAGATCAGGGTAGAGGAAGATTAGGAAAGCCTCTGAAACATCCACCGATTTAAAGAGAGTCTGAATTCAAATTAATTTTCTATTTTTAATGTCCTCATATGTTAAACATTAACACCAAAGCCCGAAAAATCCCCGGGGCAAAATTCTCCCCTCATTTGCTCCGCAGATCGCTACCTCTCCCCGTCCCTCTCAGTGAAAAGCAGACCGAGAGGGGCGGGGAGAGGCAGTGATCGGTGGAGACTGACTGCAGAGGAGGCAGAGCTACAGCGCAAAGCTCTGTCTCCCCCGGGCAGCAAAATTCACGACCTGGAAAGTCATGGAATTTTGCCCCAGGATTTTGGAGTGAAAAAAACTTGTTTTGCCGTGCTGTTGTGGCAAATCAGCTCTGGTGTTAATGCTTAACATATGTGGACATTAAAAATAGAAAATGAATTTGGCTTCAGAAGAAGAGGGAAGCCTCTGGGTCCTACAGAACTTTTCTGGTCTCCCAAAGGCTCCCCGGTTAGCAATCTAAGGCCACTTCGGAAGTCTTCGGGACCACTAGGGCTCCCAAAGAGGGGCCGATTCATACTGCACACGCGCTAGTGCCCTCTCCCGTGCACTTGTGTGTGCACAGTACAGAGCTGTCCATCTTTGGGATCCCAGGTGCTCCCAAAGACTTCTAAAGCCACCCGCGGCTGGAGATTTGAATGGAGAAGACTGCGGGGGAACGAGCAGATGTTGAGAGGAACGGGAGGGCACTATAGGACCAAGAGCCTTCCCCCTCCTTAGGCACGTTTATTTATTTTTTTCCATGTATCACTTCATTCAAGATTCGCTTCAAGCATTCAGTTTAGTTTTGTTTGTTTTTTTTTAGTTCGGGGGAGGCTTACTTTTGTCCCCAAGTAATGTCATCTGTGTAGAAAAGCTGGCGCTTCCTCCAGAGTCTTCTCTCCACCACTGGGGCTTCTCCCTGTCTCTTCACTCTCAGGGAGTTGTGTGTAAATCACTAAACAAATACTAGAGGCCTCTAGTGGTCACTTAAGGTACATGCCACAGAGCCCCTACTGTAGTATTGGGCCTCTAATGTTTTGTCTCGGTACACACAGCTCCCCAGAGTGATGAGATAGGGAGACGCCCCAGCGGTGGAGAGAAGACAAGGAAAGGGGCACTGGGAGACCTGTGGACCCAGCAGGCAGTGCACACAGGTTTTCAGTCAATGTTGTGCTGAAATCTATTGGACATCTGTGTACAGTGTGTGGAGCGATTGATTCATAGATCCCTCTCTGATCAGATAATGATCTGAGAGGGATCTATCTATCTGATGGCTACATCAACCAGTGTATGGCCGCCTTTAGTCAATTAGAATGTAATGTGTTTGTAATTTTGCTTGAGGGCTTTTTTCCCCACTACCAGTGTTTTGTGTTCAGGCCTGATTGCTAGTGGATCGCAAAACGCTAAGTACAGTAAAGAATAATGGAAACCGTGACCATTTCCATGAGCGCGATCCGTTTGCAGTGCGATTTTCTCCTGATCACTAGTGTCACCTTGCTGCGTTTTCTGTTCATTTATACTTTGTATAGGAGCACAGGAAAATCACAAAGGAATCGCACCGCTGTGAAATTTTCCCCGCGATTCAGCAATATCCATGGAGCAAAGTGAACCACAATTATGCCGCAAACACGGCGGATCGCAGCCCGGTCTGGCAGAATCACGGTGGTGGAAATTGGTAAGACACACCATCGCACTGCAGCGGGATTGAGGTTCTAAGTGGAGAAGAGCCCTGAAACATCATAGCTGGCATCTGATAATTGAGTGTTATTTCTGAAGCAGTCTCCTCAAGATCTTTGATTGACTCCAGGAAATGGACTGACTGACTCCTGAGTTTCATATTCATTTCTCCATCACTGGGTGTAGAGAAGTGTTGTACAAAGTCTTTAACATGACAAGTCCAACCAGGTCTATGTAGAACGTCAGCTACCTATAGAGCATATTTTGTTAAACGCCGTAACAGTATCTGCTTTATGGAGTGTGTAGGGTAAAGACACATTAACTTAGTAAAGATTAACCTTCATTCTGTTAAAGATGTGCATAACATTACGGCTTGCACAACCAGAAATAGCCACGCTAAACAATGATTAACCCCGTTACTCACTGAAAGATCTTGAAAGCAGGAATTATCCATTATTATACTAGAAAAACCCTCTAATTATCCTTTCTGTCTGGGCCTAAGCATGAACAAACGTATGTTATTATGCCAGATGCATAATTAGCGTTGCCACCTGATGCCTATACACATGCATTCCATACTACAACTACCATGGTGTGTGCATTTAAAGGACAACTGTAACAAGAGGGATATAGAGGCTGCTATATTTATTTCCTTTTAAAGAGACTCCGTAACAAAAATTGCATCCTGTTTTTTTTCATCCTACAAGTTCCAAAAGCTATTCTAATGTGTTCTGGCTTACTGCAGCACATTCTACTATCACCATCTCTGTAATAAATCAACTTATCTCTCTCTTGTCAGACTTGTCAGCCTGTGTCTGGAAGGCTGCCAAGTTCTTCAGTGTTGTGGTTCTGTGATGCATCTCCCCCCTCCAGGCCCCTCTCTGCACACTGCCTGTGTGTTATTTAGATTAGTGCAGCTTCTCTCTGCTCTATTATCTTTTACAAGCTGGATAAATCCTCCTCTGAGCTGGCTGGGCTTTCACATACTGAGGAATTACATACAGGCAGAGCTGTCTGCACTCTGCAGGAAGAAACAGCCTGACACTTCAGTGGAAGATAGCTGCAGGGGGAAAGAAACACACAAATGATCTTTTGAGATTCAAAAGGAAGGGTTTATACAGCCTGCTTGTGTATGGATGTATTTTCTATGTGTGGACATGCTGTACATCAACCTACTTCCTGTTTTGGTGGCCATTTTGTTTGTTTATAAACAAACTTTTTAAAACTGTTTTTAACCACTTTTAATGCGGCGAGGAGCGGCAAAATTGTGTCAGAGGGTAATAGGAGATGTCCCCTAACGCACTGGTATGTTTACTTTTGTGCGATTTTAACAATACAGATTCTCTTTAAGCAATGCCAGTTGCCTGGCATCCTTGCTGATCATCTGTCTATAATACCTTTAGCCATGGACCCTGAACAAGCATGCAACAGATCAGCTGTTTCTGACATTACTGTCAGATCTGACGAGATTAGCTGGATGCTTGTTTATGGTGTTATGCAGGCACTACTGCAGCCAAACAGATCAGAAGGAGTTGCCAGGCAACTGGGAAGGAAATAAATATGGCAACCTCCATATTCTTCTCACTCACTTTGCGCCGCTTTCGGTCCTCGGTGTATGCTGTTCCAGCTAGTAGCTTAAACCCTGCAACTAGGTGTTGGACTGTGTGACTGTCCCTTATTATAGTTGTCTAGCACAGTGATCTTCAAACTTGGCTCTCCAGCTGTTAAGGAACTACAAGTCCCACAATGCATTGCGGGAGTCTGACAGCCACCGTCATGATTCATAAAGGCAAATGCATTGTGGGACTTGTAGTGCCTTAACAGCTGGAGAACCAAGCTTGCAGATCACTGGTCTAGCCCAAATACACTTATATCCAATAAGTAATGTCTAAACCAAATCTATATAACCAGTTAGCATGCATATATTATTAGATCTGTACCTTTTCATATAGTCAAATCCACAGACATACATGAATCTATCCCACTTTATTTTCTTTCCCAAAACACTAAGGCCTCGTACACATTGGGTGCGTTAAAAAAAACGTGTAAAAGCACACTATAAAAAACGCATGTTTTGCTTATTGTAGCAGTTGTCAATAAAGCCTTGTTTTCATATGTAAATTTTTTTTTTCCCAAATAGGTATACAAAACGCATGTGCTTCTATGTGCTTGTATGCACTAAAAAAGCGCACCCATTCACTTGCACTGATGTGCGCTTTACAGCTCAATGCACAGAAATGCATGCAACACTACATTTTTGTAACAAAGCTCAGCGCAGCACATAGAGGTGAACGAGGCACATTTAAATGACATGGGAATATCAATACCTTGCAAAACGCATAGGGAAATGCGCTGTGAAAAGTGCACAAAAACGGCCCTGATGTGAACAAGGCCTAAAAGAACAGCTATACTTTCCTGGAGGATTACTGAGTAATAAATGATTTCAGAAAAATGAACTGAGGAATCTAACTGCAGAATACATAATAGTATATTTACAAAAGTATAATTGTCCATGTCAGTGAAACAAAGATTCCAAACACAGATTCCAGTGAAGAAAGGTTCCAATACCTGTAACCTTTGGTTTGCTATGATTGGATAAACTTTTTTCACTTCCACATCTTGAAGTAAAAGCGAGTTTCAAAGGCCTCCTTTCCTGGTTTACGGATTCTGCAATACAAAAAACAGGTGCATTAATATTACACCAGCAAAACTAATTGGACCATAATTTAAAGAGAACCTGAGTCAAAGCTTGAGTTCAGAAGCCTCTGGATCCTAATGAGGCTTCCCTTGTTGTCCTCTAGTTCCCCGATGCTCACCGGGACCCCCTTCAACATTGGGGCTGTGCTCCTTTTTCAGTCAGGAGCACGGCCGTGCTGCAGCCGCGCTTGCGCAGTAGCACGGTGCCGCTCCGACTTACTGTGCAGTGTGGTCGTACTGGCGCAGGTGCAGTGCTAGTGACAGAAAAGAAGCGCGCCAGCGATGTGATTGCCAACTAGCTATTGTCAGCAATTTTATGGGGGTCCGTGCTCGGCGGCAGGGAATGTCAACAAACATGACACAGAACATTTACGGTATATCGTGCCTGGCAAACTCAAAGAGCTGCAGCCACTAGGCTATGCTCAGTAGGGAGTAACAGTGTTAGGGAGTCTTGCCCAAGGTCTCCTTACTGAATAAGTGCTGGCTTACTGAACAGGAAGAACCGAGATTCAAACTTTGGTCTCCTGTGTCAGAGGCAGAGCCCTTAACCAGTACACTATCCCACCAATCGGATCCAGGGGCTTCCCTCTCCTTAAATATCGGGCTTTGTACCCGAGCTTCGGCTTGGGCACCCTTTCAACAACAAAATTTGATCATAATCTATAACACTGCTAAAACATCTCATGTAAAATGCTTAAACTGTGTGGCGGCGTGCCCAGACTTCTACCCCAGTGCCTCCAGGGGTACACAAGTCCAAAAATCGAAAGGTGGGTCGCCCCCTCCAGAAATTAGTTTGTAGATCTGATACTGTGAAAAGCAAAGCTGCAATATTGCAGCCTTGATTTTCACATTAAAAGAGCTGTAAACTCATTGCTGGCGGTGCCGACCCATCTTTCGATGACTGGATTGTTTTACCTAATTGTTCATCACTGGCAGAAGAAAGGGAGTGAGAACATGGAGGATTGAAGGAACTGACAAGGCATAGACTGGACCAATATAAGGTTAGCTAGAAGAAGACCTGAGAAGTGAAGGTGCAGAGGATGCCCCTCGGGAGGAGTGGCTGCAGCAAAAGAAGAAGGGAGTGCAGATCATTCAAATGAGATCTGGTAGAGACAATAAAAGGCAGCAGTGTAGGAAGTGATGAGATGAGTGGATAATAAAAATGAAGGAGTTTGGAGTCAGGAACATAAATGCATAGAACTGGATGTTAGAACTAAGCTGGAAATTGGGGAGACTGATATTTAAGACAGCAGCGACTTAGATGATGATTGAGCATCAGTAGGAGCTTGTTTGGCCAGAGGAGTTGCACAGCAAAGAAATGGTGATCTAGGAGATCAGAAATCGGTGAAATTCACAAATTAACTGAAAAGTGAGTATACAAGTTACAAAGATCATGATGGGGAGCATCATGATCAGGAGAAGAAGAGCTGAAAAGCTAAAAGAGGATGATCAAGCAGAGGAGGTGGAAGCCAAGTGAGCTGTTAGGAGGCAGAAGAGCTGGAACACTGGTGGATTCTGGGAGCAGAAGATTGATAGCAATCTGAGCAGCTGCAACAATAGAGGAAGGTGAGATGTTGCAGTGAAAATGCCTCAACACTTGTTACAGGACACCATCCTTCCTGGGAAAACATTTTTGTCATTAGGGCCCATTTCCACTGGGGTGATGTGTCAGTTTCCGCAGCATAATCACTATACCCGTGCCATGCACAGCTATAGGGATTCGGATGCATGCTGCACTAAACTGCAGCATGCTGTCCAAATTGCACTGGCATGTGATTTGGATAGGAAGCCTATTGACCGAACAGGTAGCGTTTCCCCCTCCGACTCAGATGCGGGGAAACCATGTGTAGTGTGCAGAAGGGGAAATGGGCCCTAACTGGGCTTTAGGTATTCGAACAAGAAAAAGCCACGCACAGCTAACACAGTGGTAAAACAGGTTTTGCAAAACATTGCTTACTTGACACCCCTGGCAAAATACGACACAAAAAATGTGTTTAAAACGGCTCTTAAAACAAAAAAAGTTGCATGCCTTCACCAATAGGGAGAAGCCAGAGGTGTACCCAATTCTTTCTCAACCCCTCTGCTGCTGGATGGTGTCCTCTTCAGCTTTGCAGGTGAGCTCCCCTCCATGTACAGGGGCAGCCACTCTGCATAGGCACCACTTGGTTAGTGATTGCATGTTGAAAAAAAGCCGTGCACAATGGCCTCAATTCACTAAGCTTTAGCAAACACTTTATCAAACGTTTGATAATTTACCTCATGAGTAAAGTCTAATTTTGAATTCACTAAGGTGTTATAGATTTATTGAATGTTTTATCGATAACACATTAGATAAATATATAACACCTTAGTGAATTCAAAATTAGATTTTACTCCTGAGGTAAATTATCAAACGTTTGATAAAGTGTTTGCTAAAGCTTAGTGAATTGAGGCCATTGTGTGCACCTGCGCGGCGCGGCTGTGCTCGTACACTGAGGGGAGCGTTGCCATGAACAATCTGCGACTTTAACGTTGAAGGCTGTTTGGAGGGTCCCAGCGCAGTGCAATAAACAAAAGGCAAGCATAAAACTAGATCTTACCTGGGATGATGTCATTAATGTGTAAAAGTAGAGTGCTTTCCACGCTAGCAAAGCTACACAGCTGTATTCCATTGTATCTTCCATCCCAATTTCCTATAGGATTGTCCTAAAAAATATTTTCAGTTACACTTTTTGAGAAAACAAATATCATTCTTTATGGCTGAAGGAGAAGCTGGCATTGCATTAGAGGATGGACCCTAGCGAACAACAGCTTCCAAATGAAACTTTATTTTACATGGACCTTCAGGGATAACAGTAAGTTAACATACAATAGTTTTGCTACTTCAGGAACCCAAGTACACCCATTTACCAATTCACCAGAGGTGAGCAGAAGATGCAGTGACAGCACCAGATTCTGTGACACAGGTGAAGCAATAGGATCCTACCTTCCAGTAATCATCTGCTTTAAAAGGGACCACTATTGCGAAAATTGTAAAATTTAAAATACATGTAAACACATTCAAATAAGAAGTACCCCATATTCCGGCATATAAGACGACTGGGCGTATAAGACGACCCCCTCAACTTTTCCAGATAAAATATAGAGTTTGGGATATACTCGCTGTATAAGACTACCCCTCTTCCAATGCACACCAAATAAAAATAAAGAACAAAATCATATACTGGTGCCATGTAAGAACAGATACTGGTGCTGTACTGTATGTGGTACTCAGTATATAGGCGACTGACTGGTTGGATTGGTAAACTCTCCCTAAGTGGATTGGTCAGCTCTCCTTGTTTACCTGTTTATCAGAGCGGTATGGAAGAATAGATGACGCTGTGCCCGTAAAACAAACCTCTTTCCCACTTCTGGCCACCCTTGTATCCTATTTATCTCCTCCTCTACCTCTCTGATCTCACACATGTGCGCCTGCGCCGCTTCACTACAGTCCTCAGCAGCGAGATCTAAGAGGTGGTAACAGGATAGGGCGTATCACCCAGCATCAATGACACCCGGCGTATAGGACGCCCCCTGACTTTTCAGATGATTATACACTAGAATATATAGTACATTTCTTACCGAGTAAAATGAGACAGAATTTATTTTTCCACTATGCTGCTGTCACTTACAGTAGGTAGTAGAAATCTGACAGAACTGACAGGTTTTGGGCTAGTCCATCTCTTGATGGGGGATTCTCAGCATGGCCTTTATTATTTAAAAAGACACTGCCTGAAAATTATTTTTACAGAGATGCAGGCCAACCTTTCTGCTGGCTTCACATTTTATTGGGCAGTTGGACGGAGCAACCGTTGTTCGCTAAGTGATTTTGAAAATAAAGAAAACCCTGAGAACAGTCATGAGGAGATGAGCTAGCCCAAAACCTGCCGGTTCTGTTAGATTTCTACTACTGACTGTAAGTAACAGCAACATAGGAGAAAAGTAATTTATAGCTCATTTTAATCTGGAAGAAATGTACTCGTTATTTGATTGTTTTACATGTATTTTAAATTTTACAGTTTTCACGATAGTGGTCCTTTAACAAAGAGAGGCACATGGATGCCTTTAACTACTAAAGAAAGTGGGACAGTAGGTCACTCTACCCCAATCTTTCCATGTGCATTCTGTACCTAGATGTTTTTATTGTAACTTCACTTCTTTAAAAAAAAGTGTTTCCCCCATGCAGGCTGGTATTGCCTACAGTTGTGGGGCTCCGTCCGCTGAGGAATACCGTCCCATATGGCAAAAAATGTAATACATTATCAAATTGTGAAGAGCCACAAAATAAGACAAAGAACAAGGCAACACTTCTGAAGTAGCTACACGTTCAAGGATTGATAGTTCTCAATCTTCAATTTCCAACGCCACTGACGTGCACTCCCCGCATGCGCGGTACGGAGCTGCTCGTCTTTGGGAGCACTCTGGCTCCCGAAGCCTTTCAAAGCCTCTCGTGATAGAAGATTTTAATGGGGATGTGCTGGAATGAGGGTACTGTGAGAGGAAAAGGAAGGCTCTATTAGATCCAGAGCTTTCTTTTTAAATAGATAACTACAGATAGTCCCTGGTTACCAAACGAAATAGGGACTGTTCTTAACCTGAATCTGTTCTTAAGTTGGAACATTGTGCCATCTCTGTCCCCTGTATCTCCTCTGTGCCCCCAGTGTCCCCCTCTGTGTCACCTCTGCTTTTTGTACCTGCTTATACAAGTTTAAAAGCCAATTTCTTTGATTTTTTTTTAAATCGATTTTCTCAAAACTACAAGTCTAATTTAAAAAAAAAAAAAATTTGACTTGTTCCCATGGAAACACAGAATCCATGTCATTTGTATCGGCGGGTCGTTCGTAAGTCGGGGACTACCTGTATCTGACTTTTTACTTTAATCTCATTTCACATTTGCTTTAAAGGAGGTGTACAATTTAAAGGACTTACGAGCCCAAATAGCGAAAAAAAGATAAGTACCTTAATCAGTTTTAAATGCACGGAGGACGCCGTCCGCGCCCTCCGTGCAGTTCCGCCGGGTCCCCGCAGTCTGATCGCCCCCGTGCCGCTTTCAGACCCCACGGACGGGGTCGGGCTCCCCTTCCTCTCCCAAGATGGCCGCCGGAGCCGGCCGCGCAGTCCGCATATGCGTTAGTGCGGCTGCGCAGCTCTAGGGCCTCCCCCCTCGATCCACGCTACTGTGCGTGGATCGGGGGGAGGGCCCTAGAGCTGCGCAGCCGCACTAACGCGTATGCGGACTGCGCAGCCGCGGCCGGCTCAGGCGGCCATCTTGGGAGAGGAAGGGGAGCCCGACCCCGTCCGTGGGGTCGGGAGCGGCACGGGGGGCGATCAGACTCCGGGGACCCGGCGGAACTGCACGGAGGGCGCGGACGGTGTCCTCCGTGCATTTAAAACTGATTAAGGTACTTATCTTTTTTTTGCTATTTGGGCTCGTAAGTCCTTTAAGAGAACTTCTTGGTCATCACTAAAAAAGGGTATATTGTCTAAAGTCATGAAACACTTTTACTAAGGTTATCATTTTGGTCAAGATTGTTATGCCAAGGAGAGAGGTTTTGACCACTCCCCTCCAAGCCTTGTAGCATAGTCCCCAAAGCTACAGATCATACAGAACGGTATTCCTCAGCAGACAGAGCCCCACAACAGTAGGGAATACCAGACTGCATGGGGAAAATGGAGGGAGGTCACTTTCAATGTGCAATCCTTCACCTTAGTAAAACTGACCCATCAATATAGTAGACTAGGCATCTCACAAACAAGGTTCAAAGATGAAATGGGAGCCGTCACATGTGGCATTGTTATTTAAGAGCTCCACATTTCCACAGTATACGGATGTCCATTGTAAAGAAGGAAAAAATGAAATTTCAAACACCAAAAGGTAAAATTAAAATGCATACCATATCTACTCCAACAAAATATCCAAGACTTTCCTTCCCAGGCAGGACATCACAGAAAATCACTGTCCCAAACTCCATTCCTTCCCCAATTTTCAAAGACACCCTGGAATTAATCTCAAGAGGAGGGATTTCCGCCTGGTTATTGTCCACTGGAGATGCGTAATCATTTTCCATTTCCTCGTCGTCTTCTTCACATAACTCCAATTTATCAAGTGCAACAAAGACTCCGCATTCATCGTCACATCGGAATAGCTGTTTTCCCTGGTATGAACCATCTGTAAATCCTTGACCGCGACCATCTTCCTGGTGGGTGGAGAAGGCAAGGCATCATTCAGGTAAAGATTTAATTAAAAACCTCTACCCCACTCAGATATTATAATCCACCTCTACTCCACTCAAATACTAAAATACACCTCTGTTCCAATGAAATGTTAAACAAAGATTAAAAAAAAAAAAAAAAACACTTTTACACACAAGAATTGTGCAATGCATAAAAGTGAAGTATCTGAAGAAATGCATTTTCATCATATGCTCAGATTTGGAATGTTTAGTTTTCAGAGGTGTACACACCTAACCACAGGAGAGGATCTCAAAATCTGTTTGAAGCCTCAAAAGCAGAAAACATTCATGAAAACAGTATATAATGTATCCCTTCTAGGTTGTTCATCATTAAAAAGGACCACTGTCACGAAAATCATAACATTTAAAATATATGTATGTATACATAGATATATACACCCATATATATATACATATACATACATACATACATACACACACATATACAGTTTTTGGACTAGCCCATCTTCTCATGGGGGAGTCTCAGGTTTTGTTTTGTTTTTTTAATTTTCACACCACTTAGTAAATGACAGTTGCTCCATCCAGCTGAAAAGTGTTGTGAGCAGGGCAGCTGGCCAGCATCTTTGTATAAAACTTTCTTGGGGAGTGTCTTTATAAAAAATAAAGGCCATGCTGAGAATCCCCTATGGAGAGATGGACTAGCCCAAATCCTGTCAGTTCTGTCAGATTTCTACTACCTACTGTAAGTGACAGCAACACAGGAGAAAAGTAATCTATTGCTCATTTTACTCAGGAATAATTGTACGTATGAGTTTACATTTATTTTAAATTTCAAGATTTTTTTGCGACAGTGGTCCTTTAATAACAGAATGGCAGACTATGACATTCCTTTCAATTTTCTGATGCAGCAGTCCCAGAGAAGTTTCTTTCAAAATAAGTCATTTAGTTAGTTTGCTGTATGATCCCAACACCCCATTTTGAATTCACAAACAAGAAAGCACAGTGAACAAGGAGGGAGAACCTAAAATATAGATTCAGCACCTCCCTTTCCCTAATAATTTATTTAATGTCCTAACTAGAGGCGATGTGCCTGGATATATGTATTTCTATTCTTACTACTGACCCCTGTGGCTAGGGTCTAATTCAGTGCACTCCCTCCTTCCCCTGTATGTGTTTGTCAGCATGCACACAGCTTATGCTGGTGTGTGCGCATGGTGCACATGGACACATAACGTTAGCTCCCTTGTGCGATTGGTAAGATGCACTGTCTTTCCCAGGAGAGGAAGTTAGGATGTGTGCTCCTAATCCACTGATAGGTTTGATGCAATGAATGTGTTTGCATGTCTGCACTATGCATGTTACAGGGCCAGAGTTAGGACACCTATGTTTACCTGGGTACTTCTGCGCAGTATAGGTGACTAAGCATAAGAATGCATTCTTCTGTGAACTAAAACCCTGGCTTTTAATTTAGCTGTAGGGATAACAGTTGTGCCTGGATGAGTGAATCTGTGAATGCATTTGTTTGAACATTTGCATGTGAGAGTGCGAAGGGTTAATTGATTTTTTCATGTATTTCTAAAATATAGATTGGGCCCACTCTTCTTTGCATACAGTAATCGCAACACTGGAGGGTTGTAGACTTTGAACTGCTCATTTTAAGTGAAGCCATGGTGAGAGTGATATGGAGGCTGCCATTTTTACTTCCTTTTAAGCAATATCAGTTTCCTGGTTGTCCTATTGATCCTCTGCCTCTAATACTTTCAGCCATAGACCATAAATGATCATATGCAGATCAGGCATTTCTGACAATATAGTCAGATCTGACAAGATTAGCTGCATGCTTACTGCCAGCAGGGTTGTCAGGCAACTGCCATTGTTTAAATTGAACTAAATTATGGCAGCCTCCATATCACGCTCACCTTGGGTTCACTTTAAATTCCAGCCACAATATTACACATCTTCTGAAAAGGCTCAAAGTGGCGAGACATCCCTCTACCATGTTTGACATGAGGTTTTTATTGTGGTAAGCGGTCTTGGCTTTACACTAGCTTACATCTCCCAAAACAACTCATCAGTCAACAAAACACAATCCCCAAAACATGTTTGAGTAATCAAGGTGTCTTTTTTTGGTACTGGTTAGGTAAGCCTTTTGTTGAGCAGTGGTTTCCCCCTTGCGGCTTTCCCATAGATCCCAAGTTTTAACCAATGTCATTCTAACAGTATTATCAGTAATCAAAAGTGATGCGTGTGCTTGCTCATAGAAAGCTCATATTTCTGTTCTGATGCAATGCGATTCCTGAAAGCACTGAGATCATTATACAGATCTAGTAGGCAAATTAAAGGCAGTCTCCCTGCACAGAGAAACCCAACACTCCATATAGAGTCCATGCCGTGTACTGGGCTACTGGTGTTTAAAATGCAAAGCACCATGATATGGATTGACTTGAAAGTGGAGGAGGTGGAAAGCTCATCTGTTACCTTAAGGAGTCCATCATTAGTGACAGGTTCACTGAAAGAGTATATGGGATGAAGTCGTAAAATGAAACACGAACCATCCAACTCCAGCATGTGAAATATTACACGGACCATAACAAAAAACAAAAAAACCTTCAATTTCATAACAAATTGCTCTCACCTCTGCCATTAGCGTACCTAGAGGGAAAAAAGTGCCCCAAATAGGTACTTATCCAAGTAAAGGGAAGTGTCTGGATAATCCCCCATTCCCTGATCCAGCACTGGGATGGCTGCACAGAGCAGAACAGGCTTAGCTTTTTCCTCTAAGCCTGAGCAGCGGCTCCTTGCTGCAGCGCATGCACAAGCTGTCTGAACTTCTGAAGGTCTTGGCACTGGATCAGTGGTCAGGAGGCCGTGGAGAGCCTCCAGAGTCTTCCCTACAGTGGGTAAGTAAATGTATGACCTGTGAATTTAACAGGTTTGCTTTAAGAATTTGCTGCAATAACGTGCTGCCAGTTTATCTATAGCTAGTTTTGTCCCACTATAGTGTTCTCACTGTTTACAGGACTGTGACAGTAAGCTTTATACACTTCCCTTGCATTTACTGTAATCATGTAAAGCTATTGCTCTTTAAAGTGACCCTGTGAGTGTGGGGGGGAAGAGAACAGACATTTACCCTGGAAGGACAAAACCTCTGGATGTTCCAGAGCCTTTCCCAGTCTTCCTCCACCGCGCTATTCAGGATCAAAGACCCCTGAGGCATGGTTACACTGCACCTGCACAGTAGCACGGACCCGCTCAGTCTTCAGCAGGTAAAGCCAAGCAGATTAAATCCACGCTACTATGCAGCCAACTGGCCCCTGAGCAGTAGCACGGACCTGATTGAGCTTGGCTTTTTCTGCTGGAGGCCGAGCGGGTCTGCGCTCCTGCGCATGTGAGAACCATCGACAAGGGTCAACAAGCAGTTTTGTAAAGGGAACAGCCCTAGTACAGCCTGGTGGAGAAGAACAAGATAAGCCTCTGGATTATGCAGAGGCTTCCCTCTATTGAGGCAACTACCCAAATCGGGCACATCTTTTTCCCTACAGATTTCCTTTTACAGGGAAGGTCCAAGCAAAATAAAAAAATGAGTTTCACTTACCTGGGGCTTCTACCAGCCCCATGCAGCCATCCCGTGCCCTCGTAGTCAGTCACTGCTGCTCCAGTCCCCCGCTGGCAGCTTGCCGACCTCGGAGGTCAGTGGGCCGCATTGCGTACATTTTTACGCATTCCCGCTAGTGCAGGAACATTAACATACATTTTTATGCATTACTGCTTCAATGCATACATTTTTACGCATTAAACCACTAACGCGTAAAAATGTATGTGTTAATGTTTCTGCACTAGCGGGAATGCGTAAAAATGTACGCAATGTGTCCCGCCGACCTCCGAGGTCGGCATGCTGCCAGCGGGGGACTGGAGCAGCAGTAAGTGACTACGAGGGCACGGGATGGCTGCATGGAGCTGGTAGAAGCCCCAGGTAAGTGAAAGTCATTTTTTTATTTTGCTTGGACCTTCCCTTTAAGGCAAACTTACTGTCAGCAATTAGGAAGAGTGCATATAAATAGTGTAAGAAGCAAAATGGTGGACAAAATATATTTTTCATGAGCTAAATGCAATTTCAAATAAACCTATTCCTCCTCTCCTCCTATTCTCTCTGGATGCAGCCACTGGTGTGACCAAGTGATACCCAAAGTAGGAAGAACAATAAATGCTAGACTACAATACCAGTCTCCAGACCTTACAGTAGAAAACATGGGGCCAGGGCGCTAGTAAAATGCAGCTATAACGGCGGTGACTGAGGTAATGCGCACATACATAGAACCTGCACAAACTGTTTGTCTTGTTGGTTATTTCTTGTTGGATCTTGCACATAGGGGAGTACAGGTGGCATGTACTGCTCCTGGTAATTCTCCTGTACCTGTAAGTAAGGAACTCCTACAGGTGGGATAACCATACAAGAGAGGTGAGATATAAAACAACAGAATCTATTACAAGAAGTGGGTGGAATGTTACAGGCATATTGGAAGACATGGCAGCAAGTACTTGGATTGGGTACTAAGAGGCAAGTCTCATCTCTATTACAGAGGAAATCAGTCTGACTAAATTAGCCTAATAATAATTGGCCCTAGACTATGATATATACACTACACGATACATGCATAGACATAGGACTATAGTAGGGATTAGAGGGCCAGTTAATTGACAAGACAATATACTCTATACAGCGCTGCAGAAGATGTCGGCACTATATAAATAATAAAAATTCATCAAAAAATAAAATAAATTTACCTGTGGCTGTTTAAAGTGTACCAAAAAAAAAAAAAAAAAAGTTTTATACATACCTGGGGCTTCCTCCAGCCCCATGCGCACGGATCGCTCCCATGCCACCATCCTCCGCTGCCTGCAGCTCCAGTATCGGGTTCGGTTAGTTCTGCCAGTCACGGCCATTCTGTGCAAGAGGAAGTGCGCTCTCTACGCATCTCTCCAGCGGCTGCCGGAGAGATACGTAGAGGGCGCACTTCTCTTGCGCAGACTGGTAGAACTAACAGGACCCATTACCAGAGTTCATGGATTCTTGCTATCTGATTAATGTACAAACATACACCTTGAACATTGTAACAAAATGTCATGACGCCATGATGTAATCTGCCCCCTCCGATATCGGCACCATGTCTGTCTGGGACTTGTTATCCTACCCCTCTCTCTTACTAACTTTCTAGTGTACCAAGCACCTCCTCTTTTCTCCCCCTTTTTCTTCCTTCACTGGCATCCTCTTTTCACCCACCTTGCCCTCTACCACCCTTTTGGTACACCTCACCCCCATCCCTATCTGTCCCCTCCCCAGTTTTTGCTCCATGCTCACTTTTCGCCACACCGCTGCATTATTCAACAGATTAAGCTAATAAGCCTCAGAGTGTGAGAATTACTCCCACTCTCCATGGCCATTAAAGCTGCCCATTCGTTCTCGGTTGCGGCCGCTGGTTTGGCCATCTGTTGTCCCACACTCGATATGGTCCTGCTGCGGTTCGCCACGCTTACCCTGCCTTTTTGTTTATATGGGCAGGTTGGCTTGATTCGCCGTAGCAACCGATCTTGTTACCAGGCCCTAGTGTAAGGCCCTAGTGCCAAGCTGATCGGCTATTGGCCGCTGCCCGCGGCGTCACTCTGACGTGCGCGCGCGGCCAGCCCTTGACAGCTGGCTGCACCTCAGCTCCATCTCTATTGGAGCTGGAGCATTGGACCAATCAAATGGGAGAGGGCGGATCCTTTTAGCGGCACGGAAGTACGCCCTGCACAGACGTATATCTAGTTCCGCCTTTGTTCCACACACTTAGTGCACACCTCAGAAGAAGCTCGGCAACCGCCTTGCGAAACGGTCGTAGGGACCGTGCACCCTCTGGCGCCCACACTAGCCACCTCCAACACATCCAGGTACAGCATAGACGGTTTAGTGACGTTCATGCCTTGTGATGTTAAGCATCTCACATGTTACCGCACTTGATGTTGTTACTGTCACAGCACGTCTCCTTTGTTTTGCTGCATGAATAAATCATGAACCATAGTGCCGGACATTTCCTGTCTTTTCAAGTTTTGTATATCTTATACCTGCTGTCCTGAGCACATAGTTCCACTGGATGTAACTTTTTATCTGCCAGTAATCCGCAGCCGTCCCCGAGTGCCTACCTACTCTCCCACAAGTACCATTACCAGAGTTGCAGGCAGCGGAGGATGGCGGCCTGGGAGAGAGCCATGCGCATGGGGCTGGAGGAAGACCCAGGTATGTATAAACCTTTTTTTTTTGTGTCCTTTAAGGATTTTTTTACTTTTATGAATAAAGTAAGTTTGATGGTCTGACTTAATTATACCAACACTAGGATGCCCTCTGGTAAAAGAAAATATGCTTTTCAAATCTCAGCTTCATTAGATGTGTGCAGTGTTTTTGGAGCAATGTACTTTTACTTAAATCAATCTCTGTTCTCTTCAACTCTATGCTATGTTTGGCATTATGGCAGGGATGTCAAACTCAAGGGCCATATCCATGCCAGTGTGTAAGATGGACTGAGAAATGGAGAAATGTGTGCTCCTTGATGAGCCACGCCTTTCCTGATTCAGTCCCATCAACTAATCTGAGCTGTGCCAAAAATGTGTGAGGACCTCGGCCCTTGAGATCTTCAGTTTGACATCCCTGCATTATGGTAAACAGTCGCTTCTCATCTTTGGATACGTACTTACTAGAGCTTAGGTCTTTTACCAGCAACCTAGGTATTTTAGGTTTCTGAGCAGTATCTTAGCTGATCCACACACTGAACTCTTCCGACCAGAGAGCTCTTAGTTGTCGTTCATGGGATCTGCTGAAGTCCCTGCCTAAGTGCTCTTACTACCACTGAAAGGCCACTTTGGCCTTCACTGTTCTACGTCCTCTGGCCCCTCTTTCATGCCCTGGTAGTTCTCTAGCTTCTCATAACCCTGGAACACACATCCAATTGTGATTGGCCAATTTTACCAAATCCATGTAGTATGAGAGTTTACTTACACAATCTGTTTATAGTATTCAAAACCTGTTGACCCTTATATTATGTGGATGTGGTAACGTTGACTAGTCATTGGTCAATCAAAATTGCATGTGAGCACCAATCTAGACTCCTGTCCCTGATACTGTATGAAGGAGAAGTATGAGAAGCTGGAAATATAACCAAGACAAACTTATGACAAGTGGGCTACTGGGCCAAACCATACATGGGCAATATTTAGATATCTAACTTTTAATTACTTGCCAACTTCAAATATCTAAAATTGTCCAGAAACGCCAACAGCAATTTTTCCCCAATCATGAAGTCCGTTCTCCTTACATCAAAGTATCTCCCATATGAGTAATTAGCTGCACATGTGAAGTCTTTCACCCATTTATTTACTTATGAGCAGAGTTTTAAAGGCCACCTGTAGGGAAAAAAGTGCACCAACTAGGTAGTCACCTCGGGAGAGAATAAGAGCATGCGCAGTAGCATCGACTTGCTCGACCTTAAGCGAAAAAAGCAGAGCCTGTTCTGGTCCATGCTATTGCACATGCATGAGACAGCTGCACCAACGCAGTAGCACAGACTCAATCGGGCTTGGCTTTTTCCACCAAAACTCAAGCGGATCTGTGCTACTGCACAGACACAGTGCGACCACATGCCTGAGAAGTTTAGGGGTCTCAGCACTGGAACGGCCTGGCAGTGGACGATGTGGAAGCCTCTGGAGGACCCAGAGGCGTCCCCCTCCCGAGGTAAGTATCTAAATTGTGGGATTGCAAACCTCACAGGTTTGCTTTAATAGAGTATTCTATGTAGAATCTAAGTGAGTGCATATGAAGGCATGACAATGTATTCCCATGGTATCAACATATAAAGGTTTGTATAATGGACAGGTGTACAGTATTACGAAAAACTCCAATGCTGATGTAATAATTACAACAGATGGATTGCAGCCAGTAACAAGAACTGAATACACTCAGAACCATAGCAAAACTTACCAATAATTCCACACCAAACCAAATGCCAGTGATAGACCTTTCCGGCAACAGTGGTCCTCTGTATCGTACAACACCTGGATAATGTCCATCTACCGGTCTCAGAAAAACCCTTACAGCAGAGCCAGTCTCAATCTGTAAAGCTTTAGAAAGCCTCAGTTTATTTTTGAATAAGCTGTATCTCTCCTCACAGTTTGTAATGGCCAAAAGAAGTTCTGCTAGTTTTTCCACAATCTCAATAACTTCCTTCTCGTCCACAAAAAGAAGAGTATGAGGCTGTTCTAAGATTTTTAGTGCAATCTGGACTTTTTTGTTCTTAGAAGGGATACTCCGGCTATGGGCTACTGCAGAACGCTCCTGAACAAACTGCCCAATGCTTCCTCTGGGAACCTTGACCTGCTTCTGGGTCTGTTTATCAATCAAGCTGCACTCCTGGACCAGCAGGTAAAATATGCGCTCTTCCCAATAGGTGGAGCTGCTTTTCTCTTGCCCCCAGAGATTTGAACTCATTGTGAGAAGGCAGATTTTCCACAGGCTTATTTTAACAAGTCCTTGAGACAGATGATCTTACATATCCCACAGTGTAAAACCGAGAGGTCCATGATGCATGGTGATTAACCAAATTATACTCTATGAGAAATAGAAAGACAAAACAGTGAGTTATGGAACAGCTTTTTACAAAATGTACACTTCATATGTGAAAAATAATCCTAATGACAGAATTCCTCCCTGGCACTATGGGAAACTTTTATCAAGTAACCTGGAACATATTTTGAAAGCAAAACCAGCAACAGCTAATTAATGAATCAATTTGCTATTAGTGACATTACATCAATGACCGATATCTTTCCAATATTGATAATATACCTGGTCCAACACCAAAAATAAGGTCTACTTACCTGGGGCTTCCTCCAGCACCTGGCAGCCGATCTGTCCCTCGCAGCAGCTCCGCTCCTAGCCAGTGGCCCAGGGTCCCCTCCGTTGCAGATGCCGACCTGGGCAGAACGCTTCAGACCACGTGAGCACAATTACAAGCGACGCGGCCGTGCACTTGCACAGGTGCAGAAGATGCTGACCTGCAGCGGAGGGGATCCCGGGACGCTAGAGCTGCGGCAAGGGACAGATGAAAGAAGCCCCAAGTTGTCACTTTTAAAGTGCATATTAGTTTGCGCGGGCAGTGCTGCTCGGATGCCCCCAATCACGAATTCGAGTAGATCCGGTCACAGCAAAATCGAAATACGGATATTCCATTATCGTGATCCGGATTTGAATCGGAGCTCCGGATTCAAATTGGATTTTAGCCGTGATTACATTTAGAATACGTGATCACAGCCGTGATTACGGATTCGACTCTAACATTAATAGCAAAGCCCCCCATACATGCTACAATCACCAAAAGTGCATGGATTATAAAAGGTGATCAGTGGCTACAACTTAAAAAACATTTTTTTCAAAAAGACCTAATCGTTTTTGAGAAAATTAATTTTAAAAACTCAAATGATAAGAGTATTCGTGATAAAAAAGAAAAAAAAAATTGCTTAAAACCGCCAATTTTAGCAGTTAATAGCAAAGCCCCCTTACATGATATAAGCACCAAATTTTCAGGATATGTTAAGTAGAACAGTGGAAACAAAAGGCACTTTTTTTTTTTTTTAAAAAAGACCTTATAGTTTTTGAGAAAAATCGATTTTAAACACTGGACGTTTTAAAACGTCCATTGGTCCATTAACAGGGAAAAACTGGACTTTTTATACTATTGGTGGTCCAGTAGTGGTTAAACATGCTCCCATTGACTTGGTAAAATCGCAGCAATCGCAATTTTTATGCAAGGTTTAAATGCAAGTCAATTAGTGTTTTTTTAAATAAAATGCAAACTCAGCACTAATGGATCAAAAAGCGATCTGCAGTGTGTCTCAGGACTAAGTGTATTTAGGAGGTTTTTTTACAACTTAAAGCCCAATCTACACGATACGATTCTTTATACGATTTGATTACGATTCTATTTACGATCCGATTAAATCCGATATGTCTGATCAGGATTCGATTCAATACGATTTGCCATTGTTTTGCAATGGCAAATCGAATTGAATCGAATACCGATCGGACATGTCGGATTTAATTGGATCGTAAATAGAATCTTAATTGAATCGTATAAAGAGTCGTATCGTGTAGATTGGGCTTTACACTTTTACGGAGTGTAGTGTGAGGAAAAAGAGAACATAGTATAAAAATACTGTCTGAACTTAGGTGTAAAACCACTCCAGGACCATAGGCCCTCCCCCTCGCCCCCCCCCCCCCCCACACACACACACACACACACGGCCGGGCTATTTTTTTTTACAATTAATGCTCTACAGCTTTAATGGCTCACAGCAGAGCCATACTACTTAGCATACACATGCCCTCCCCCTTTTCTGCCCACCAACAGAGATTTCTGTTGGTGGGCTATGATCGCTGCTGCAGGCAGTGTTGTTTTGGGGGGTTATTTAATTCCCCCCCCCCCCCCCCCACGGGCAGCCAATCAGGGCGATCCTCTTTCATAGGCTTCAGCGTATGAGAGGGGTTCACGATCGGAGCCTCTCCAGGGGACAGCCGAGTGACACGGCTGTCCCCAGTACAGTGCTGCTGTAGATCACAGCGCTGCACAATGTAAATAGACGGCGGTTTTGCTGTCGAACAGTCTCCCAGTGCGACCCCCACTGGAAGACTGATGATGGAGCTAAACTCCGTCACTCAAGCGGGGATGCATGTGCATCAGCGTGCGCTATCCTCACTAATCTCTGCCCACCGCTCTTGATGCCTTTCGGTGTTAGGCGGTCCTGGGGCTGCCACCTTCCTGGCGCCTTTTGGTACATTTTCAATTGCAGAGTGCTGAAAAGTTATTTTAAAATGGAAGATGAAAAAAAGAGTGAATTGGTTCAGGCCGCTGGACTGCAAAGTGCTTTTCAGTCTAAAGGTGACCATTAACGGTACAACCCCGCAGCCAATCGTTTCTGAGTGCTGTTTTAATCAATTGGAAGTGATTGGTCGTGACCATTAACAGCTGAATTCCTGCTAACCAATCCGATCAGTGCAATGGGATCGATCAGTAAATCAGACCGGTTCCATTAATCATAAATAATTGGTTAGCGGGAATTTGGCCGTTAATGGGCACGATCTATCGGTCGCAGAATTGCACAGTTATTGGTCACCATAACTGCGATGGCCCAAAGCCAATTTCCTCTGACTCAACACATTGCTAGGAGACAAACGCCAAAAAGCAGTTGCCTGACTGCCAGAGATCAATACATTACTACCAGCTGAGAGTGCCAGCATTTCAGCAAGCAACAACATTCTCTGCTGGTGACCATTCATTACTATGAGAGATGGATTTGCTCAGTTCTCCATGGGTGAAGTAATGCTTGTAAAGTAATAATGTGTGTGATAGAGGGTGAGCAATGTACACGGAATTCATTTGTGAATAGCAATAAGATGAGCTCACCCTTTATCCGATGTTCAGTCAGCAGGTTGAAGTTGTGCTTTGTCCACATAGCATTGCTCTGAATCACAGGACTGGCTGAACTGAATTAAAAAATGATATGACGCAACACAATGGACTCACCCTGTAAATTTCATATATATACAGTGCTGCCCATAATAATTCATACCCCTTGAAAATTCTGACTTAAAGTTACTTTTATTCAACCAGCAAGTAATTTTTTGATGGGGAATAACAAAGGTGTCTCCCAAAAGATAGTAAGACTATGTACAAGAGGCATTATTGTGAAAAAAAAAAAAAAAAAAAACATTTCTCAGCTTTTATTTACATTTGAGCAAAAAGTGTCCAGTCCAACATTATTCATACCCTTCACAAACTGTCACAGTCTATAGGAAAATACAAAGTTCCAAACCATTCCAAATAGTTCAAGCTGTTCTAAAGCATCCTTATTACCCTTATTAATTGGGAACAGCTGTTTTAATCAACTCAACAGGTAAAAAAACAGCAGCTCTCTGCAGTTGGTTTATGGACAGTGACGGCTAAGACAAAGGAGCTCAGTGAGGATCTGTGGCTGCACATTGTGGCTGCTCACAAGTCAGGATAGGGCTACAAGGCCATTTCTAAAGGTTTTCAAGTTCCAGTGGCTACAGTGCAAAGTATTATTTAAAAATACAAGATGATTTGCACTGTGGGAAATCTCAGAGGACATGGTCAGAAGCCAAAAGTGATACTTGTGCTGGCCAGGATAGTGAGAGAGGTGAAAAAGAATCCAAGGATCACCACCAAGGCCCTCCTGGTGAATCTGGGCTCTGTTGGTGGCAATGTCTCAAGGCAGACAATCCAATGAACTGTGCTGGGTTCCGTGGATGCACAACGAGGATGCCACTTCTCCAGATAAGGCACACAAAAGCTCGCTTGGCCTTTGCAAATGCTGATCTGGACAAAGAAGAAAACTTCTGGTCTTTGTGTTATGGTCAGATGAAACAGAAATTGAATTGTTTGGTCACAATGATGTTTCCTTCATTTGGCGTAAAAAAGAAGAAGTCTTCAACCTAAAGAACACCATCCCCACTGTCAAACATGGTGGCGGGAATCTAATATTTTGAGGGTGTTTTTCAGCCAATGGACCAGGGAACCTAATCACAGTAAACGGCACCATGAAAAAAGAGCAATACATGAGGATTGTCAATGACAACATCAGGCAGTCTGCAGCAAAACTTGTCCTTGGGCACTAGTGGACATTTCATCATGACAATGACCCAACACACAGCAAAAGTGGTGAAGAAATGGTTAGCAGACATTAACATTTTGGAGTGGCCCAGCCCTGACTTGAATCCAATTGAGAATCTGTGGAGGGAGCTTAAGATCAGGGTGACGGCAAGAAGACCCTCCAACCTGAGAGATTTGGAGCTCATTGCTAAAGATGAATGGGCAAAAATACCTGTGGACACATGCAAAAAGCTGTTCTGCAATTATAGGAAGTGTTTGATTGCTGTAATTGCCATTTTCAATTGATTATTGAGAAGGGTATGAATAATTTTAGACTGGACACTTTTTGCTCAAATGTAAATAAAAGTGGAGAAATGTTTTGTCCCACAATAGCCTCTTGTACATCGTCTTATCTTTATGACACCTATGTAATTTCCCATCAAAAAATTACGTGCTGGTTGAATAAACGGAACTAAGTCAGAATTTGCCAGGGGTACGAATTATGGGCAGCACTGTATACGGTTGTCTGTGTGGAGTTCAGTTTGAAAAGTTCTGCAGTAAATTGCATTAAAGTGGACCTTAAGTCTTGCACAGGACAAAAGGAAAACAGAGGAATGCACTCTGTATGTATTTAGAGAGTTCAGCCTAATTCCCCCTCATCTGTGACCCATCACCACTGTAATTTAATCTCTGCCACGGTGGAGCTGCTAGTTTGTAAAAATAGGATGTTAATAATGTCTGCTTCCATGAAAGCAGGAAGTAGACATTGCAGAATTTGTACCAGCTGTAACAAAGTAATGATTTTCTTAAAAGTGTACCTAAACTGTTTAAATTAAAATTATCTTTACTGGAAGAAAAACATATGGACTCTGGCACTCCAAAAGAATCTTCCCTTTATCGAAGCAACATAGTACAGGTACCTAGCCCCTCTGTCTACAGCTGTTTCACGTGAATGTCACGCCTCTTCAGGACACGTGGGGCCTGACGCCCTTTCCTCCTACCCCACCTATATACAGGTAACTCTCTCTCACAAGGGGGGGGGGGGGGGGGGGGAGTACACCCTTTCCTACTACCCCACCTAACCTCTCTCTCACAAGGGGGGGGGGGTACACATTAGATAAGGTGTATGGGCGACCGTGTAGTATATTCTAAATTCCTTCCTAGAACCTTCACTTAAAAGGCATTAACCTCATCCCTCTCATTAAAACCCAGATTCCCCAGAGCTTCAGTATGCGATATCATCCATGCTTCCCTTTTAGAGAGCTTATCATCCCTGCAACCTCCCCTGGGGTCACCTTGTACAACCTCCAAGCCAGCGAATTAAAATGAGATTCACTTACCTGGGGCTTCTCCCAGCCCCCTTGTAGCCATCCTGCGCCGGTGCTCAGCGATCCTCCATTACGCCGCTGTGGCTACGTTTTGTGGGCCACTGTGATTGCACAGCCCTGGCCATGCATTTCCATCTTCGCATTTCCCCTCCGCAATAGAAAGGGAATGTGAGGAAGGATATGCGTGGCCAGGTCTACTCAGGCGCAGTGGCCCGGCGACTTCGAGTCCGCGAAAACAAAACTTAGCATGGGAACGGAGGATCGTGGAGGACGGGACGGCTGCAAAGGGCTGAGAGAAGCCCCAGGTAAGTGAATCTCATTTTAATTCGAACAGTTTCTGTTCCCTTTGAAAGGTTATTATGCTGTTGTGTATCTTTTAAAACAGAAAGGAAGTTAAGGTCTGCTTTAAAGAGACACTGTAACATCAAAAAGTTCCCCTGGGGGGTACTCCCCTCGGGAGAAGGAAGCCTCAGGGTCCCAATGAGGCTTCCCACACCATCCTCTTTCCCACGGGGGTCTCGCTGCAGCCCTCCGAACAGCGGCCCGACAAATCCAGTGGGGGCGCTGTTGCGGCTTTCGGCTCTGAAGTAGACGGAAATGCCTGATCTCAGTCGGGTCCGCTATACTGCGCAGGCGCCGGAGACTTGCGCCTGCGCAGTAGAGCAGACCCAACGGCGATTGGGTATTTCCGCCTATTTCGGAGCCGAGAGCCGCCACAGCGCCTGCGCAGGAGCCAGGCAGGTAGATCTTTACATCGCCGCTGTTCGGAGGGCTGCAGCGAGACCCCCGAGGGACGGAGGACAGCGTGGGAAGCCTCATTGGGACCCTGAGGCTTTCCCCTCCCGAGGTGAGTACCCCCCAGGGGAACTTTTTGATGTTACAGGTTTTCTTTAAGGCCTGGGATCCATTGAAGTGATTTCAGCAGCGATTTTTGCTTTTTAGTAACTGTCAGCGATTCCAAAATCGATTTTGCTGTCGATAGTGACTGGCCATGATCTCACAGGAGAGACTGCGATTTGCTGAAATCGCAAAATCACTCTGCAGGCAGCATTTTCGTAGAAAATTCATAAGAGACTGCAGGGCCCAAAATCACTTTCCATTATGCTATTTACACTAGAGTTCCTCTAAGCACTGGGGCCGTGCATGCCCTCGGTTTTTTTGCTTGTTATAGAAAACCCTGCAGGAGCAGTGAAATAATCACGCACACAGCCCTTACATTTATTTACAGTACATACATATATAAATGGAGACATACAGGACAACTTCTTCGACTATGGACATTTGCAAAATGAAAACAATTGATCATGCACTAGTCCACAATCTACTCTTTACAATGTAATAATTCGCATGATAAACATCACAAGCTGCATAAATAGGGAATTTTAAATAAGAACTTTACATACCTAGTTGTCCTCCATTAGGAAAAGCTATCCATTGGTTCAATCAGCTCAGAAATGACTTAGCAAGGCTGACATGCTGGATTATTTGCTATCCAAGTCTTGCATTAGTTGGCTGCTAATGTACATACTCCCAGTGCAAATCACGAGTGGTCTGGTCCTAAAATAAAAACAAAATATATATATACACTGTAAGTGCGGGACTGACGTCACGTGGGGCAAGGTTAATTTCAGTGAATTTTATATAGTAAATTAAGAGAATTCTGTTCCTGATGGGAACCATGTCTTTTGCACACAGTTTGAGGCTTAATCCTGATGTCATTTCTTCCCTTAACTTCTTTTTATTTTCTCCTCCAATCACTGAGTCACCTCAGTCTTGCTTGTAAACATAAGTGAGCAGAGGATCATGTTTCAGCTAGGCAGCAGTCTGCTCAGTCAATCAGTGAGAAGCAGGAAGGTGGGAGGGTCATTTGCAATGGCACAGAAAGCCTGGGGGACTGAGAAAATATAATAACAGCAAGGAGATCCCCAAATAGACTGGAGAGCTTGTACTTGCAGGGAGAGATTTCTAGCAGCAATTTATAGAATTTGGTTTTGTGGCTGATAATCCGTCTTAAAAAAAAAAAAAAAAAAAAGGTCTCCTATTGTTTGGATCAGAGGGGGGGGGGGCAAAGCAAGTCTTTAACAGACTTTTTAGGCCTCTTTGAGATGGACAACTGACAGGAGGTGAAGTGAATGGACGGCCTGTCAGCTTCTCTCCTGCACCAGCCGGGCCCATGTTAGCACTTGGTACCGACACAGCACAGGCGCACCCCCTCATCCCATCTCTCTCCCCCCCCCCCCCCTTACATGTCGCAATCTTCTTGCACCAGGAATCAACACACACAACACGCTTGGTGTCACCCGCTGCAATTCAGTTACATTTAAAATTTCCCCAGAGTTGCACTGGCGGCTCACCTGTAACATTTTTTGTCCATTCTCTGTTCATCGCTAAACTGACCGTGAACAGCTCCTTTTTTATAAATATAAACACTTGCAATGGATCTGGAAGATCCATCGTGGTAAGCAGGCCGCACTTCTGTGCAGTCTGCGATAATCCCGGGCAGGCGGGTGCATTCCCACATATAGCCTATGGAGGTAACACATCTGCCCCGGGCTACAGCCGGACATTACACTGTCCACTCCCGCTGATCAGGCACAAGTGGGAACTGAGAACCACTATCTGACAAGTCATCTCCCTTCAAGAGCACCAAGATTGGAATTTGAGGAGTCCTTCATGAAAAAACAGTGAAATGATGAAAGGATCAGCCGGTATCAGGGTAAATATGGGCCGCAGAAACGCAAATGTGGTGGCCACAGAACTTCAGAGATACTTTGGGCAGCAGATGGGGCGGAAATTCTGAGCTATGATCATTTACAGGCGAGCGTGCGAGTTATTAACCCTGATCATCGCAGATTCTTTCAGCACTTTCACAAATGTTTACATTAAGGGCCCTCCTAAACACACATTTCTACAGCCTCAGACCTCTATCAAGACATCAATAAGAATGTGAACACACACACACACGCACAAATTCTGTTGCCTGCAGTCATCGGGATCCATAGGGCGACAGTTCAAAGTGGAGTTCTGTACAGATGCATTGTTAGCCTACATGCTAGTGATGCGTCCTGTTGCTAGGGTAGAAGGAGGAGGGATAATGGGTGTGGCATATGGAGAAGAACAATGGCCACGACCGACGCTTGGAAGAGATGACCTTGCAATCTGGATCTCTGTAATGACACCTCAGAGAGGGTCAGGGCCACTGTTCCCACACTAGATACTCAGCAGTGGTAACCCTGACCAGTCACCTTGGCAGAGAACCTTGTAGCCTGTATGCAGGGTAAAGGTTCATTATTTCCAATGTTTAAACCATTTGTTCAGTAAAGATACTGGCAATATAAAGGTTATATTCACTGTATGTAAAAAAAGAATATCGTTATAACTTGGAGTGACCATATGCATATCACTGCAATTAAGCGAGTAATGCTGCCAATTTAAATATGACTTGTGACAACCAGGCCATTTATTACACTGGTGGGGGGCGAACATGGGCTAACGATCATCTACACTTCTACAGCATACAAAAGCATTTTGCAGAGTCTACTGTCAGAACTATTACAATGGGAAAGTTCTTTTCTTCCTAGAAAGGGATGGTTATTACGCAGGCTTATAATTACCATCTCACGGTCCGCACACAAACCCACCCATGTTATATGGAAGATGATTAAAATAGACGATTGCTCAATTTTAACTCCTTCGCTTCAAGACAATTACCATCTAGAGAGGATTTCAGAGTAGTAATACATTAACAGCTAAAAAGAAATTCAGCAAGAGCTTTTTTTCAACTGCAAATTGTGATAATGCTTGCAAACTTCATGCAGGAGCAAAGCTATGCTGCACTCCGCCTTACTGCGCAGACACAGTACCGCCGCACTTGTGCATGAAGGAGGAGCATGGCCGCACAACAAGCTGTTTTCAGAGAAGTTATGAGGGTCTTTGCACGACAATGGTGGGGGCCAGGAGATACCTCTGTATGTAGTATCTGAATCACACCAGAAATAAGCATGCAGTTTATCTTGGATGTGACAGAAATGTCAGAAACACCTGATCTGCTGCATGCTTGTTCATGGTCTATGGGTAAAAGTATTATGCTGGGAATACACAGAGTTGTTTTTTTTTTGGCAGAAAGGCCCAGTGCACACCAAAAACCTCTAGCAGATCCGCAAAACGCTAGCGGTTTTTGGAGCAGATTTCAGAGCGATTCTAGGCATGTTTAGAGACGTTTTCTAAACGTGCCGAGCGTTTTTGTGTAGCAGATTACAAATATTGTTACAGTAAAAGCGGCTACTGAACAGCTTCTGTCACAAAAACATCTGGAAAACCGCTCTGATCTAGTGTTTTCCAGAGCGGTTTGAGCTTTTCCTATACTTTGCGGTTTGCAGAAGCGTTTCTGCCTCAATGTAAACGTGCAGCAGGAGGCACGGTTGCGGTTTGCTAAAAACCTCAAACCGGTGGTGTGCACCATCCCATTGAAATACATTAGCCAAGCGTTTTCACAGGTGGAAGTGGTTTGCGGATCGCTGCAAAAACCTCTCGGTGTGCACCAGGCCTTTCAGAGCAATTCTAAGCATGTTTAGAGAGATTTTCTAAACATGCCTAGCGTTTTTTTGCAGCTTTTTTTGTGTAGCAGATTTCATATATTGTTATAGTAAAGCTGTTACTGAACAGCTTCTGTAACAAAAACGCCTGGAAAACCGCTCTGATCTAGCGTTTTTCAGAGCAGTTTCCACTTTCCTATACTTTACATTGAGGCAGAAACACCTTAGAAATCTAAAAAATGCTGCAGCCCCATGAGTTTGCATTTGTGGAAAAAATGAACCGCTCTGGTGTGCACCATCCCATTGAAATACATTACCCAAGCAGTTTTCAAAACGCTCCAGAACCGCTCTGGTATGCACCAGCCCATAGATAGGTCGATAGATCATTTCCGACAGGTCTGATCTGATTTCTATCATTTTTCTGAAGGATTTTTTTCATAGAAGTGAATGGAAATTGATCAGAAAAATGATCGGTCAGTAAATCTGCAGAAAAAAAACATGTATTCCCAGCATTAGAAGCAGAGGCTCAGCAGGATAGCCAGGCAACTGGCATAGCTTAAAAAAGAATAAATATGGCAGCCGCCATATTTTTCTCACTTTGGGCTTGTTCACACTAGTATTAGCATATTTTTTTTTCAGTGCTGCCGATTTTGCAAATTGCTCTAAAAGCGCTTGTGTAACGATTTCCTATGACAGTGTTCACATTTTTTTTTATTTTTATTTAAATCGCAAACACGCTACCTGTGCCATTTTCTACTTGAAAAAGCGCTTTGTATTGCTTTTTCCCGAGTGCTTTAATGAATACGTAAATACATCGTATTTATTCATTTCCGTGTTCAAGTGTTCACTTCCTGACTGACGTCAAGTGAAAAATCAATCGTTCCGCAAAAGCGCTTATAAAAGCGCTTTTTTTTTTTTTTTAAGCCAAAATTTCTCTGAAAGACCAATACCAGTTGCCTGGAAGCCCTGCTGGTCTATTTGGCTGCAGTGGTGTCTGAACAACATATACAATAATGTATGAAACACCTGATCTGCTGCATGCGTGATCAGGGTCAATGGGTAAAAGTATTAGAGGCAGAGGATCAGCAGGATAACCAGGCAACTGGTATAGCTTAAAAGGAAATAAATATGGCAGCCTCCATAGACCTCTCATTACGGTTGTCCTTTAAGTGAAAGCAACGCACAGATGCCTGATATATCCAGTAGGATGCATAATGACCGACTAGCATCTCTGCTCCTGAGATACATTTAGCCACCATTTTCAGCAGTAAATTGCAAAAATTACGGTAGGTGAAGGAATATGAAGCAAAGTCTAAACAATCCTTCCGTATCGGAATTCCAGCGTTCAAATTTTTAAACCAAGTTGTGGGATATTAATGGAATCAAGAGTGAGAATGACTTGTTCTCAAATGACCAGAGAGCTAGAATCAGTACAAAAGTGTGCCCCATAAATGATTCATGCTCTATTTTCTTTTCTTCTTGATCTCCAGTTTCACTGAGTAATGAAATATAAATGGCAATGCTTGTGTTAAGATCTAAATATGACATCAGTGGCTTTATCGCAAGTCAGTGCTGGCTTCTGTATCATGCACTAGTACAGCCAATGACGGTGTGTACTTAACTGCCTCTCTTCTGTAAGTCTGTGTCTAGCATGTCTTAAAGGGACACTTAAGTCAAACAAAAAAAATGAGTTTTACTCACCTGGGGCTTCCAATTGCCCCCTGCAGCTGTCCGGTGCTCTCGCCGTCTCCCTCCGATCCTCCTGGCCTTGCCGGCAGCCACTTCCTGCTTCGGTGACAGGAGCTGACAGGCTGGGGACGCGAGTGATTCTTCGCGATCCTGGCCACAATAGCGCCATCTATGCTGCTATAGCATATATCATATAGCAGCATAGATGGTGCTAATGTGTCTGGGAACGCGAAGAATCACTTGCGTCCCCAGCCTGTCAGCTCCTGTCACCGAAACAGGAAGTGGCTGCTGGTGGGGCCAGGAGGATCGGAGGGAGACGGCGAGGGCACCGGACAGCTGCAGGGGGCTATTGGAAGCCCTAGGTGAGTAAAACACATTTTTTTTTGTTTGACTTAAGTGTCCCTTTAAAGTGGACCCAAATTAAAAATACAAGATTTCAGAAATAAAATCTATTTTCTAAATTATAATAATAAATAGCAGCCTTTTTTCAGCTGCATGATGACAAATCTAAAATATTTTACATTTATTGGAGGAACCCCTCCCTTCCTTTCAAATTGCCGGGATTTTTCCGGCAAACTGGTGGAGTAGATGGTGTCCGGCAATGGAAGAATTGCTAATGGCTGCCCCCAGTATAATCCTAGCTATGAAAAGAGAAGGGTGAAAAGCATGCACTGAAATGCTCATAGGTTTGAAGGAGTGTTTATTTATCTTTGTATGTGTCAGAGTGGTGCAACTAAATATTTTTAATTAAAAAAATGTTTAGTTTGGGTCCGCTTTAAGTGTAACCTCACACAGTACCTGCACTTACTCCACAGATCCAAGTGTTACAGATTACCCAGCAAGCTCAGGGTGAACTAGAACTCCTAGGAGTGTGTAAGGGGCTGAAAGAGACCAAAAAACCTCCTTACTAAAATGCTATGCAAAGCAAAGGTTTGCCTTCTTAAAACAGAAGGTATTTGCGATTATTCAGCTTGGCATGAGCATATGTTGTCACACAGTGCATCACTGCTAAATATGCAAATCATCGTTGTTGGCCAAGATAGCTAAACACACCTGAATCCCTGGAATACAATGATGTGTCAGCTTGTTAATATTACAGAGCCAGCTCATCAGAGCGCATTCCAACCTGAATAATAACAAATCCCATCACCATATTGCATTAGGAGCTCTGTGGGACAGTCATTTCTCAGCATTTTATAGCTAACTAAAAAACAAGAATAATCAGGAAAGCATTTAGTATTCTCACCTATTAATGATGTGGTGAAATAAGTACAGTTATCAGAAATAATTCTACCCTGCATGTTGCTCATCTGATAGATCTACAGCAGTACCAGCCACTCGCTATCCAATTGTGATAAATGCCATAACGCCAAAAAAATAAACTAAAATAAAAAAAGTATTATTTATGCAGGCTAGCTGACAGGGCCTCCCGGGAAGACGTTGATGGACGAGCGGCCTTAAGGGGTAAGTTTGGTACCTTAGACGCTTCTCGTCTCAGATACAGTTTCGGCCTTTTCACATGGAGGCGGTGCCGTAAATTCACTGCACCACACCCTAATGTTACTCTATGGGGGAGTTCACACTCCCCACGTTGTGGCATGCTGTGCCGGCAGTGCCCTATCCAATGCGCTTCAATACCTACATTACCACGCGGCTCCTGCAGCATCCTGAGCTGACTGGAAGTCATGTAAATCTATGGCAATGCACGTACTTTAGAAAAAAAAAAGGCCGCTGTTATCCGCGTTGCACAGAAGCTTGTTTTAGAAATACGCTTCCGCGCACGTAATGGATTGCCAAACAGGAAGTGAGCGTTACTTCCTGTTTGTCCAGATTCCAGACGGGGATTATCGCTTAATCCCCGAAGGCCTGAATTTGGCGGTGCAGTCACCGCACCACACATCTACAGTGTGAAGACGGCCTCAAGCTCCAAAGAAGAAAAAAAAAATAAAAAATGTTTAAAACATAAAGGGATACTTAAAGAGAACCCAAGGTGGGTTTGAAGAATATTATCTGCATACAGAGGCTGGATCTGCCTATACAGCCCAGCCTCTGTTGCTATCCCAAACCCCCCTAAGGTCCCCCTGCACTCTGCAATCCCTCATAAATCACAGCCACGCTGCTGACAAACAGCTTGTCAGAGCTGGCTGTGTTTATCGCTATAGTGTCTGCTGCTCTTCCCGCCTCTTGCAGAACTCCAGTCCCCGCCTGCATCCCTTCCCTCCCTGCTGATTGGAGGGAAGGGACGGGGGCAGGGACCGGAGCTATGCAGGAGGCGGGGGAGCAGCTGAGACTGACACTACAGATGTAAACAGCCTCACAGCACGGCTGTGATTTATGAGGGATTGCAGAGTGCAGGGGGACCTTAGTGGGGTTTGGGATAGCAACAGAGGCTGGGCTGTATAGGCAGATCCAGCCTCTGTATGCAGATAACATTCTTTAAACACACCTCGGGTTCTCTTTAAGCCTGTAACGAAAATCAGTTTTACTCACCTGGGGCTTCTACCAGCCCCCTGCAGCTGTCCCGTGCCCTCGCAGTCACTCAAGACAAGACAAGACAAATAACATTTATATCGTGCTTTTCTCCTGGCGGACTCAAAGCGCCAGAGCTGCAGCCACTAGGGCGTGCTCTATAGGCAGTAGCAGTGTTAGGGAGACTTGCCCAAGGTCTCCTACTGAATAGGTGCTGGCTTACTAAACAGGCAGAGCCGAGATTCGAACCCTGGTCTCCTGTGTCAGAGGCAGAGCCCTTAACCATTACACAATCCAGCTACTACTCAAGGATCCTCCTGTCCCCCACCGCCAGCTAGTTTAGTTTCACCGACAGGCCCAAAAGGCCTGGCCATGCATAGCCTTCTTCGCGTTCCTGCGCAGGACTCTATGGCAGACAAGAACGCGAAGGAGACGCGTGGCCAGGCCCGTGCAGGCACAGTAAGCCTGTCGGCCACAAATGAAACTAGCTGGCGTTGGAGGACAGTAGGATCCGTGAGTGACTGCGAGGGCACTGGACGACTGCAGGGGGCTGGTAGAAGCCCCAGGTGAGTAAAACTGATTTTTTATTACAGGCTAAAGTATTCCTTTAATAGTTATTATTATTATTTTGAGTATTGCTGAAAAAATAATACTTAGGGGCCCTTCGTGAAAGGTTTATCCGTTGACCAGCTTCCCCCAAATAAAAAAAAACTTCTGGCAGTAAGATTGACTGTATTCAGCATTGAATGAAAATTATGAATATGAGTGTAATAAAAGGAGAAAATCCAGCTGTTTGAATGCGTGAATCAGAGTACCATTTAAGGAACATAAATATTTTGAAAGACTTCTTAACAACCTTAAAAACAAAAAAAAAAAAAAAAAAAAAGGAGGGAGGTAGACAGAAACCAGACACATCTAAAAGTTGTCAAACTGAGTAAATTCCACAAGGATACAGATGACTGTGTCAGTGGAAATATATTTAAATTTCAATCATGAAAAATAGGCTACAGAGAGGGCAAACATTTGGAACCAAGCTGGCAGAGAGTCCAGCAAGTGTACAGGTGTCCCCAAAGGTCACAAAAAAATTCCTCTCTATGGTGTCTGCCAGATGCTGCTCCATCCTGGGCCATGCTGTTGTCCCTCCTCCTCTCCCCATAGCAACAGAACACGCTCAGCTGTAACCAAAAGATGTGGTGGTGGTGATTAGCCCTGTAAAGAGAACAGTCTCTTTTTTAATAGGTAAAATGGTTGGGGGGGGGGGGGGGGGGGGCAATGGGCAGATAGAAAAGCGGAGTACACTGGTAGGGACAATGCATCCAAAACGAAACATGAGGAGGCTGAGCACTAAAAACTTTAAAAGGCCAGGAACCCAAGAGACAGATGAGACAGAGTACCTAAGCTAGAACAGGCTATGTCTAAATGAAGAGGGGGGTGGGTTGCAGGGTTAAATACTTACCTGTTATAGCATCCTCCCTCCAGGAAGGTGATCGCTCCCCCTCAGAGAATGGGCCCTATCATTTAGTAGCAAACACTAATGAATAACCAATACTGCTGCACGTGCTAGAAGAAATACAAAATTTATTATGTGACGATTACCACAACATTCACTGGTCAAGACAAGGACAAAACTTAAAAACATGCCTAAAAACATGAATCAGCATGGTGAGCAGCCAAGTCTTGCTCACCATGCTGATTTATGTTTTTAGGCAGGTTTTTAAGTTTTGTCCTTGTCTTGACCAGTGAATGTTGTGGTAATCGTCACATAATAAATTTTGTATTTTTTCTAGCACGTGCAGCAATATTGGTTATTCATTAGTGTTTGCTACAGTATACCAGTATCTAACCAGTACAGCTCCTCTTGGCGAGTAGTGCAATTTTTCAATTGGGTTGGACGCTCATATTATACATATTTTTGTGGGCCCTATCATTTGTTTTGCAAAATCAAAGGCAGGGCTCTGGCCACGCCCATCTGCGTTTTCACGGCCCAACCCCAGCTCAGAGGCCGCTGGCTAACTGGTGGCTGACAATATGAGGGCAGGCCACGGCAACACGGGCAGAGGTATCCAAAGAGCTTCATCGGTCTTGGGAAACATGGCTGCGACGTCACAGTTGGAGGGAGGAGGAAGGGAGGAGCGTCACCTGTGACCTGAAGACATCAGGACAGGTGAATATTTAACCCTGCATCTCCCCTAAAAGAGACACAAGAGCCCACGTCACCACTGAGGATTTTTCCCGTTATGGACTAGAGCAATTTTCACATTTCAGCACTCCTCCCTTTCACTCGCCAATAACTTTATTACTACTTATCACAACAAAATGATCTTTCTCTTGTTTTTCCACCTAAGATTAAGCTTTCTTTGCGTGGTACATTTTGTTAAGAATTATTTTATTCTCAATGCATTTTAAGGAGAACAATAAAAATGTCAAAAATTCATTATTTCTCAGTTTTTGGTCATTATAGTTTTAAAATAAAACCCACACATTTGCCCTTTTGTCCCGGTTATTACAACAGTACAATGTAAGGCGACAATATTTTATTTGTAAAAAAAACAAAACAAAAAAACAAAAAAGGAGGCGTATTTTCTTCCATTTTGTATCAATCACCATTGCACTGTAACAGGAGGAAGAAACATGGAGAGGTGGCAAACAACAAGTCTGTTATAATAAACAGCCAAACCAACTTTTAGAGGGCATGTCTCTAGCAAAGTAAATCTCCCCCTCCAAATAATGCAGGGGTTTCTTGATATCCAAAAATGATTTGAAGGGTTCCTCCAGGGTAAAGAGTTTGAGAAAGGCTGAGCTAAAGGGTTATTATACACCAGCAGTTCTGGATGTAAATTTGTGCGATGCATGATGGGAAAAGACAGTTGCTCACTTAAAGGGGAACTGAAGAGAGAGGTATATGGAGGCTGTCATGTTTATTTCCGTTTAATCAATACCAGTTACCTGGCGGCCATGCTGGTCTATTTCTCTGCAGTAGTATCTGATTAAGACCAGAAACAAGCATGCAGCTAGTCTTGTCAGATCAGACTTATAAGTCTGAACCACTGAAACACCTAATCTGCTGCATGCTTGTTTAGGGGCTATGGCTAATAGTATTAGAGGCAGAGGATCAGCAGGGCTGTCAGGCAACTGGTATTGTCTAAAAGGAAATAAACATGACAGCCTCCATATACCTCTCTCTTCAGTTCCCCTTTAAAGTACTTTGAGAGATTTGAGGCTTAATCTCTGAGAGGACCAGGTTTTTCTCCTATTCAAAGAGAAACCAATTCCGAGGTGGTCTGCAATTGTTTCTTCATAATATCATGAAATGTAATGCATTGGAATAAATCCAGGCCACAAGTAGCCAAACAGATATATTTCTTGGCAAAAGGACCAGCCGTAAATTCCAAAACTTGTAGATTGCCCTCAACACTATCTTTTAAATGGAGTATAGCTTTTCTTTGAATACAGCCCAGAATTTGCAATCCTTAATATTTCCTTTTATTTAGCTGTCATGCAAAGCTGCCAAAATCATTTATATAGCACATCTTGGTCTTTGTATAATATACAGTCTCAATCTTCTTGAAAGCTATGCAAATCTGAAGCGCAATCACTTCAACAACAAAAGAGTCATCTTCAGGTGCCTTCTTGAAATACAACATAGGGAAAAATCATATGGAAAAAAAAATGCTTCTGGGAAAAGTGATTTATCCTAAAAATCTGAAAAATAATTGGAATCGACTTTTGAGTTAAAGAAATAGTGCAAGAAATTGTATGGACATCTTGGTATTTTGGAAGAAAAAAAAATAAGTATTTTTACAGGTTTGCTCTAAAGCTGTGCACAAACTTCTGATACAACCTGAACATTTATGGTCAGATCTACTGTGAGTTTATGTCCCGATTACTGGTACTAAGCTATTTGTGATTGCAAACTGTCATTCTGGACAATGCGCACATATGTATGTGACGTATGCATGCGACATGAGGGGGGGGGGGGGGGATTGTACTATGTTCCGCTAAGCGGGAAAGCATGTGTCATCTGAGAAAATGTTGAAAGCTTGATTTTTTTTTTCCCTCCGGCCACAAATATGCCCAATTTCCCACATTAGATGGAAAAAGCACAATGATCTGCAATGGCTGTTACACCTAGTGTAAATATCACCCACCTTCAGCATCTGGAAAATGGACAAGGGGGAAATGGGCCCTTAAAGCAGAACTGAAGTTGGTAAAAAAAAAAACATTCTGTCCTGCGCTGGTCCTCCGCGATCTTCTGTTCCCCCGTCGCCAGCTAGTTTCGGTTTTGCCAACGGGCTACTGCGCCTGCGCAGCTCTGGCCACGCGTAGCTTTCCTCGCGTTCCTGTCTGCAATAGCGCCCTGCGCAGGATGCTATTGCGGACAGGAACGCAAACAAGGCTGTGCGTGGCAAGGATGCGTAAGCGCAGTGGCCCATCGATTTACAAGTCAACCTAAGTGAAACTAGCTGGCGGCTGGAGAACGGAGTATCGTGGAGGAGCGGCGCAGAACAGGATGGTTGCAAGGTGCTGGCAGAAGCCCCAGGTAAGTGAAACTCTTTGTTTAGTTGTTTATTTTCAGTTCCGCTTTAAATTGGCCATACACTTATAGATGGCCCCAGATAGATCCCTGTCAGATAAAATCTGATCTGAGAGGGCTCTAGCGATGTATGGGCAGACCGACCATTAGACTGACTGTGGAAAAATCTGTTGCCTGCCCATACTGCAGAATGATTCCCGAGAGATTTCAGCATGAAATCTCTCAGGAATCTGCCCTGCCACCTCTGCCCCCCCCCCCCCCCCCCCCAGTGTAAAACGTCCCGTCCTCTGCCCCCGCATGACTGTTTAGTGTAAATTCTCACCTGTTTTGCTGTCATGACTCCTGGGGTCCTCAGCTGTGTAACCCCAGATACTGGGTGTGCTGTACCACATGATGTCACATGTGCCTGGTGCCACATGGCACAGGCACTCTAACAGGGGTGACGGTGGAGGACGCCAAGAGCCGCTGCAGCTGGACAAGTAAGAATATTTAGCCAAACAAACCAATGGGTAGCACCAGTACACAAATGATAATGTATTGAATAGCTCATGAATTGATTAATAATAAACTGATCATGTGTGTGCAGAAGGGGGATCAAAAAGCACCAAATTCTATCCCAAACAAAGCAAATCCCCTACCCCTCTTCTATCCCCACCAGAGGTGGGGATAGAAGAGGGGTCCACCCGGGTCCACACCGCCCTCTTCTATCCCCACCTCTGGTGGTAAGTTCCTCCTTCACTCCACACTTGGGGTTCACCCCCTTTTTCTTTCTCTTCACATCGGGAGTTCCTCAGTTCCCTATTACAGGGGACTTCTTTTCTCTGGCAGTTGGTTTCACTAATTCTTATCTGCCTGTCGGCAGCCTTTGCACATACACCTCCAGTACTCATATATGGTCACTTTATTGTATGCATCTGACACTTTACTTACCTCCGGGTCATTTACGGTCATTTTTGGATCTGAGGAGGGATTGGGCTATATTTTTGTCATTTATACAGTGATTGTTATGCATCATTGTGTGTATCCGGGCTTGCTGTTTTTAAATTGATTTTATCATTATTTGTGCAACTTATTGTTTAATAAAAGCTCATGTTTATATTTTCTATATTATAATCTGTGTGGTGCGGTTCTTTAGGGGATCTGCTTTGTTTGTGATAGAATTAAGTGAGGATATTTACACTTGGGCCGGGCGGGGGGAGATTTTACACTTAAGACAGCAGCCGGGGGTCCGTCACGTACGTCAATCTTCACTATATCGACCGCTGTGCATCCCAATGACCACTTCTGACCAAACTTTTCCAGCATTCTAGATTGATACATTTGACCAATTTCGACCCAAAGTCGATGGAGCAGGTTTCACAGATTTTCATTCAATTTGATAAAATTATCCAACTGGATGGTTGTTGGGGACGCAAAAATCGCTAGATGTATGTTCACCTTTCCTACTACACACTATGCATAGATTTTTAATAGCTTTCAGCATAAAATCTATTAAAAATCTATCTAAATGCAGTGATGCACAGTCTGATGCAGTGCAAATCCATGGGCCATTGTCCTGCTGCTGCTCCTGAACCGCCGCCGATTGATCAATATCTTCCATCCGGTGCAGCTGATTGGTTCTAGTTGAAAACTGATCAGACTACTACCCCAGCATCAATTTCAAAGTGGTTGAACCCGCCGGGTAGCGACAGTTATAAAAAATGGCCACCTTTAGGCTGTTTAATTTTTAACATGGTCACTGGCCACTGTGCTCATTACCATCCTTGTAATTCCCAGAGACCTGATGCTTTGATCCACAAATAGTAAGTAAACAAGTATAAATTGCCAGCCAACCATGTGCAGGAAAGTTCACAGAAATTGCATAACAGAATACCTAAGCAGCTCAGGGTGAACAAAAACTACTAGGAAATTAAAGAGGACTAAAATAGAGCTAAATTGCACGGTGAGGACTGGTGCACACCAGAAGAGCTTTTCTGAGTGCTTTGTTGTGATTTTAAAAGCTCCTGCTGTTATCTTATGTGTTTGTTCACACTGGAGCGATGTGATTTTATAAAAATCCCCCATAGAATTGCATTAGCAAGCTTTTAAAATCACTAGCGTTTAAAAAGCTCTTGTAGTATGCACCAGCCCTGAGCCTGACTGCTGAACAGTGACTGGAGCTTAAAAAGACAAACCTCAGCCAAATTACCAGCAATGCAGTGGTGAAACATTTTCACTGGCCAGGCAACAGTGCAATGGATGCACATGACAATATTTTCCACTGCAATACATAAAAGATGTACATTTGTTCCAGAGTAAAATGCACTGTAAATGGATTTATTTCTAAGTAGCTGTCACTTACAAAAAGCTGTTTTAATCTGATGGCTCTGATCTGTTATCAACAGGTTTTGGACCAGTCGCTCTCCTCAATTTTTTTGAAAAGCACTCCCTGGCAAAAGCTTTACAAAGATGCTTTTGAAAATAAAGTAACAGTTACCATGAGGAGATGGACCAGTTCAAAACCTGTCGGCAAGATGTCAGAATCATCAGAATAAAGTGATACCGAAGCCAATTAAAATAAAGTCACATACTCTGTGGAGAAGGAAGGCTCGGAATCCTATAGCGCCTTCCCTGCCTCACTTTGTCCCCTGGTTCCTGTGCTGTCACCCCATTGCAAGTATTTGATAAACTGGTTAAAAACGCCTTCAGGGATCCTTGGAAGCACTCAGGGACGCATCTCTGTACTGCGCATGCGCACTACGGAAACACCTGTCTTTGGAAGCACATGAGGAAGGGAGTGCTTCTGAACGTTCCCAGAGGTGACAGATTTGAACGGGGGACAATACTGGAAACAGGACACTGTGAGAGGACCAGAAAGGCTCTGTAGGATACGGAACCTCCCTTCTCCATAGGTGAGTATGTGACTTTTTTTTTGTCACAGCAGATTTGCTTTAAAAAAAGAACTCTTACTTTAGGTGGGAGCTACTTAAGACAGATAGGGCCATATTCTATTGCTGAACTCGCCAGCGCTAAGCACTGGCGAGTTCTTAACTTAGGCGATGGGGGCATCGCCTAATCTTATTAAACTTTAGACCTCCCTAGGTGGAAAAGAACTCGCTTGGGCGATATAATCGCCCAGCGAGTTCTTAACACGGTATCCAGTTACCCTTTGCATGCCTCCGGGAAGCGAGGCTTCCCGGCAGACATGAGCGTTAGCTTAGACCTGCATAGAGCAGGTCTAAACCAGTTAATGCACGTCGCCGCTGCAGCATCTGGGGGTCTCCTTTAAAGAGAATCTGTATTGTTAAAATCACACAAAAGTAAACATACCAGTGCGTTAGGGGACATCTATTACCCTCTGACACAATTTCGCCGCTCCTCGCCGCATTAAAAGTGGTTAAAAACAGTTTTAAAAAGTTTGTTTATAAACAAACAAAATGGCCACCAAAACAGGAAGTAGGTTGATGTACAGCATGTCCACACATAGAAAATACATTCATACACAAGCAGGCTGTATACAGCCTTCCTTTTGAATCTCAAGAGATCATTTGTGTGTTTCTTTCCCCCTGTTCTCATGCACTGAAGCTTCAGGCTGCTCGTTTCTTCCTGCAAACAGCTTTGCCCTTGTCTGTAATTCTTCAGTATGTGAAAGCCCAGCCAGCTCAGAGGATGATTTATCCAGCTTGTAAAAGATAAGAGAGAAGAAAGAAGCTGCTCTAATCCTAAATAACACACAGGCAGTGTGCATAGAGGGGCCTGGAAGGGGGAGTTCATAGCAGAACCACAACACTGAAGAACTTGGCAGCCTTCCAGACACAGGCCAACAAGTCTGACAGGGGAAAGATACATTGATTTATTACAGAGACACTGATAGTATAAAGTGCTGCAGTAAGCCAGAACACACTAGAATAGCTTTTTGAACTTGTAGGATGATAAAAAACAGGATGCAATTTTTGTTACGGAGTCTCTTTAATAAGGAGACTCCCAGAGCTCCCCATCGGGTCGCCGCTCACCTTAGAAGCCCCCCACGTAGCTCTGCTGAGCACCCGTTATTATACATACCGCCGCTGATCACCCGACGCCTCTCACTGCAAATTCCGTCACATATTTACAGTGCATTTAACACTGTAATTACTGTCCGCATAGGAGCCCGGGCAAAGAATCTTTGAATCTGCAGCCGGGGCTCCCCATTGGTCCGCTGTCTGAGCCATTTTATTGGTTCAGACAGCGGACCAATGGGGAGCCCCGGCTGCAGATTCAAAGATGCTTTGCCCGGGCTCCTATTTGGACAGTAATTACAGTGTTAGATACACTGTAAGGCCTCGTTCACATTAGGGCCGTTTCTGTGCGCTTTTTACAGCGCACTGCCCTGTGCGATCAGCAAGGTATTTACTTTCCCATGTAACTAAATGTAGCTGGTTCACATCTATGCACTGCGCTGAGCAGCGTTACAGAAACATAGTGTTGCATGCATTTCTGTCCGTTGAGCTGGAAAGCGCACATCAATGCAAGTGAATGGGTGCACTTTTTTAGCGCATAGAAGCGCGTACAAGCGCATAGAAGCGCATGCGTTTTTTACCCCTAATTGGAGAAAAAAAATACATTTACATACAAAAACAAAGTTTTATTGACAACTGCTGCTGGTACAACAAGCAAAACGTGCTTTAAAGATGCGCAGCGCAACGCACAGAAACGCGCACTAAAGCGCGCACAAGCGCATGCATTTTTACCACGTGCTTTCACACGTTTTTAAGCGCAGCAGATGTGAACGAGGCCTAATTACGCAACGGAATTTGCGGCTAGAGGCGTCAGGTGATCAGTGGCGGTATGTATGAGAACAGGGGTGCTCGGCAGAGCTACGTAGGGGGCTTCTAAGGTGTGCAGCAACCCAACGGGAGCTCTGGCGGTCTCTTTATTAAAGGAGACCCCCAGATGCTGCGGCGGAAGATGGCGGCACTGTTCGGCAGGCGAGTGCACATGTGTGGGGAGTGAGGCTGTGGTGCTGAAGGACAGCACCACAGCGTAAACCTCACTCCCCATCACCCGGTAATAGGAAGCATCGCTCATGCTTTCGCTTGAGAAATGCTCCATAACGATCGGCCATCGAGCAAAGGATATGGGCAATAGGATTTACCGGTAATCCTCGCGCGCTGGTAACCTACTTATCACCTTGAATAGGATATGGCCCAAAGTAATTTACAAACGAAATAAAAAAAAAAATACTACACTTTGTGTCTGGAAGACAGTCATGTGTACCATGACGCGAGTGGGTGAGAGGGTCTGGAAGAACCTGAGGAAAGATCGATAGTTTAAGGTCTCTTTCACACCAAGATGTTGCGTTTTAGGGGACGTTAAGGTCGCATGACGTGCCCCTAATGCAACGCATGGTGGTGCTAAAGTTGGACGCTATATAGAGACGCGTTATGAGTCTCTTGGTGCGCCGTTTTCGTTCGATACTGGTAGAACGATGCGTCAAAAGACTGTGGAGACCACGTGATCGGAACACTCCGCATCACATGGTCCCGCCAGCCAATCGTCGCACAAAGCGACCGCTCCAGGAAGTAAACACGTGACGTCACACAGTGCAGTGAATATTAATTAGCCATGTGGCTAGGCACAATAGCGGACTCTCCCCTTCTCCTCCAACATTACACACAGCATGCTGCACTTTCATTGAACGTGCAGCGTTACACTGTAACGCAACGTGGTCACTGTGACCAGCCCATTGATTTTTCATTACTGTGAGTTAGGCTGCGTTACAGGCTGCTCGTACGCCTGTAACGTCCGCCTGTAACGTCCTACTGTGACAGCAGCCTAACACTGTAAGGATTTCTTCGAATAATCTATTCAAGACATTTGCAATAAGCTTGCAAAAAAAAAAAAAAGTCAAAGATATTTAATCTGGAAACGAAAGTCAAGATGGGACACATGCTTCACTTTCTGCAACTATGAGGCTTGGTGTACACTCTGCAGAATTGCATGTGTTTGCAGAATTGCATGCATCTTTTGGGAATGCACTCCTGAAAAAGTGTAACCCAAGCCTCAGTCACATTATCTTCAATAAAAAAATGTAAACAGTGCTTGCCACCTTATACTAGGACAGTATAAATAAAGGGAGCAAAGCCCTCATCTCCATCAGAAGAAAATTCTGCTCAATCTGGCGTCCTCCAATTTGCATTGCCTCATGTAATTACTTCTACTGGCCTTTCATTGGTCATTAAACATCATGTGGTCTTTAGAGGAGAGCAGTGTAGATAGAATTCACCCTTAACCTCCCTGGCGGTAGGCCCGCCGGAAGGCACCGCTCAGGCCCCGCTGGGCCGATTTGCATAATTTTTTTTTTTTGCTACACGCAGCTAGCACTTTGCTAGCTGCGTGTGCAATGCGATCGCCGCCGCTACCCGCCAATCCGCCGCAATTCGTCGCGCCGCGGCCGCCGCCCCCCCCCCCCCCAGACCCCGTGCGCTGCCTGGCCAATCAGTGCCAGACAGCGCTGTGGGGTGGATGGGAGTCCCCTTTGACGTCACGACGTCGAAGTCATCCCGCCCGTCGCCATGGTGGGGGAAGCCGTTCTTTTAACGGGATCTCCTGATCTCCGATCGCCTTGTCTCGCTACATGAAAACATTTTGTAAAAAAAACGGATTTGCTGCCCCCTGGCGGATTTTTAGCAAACCGCCAGGAGGGTTAAAGGGGTTCTGTGGAGGGTTAAACAAAACAAAAACTGACAATTACCTGGGGGCTTCTATCGGCCCCTGTAGCTCGCATGTCCCGCCCCATCCTCCTACGATCATCCATTCCCCGCCGCCGGTCCCGGTCTAATGATTCCTCTAACAAGACTGTGGCTCCGCCTCCAGGAGCTTACTGCGCAGTAAGCTCCCAATGACGGGAGCGTGCACTATTCGTCTTGTTAGACGAATAATTGCCTGGTGACGGCAGCGGGGAACAGATGATCGTAGGAGGACGGCGCGGGACATGACAGCTACAAGAGGCCGATAGAAGCTCAAGGTACCGGTAAGTGTCAGGTTTTGTTTTGTTTTTCTTCAAACACTCCACAGTGTGCCCTTTAACCTGCTGAGCGGTCTGGACGAGCTCAGCTCGTCCAACACCGCCAGAGGCTGCCGCTCAGGCCCTGCTGGGCCGATTTCCACCAAATAAAAAGCAGCACACGCAGCCGGCACTTTGCCAGCCGCGTGTGCTGCCTGATCGCCGCTGCAGCGCGGCGATCCGCCGCGTGCAGCGGCGAAAGAGGGTCCCCCCAGCCGCCCGAGCCCAGCGTAGCCGGAACAAACAGTTCCGGCCAGCGCTAAGGGCTGGATCGGAGGCGGCTGACGTCAGGACGTCGGCTGACGTCCATGACGTCACTCCGCTCGTCGCCATGGCGACGAGGGAAGCGAAACACGGAGGGCCGCTCATTGCGGCCTTCCGTGTTATTTCTTGCCGCCGGAGGCGATCGGAAGATCGCCTCCGGAGCGCCCTCTAGTGGGCTTTCATGCAGCCAACCTTCAGTTGGCTGCATGAAATAGTTTTTTTTTAATTTAAAAAAAAACCCTCCCGCAGCCACCCTGGCGATTTAATCAGAACGCCAGGGTGGTTAAAGGACACAGCTACACACAGAAAGCCTGGGGTGGTTTAGTTTCCAATGTTTATTAGAATAACCCAATGTGGAAAGGGCATGATGAAGGAACGGGGAAGTAAAGTTGCATTGCACACTATACATGACCCTCTGCCTCTAATACTTTTAGCCGCAGATCCTGAACAATCATGCAGCAGATCAGGTGTTTTTTGACATTATTGTAAGATCTGTCAAGATTATCTGCATGCCTGTTTCTGGCGTTATTTAGACACTACTGCAGCCAAATACATCAGCTGGGCTGCCAGGCAACTGGTATGGTTGAAAATGAAATAAACATGGCAGCCTCCATATACTTCTCCCTTCAGTTGTTCTTTAAGAATATTCATAGGGCAGAGGTTATTTGTACATGTGAACTGTTCCATTATTCAAGACTGAAATGATTACTCATGTTAGTAGCGATTCCAAACATTTAGTTTACTCACTAGAAAATCATGAAACCTAAAACAGGAAGCAGATTATAGACCTTACTTAGAAAACATTATTAGAGGAACTTTGTTTGCTCCCATAGCAACAAATAACAGTGCAACATTTAAAGTGGAGTTGTAGTAAAAATAACAATGAATAAAATTGCTTTTGTTTTACAATATTTATTTATAGATTATTAGGTCAGTGTTTGCCCATTGTAAAATCTTCACCTTCTCTGAATTACATTCTGAAATTTATCACGGGTGGTGACATCTTTAGTCCTGCCAGGTGATCTGTGCAGAATGTTCATTACTGAGAGTTCTATGCACAGAGGAAGACACTGCTCGAGACAGGGCTTCTTGGCACACTGTATAGTGTCTGAGTTTGGCACAGCTATAGCAGTAATGCTATAGTAGTGCCCCGCAGGTGGGTCATTTGGGGGATCCGGGGGATTTCCAGACCCCTAATTCCATCTCCCTTCGAGCTGCTATGACTCAGACAGGGAATAGTAATTCATGTCGCCCAAAATTGGTGCAGCAGCAGGGTGAGCCATCATCCGGCTCACTCTGCAACTAAATGCCGGGTGCTGATGTGCCATGTATGCGATACTGATGGAAAAATATGTTGTTATTTCCCACAATGCAACAAAGTTAACAGACAGCAAACTGTCGGGACCAAGCTCACACTGTGGGTGGGGTTTCACCAAAGTATCAGCTATACAGCCCCCCCCCCCCCCACCCACAATGATGATCTAGAAAAGGTAAAGATTTCTCTTGGGGGAAGGGGGGGGGGTATCTCTTGGTGCGCCGTTTTCATCGTACACTGATGGAACGAAAACGGCGTATGCGTAAAAAAAAAAAAAAAAACACAACGCAGCAAATGTATTGCTAAACGCACAGCATGCAGCACTTTATAAATATTGCTACACGTTACACACAACGCAACGTGTGCACTGTAAATGTCGCACAGACTTTGTATTGCTGTGCATTAGTCTGCGTTATAATTTTTTATAACGTCCGACTTTAACGTCCCACTGTGAAAGTGGCCTTAAAGTAAAACTGAAGCATTTTTTTTTTTAAGTCAGGTATGGAGAGGGAAAGCTCTAGATCCTATAGAGCCTTCCTGTTCCTCTCACGGTCCCCTCGTGTCAGCGCTCTCGCCCCCACTGCATGTATTTGACCAACTAGTCAAATAAGTCTTCCGCAATCCTCGGAAGCTTTTGGAAACACTTGGGTCCTTGAGTGCTCCCGCAGATGGGCTACTCCGTACTGCGCATGGGTGAGAGCACTCTCATGTGCAGTATGGGGCCATTCATCTTCCGAAACACTTGGGGACATGAATGCCTCCAAAGTTTTCCAAGGGCTCCCGGAAGTGGAAAATTTGAACCATGAACACCCCTGGAATGCAGGGACAGAGAGAAGAGGGAAGGCTCTATAGGACCCAGAACCTTCCCTCTCCTTAGGCAAGTATCTGACTTTTTTCATTCCGCTACAAGTTAGGAGCACACCAGGTAGAATAGATATTGTTGCGGGGGGGAAAAAAACATGAGTTTTGAAACATAATCAAAGTTTATGGGCTACATAAAAATAAAATGCACATATCTGCGTTTCATAATGAGCTTTTTTAAAAATGCACAACTTACTGTAGAATTCTCAAAAACGCCTGAAAAATGCACATAATCTATTTCAATGGAAACACAGAGGCTGTGTGTTTAAATGCATTTTTAGATGTGTTTCAGATTTTTTTTTTTCCTATTAAATATGAACTGTATTTACTTAATTTTACAAAAATGTAAAAAAGCTAAAATTCTGAAAACGCATGGTTTTCTGCACTGCCTAAGGCGCTCCTAGGCTTTCTTCTGGCCGTGCATATCGTTACTAAGGCTGGCCAGCAAGAAAAGGTCACACCGCCAGCAAGAGGAGAACAGGATGGAAGGACATGTACGAAACGTGGCCAAACATGGTGTAGTCTAGCTCTCCACGGCCGTCACTGCTGCAGGCATCCGCCAGGCTGAGGTGAGGAGGTGTAAAGTTGTCTTTTGTACCCTTTCAACCAGGGCTGTGGAGTTGGAGTCTAAGACGGAGCAATTTTGTGTACATGGAGTCAGAACCTGAGGATTCAATAAACAGAGGAGTCAGAGTCGTATGATTTTTGTACTGACTCCACAGCCCTGCTTTCAACTAGCACAGCAGTACCAAGCAGTATTTCTCCATGGCTATAAAAAAAAAAAAGTTCTGGTGGCACTTGTGTGGAGATCATGGATGTCTGTGGTTTTGCAGCAGGAGCAGCATTAGTGAGGCAAAGGATGGGCAGATGTGATTCAGTGGGCGACAGACGTGCCAAGCCTACTGTCTTAGCTGCAGATAGTTCAGATATTCTATGTGTCTTATTGCACACAAACCACTATGGTTGTCCACTGGCAGCATCTAGTGCAGTGGTTATCAAACCTATTTTCAACTAGCCATGCATGGTTTGCGGACTTCCTCTGCATAAGACCTGCAAATGATTTCTAGTCAGCATTCTTACTTTCATTTTAGATAATGGAAAAAAAAAAAAAACCTTGGACTTTATCCAAAACTAACAAAACTTGTTTTACAGACACGGACATGTAATCATTCATCAAACTAAAGGCCAGAACATATTAGATATTTGTGGCAGTTGATAACAACCGACTCTGGAGATAATCCGAGGTATGTCTAGCAGCCCCTGACTCACAGCGGCTGCCCAGACAGCAATCCACCAGGCAGATCAATTTAGCCAATAGCTTTGATTTCTCCGCTAACCCCACCAGTCGCGTTACATCACACCTCTGCCGCTCCCCCTGCATTGGAAACACAACACGTCGTTTGCTTGCAGTCTAACAGTGTGTCTGTACAGCTTCGGCCTAGCAATGTTGCCCAAGGGAACAGGTCCTGACCCATGTTGGGTGACCGGTGACGTACATCTAGCGGGTGTACGGAAACTTTAACCCAGAATTGAACTTCATTCCAATCGATAGCCGATACCCTCATCCCACAAGGAATGTCTGTATGGCTGACATTGTGGCAAACAGGGCTGTGGAGTCCGAGTTGGAGTCGGCGCAATTTTGGGTACCCGGAGTACCGCCTCCACAGCCCTGGTTGTGAAACCCATCCCATGGTGTGATGTCAGAGCCATGGGACACAACCTATTACAGAGCATCTCACACAACCTATCACATTGCTAGTGGGTGAGTTATCAGGGCTGTGAAGTCGGAGTCGGGAGTAATTTTGGGTACCTGGAGTCAGAGTTGGTTGTTTCAATAAACTGAAGTCTCAGATGATTTTTTTGTAACCAAATCCATAGCCTTTGTAAAATTAGACTAAGGAGTCGGAGCCATTTTGGGTACCTGAAGTCTGAGTCGGTGGTTTCATAAACTGGGAAGTCGAATGATTTTTGTAACGACAACAGCCCTGTGTGTTACAGATAACGGCAGTTGTTGGTGTCTGTATTTTTCTTGTCTGACTACAGGAAAGATAAGGACCTCTTAGCTCATGGTGGGCAAAACATGAATAAATCCTACAGCAAATACCGTATAAACTCGCAAGCAAGCCGAATTTTTGACCCCCAAAAAGTGGGTCAAAAGTTGGGGGGGGGGGGGTCGGCTTGCTTGCGAGTCATGTGATAATAAGGGCCCCTCTGCTTCCCCCGCTGCTATTACCTTAGCTCGGCGCCGCTTCTATTCCCCTGTCCTGCTCGTATAATTCACAGCAGCGCGCCCCACGTAGGCTGCTGTGATGAGGGAGGAAACCATAGAGAGCGGTTCCCATAGTAACGGCGATACACATCGCCGTTACAGGAAGCCGCTCTCTCTACGGCTCCCTCCGTCATCACAGCAGCCTACGCGGGGCGCGCTGCTGTGAATTATACGAGCAGGACAGGGGAATAGAAGCGGCGCCGAGCTAAGGTAATAGCAACGGCCGTGGGGGGAGCAGGGAGGGGCACTATACTAGCTATACTGGGGCACTATACTAGGTATACTGGGGCACTATACTAGCTATACTGGGGCACTATACTAGGGCACTATACTAGCTATACTGGGGCACTATACTAGCTATACTGGGGCACTATACTAGCTATACTGGGGCACTATACTAGCTATACTGGGGCACTATACTAGCTATACTGGGGCACTATACTAGCTATACTGAGGCACTATACTAGCTATACTGAGGCACTATACTAGCTATACTGAGGCACTATACTAGCTATACTGGGGCACTATACTAGCTATACTGGGGCACTATACTAGCTATACTGAGGCACTATACTAGCTATACTGAGGCACTATACTAGCTATACTGGGGCACTATACTAGCTATACTGGGGCACTATACTAGCTATACTGGGGCACTATACTAGCTATACTGGGGCACTATACTAGCTATACTGGGGCACTATACTAGCTATACTGGGGCACTATACTAGCTATACTGGGGCACTATACTAGCTATACTGGGGCACTATACTAGCTATACTGGGGCACTATACTAGCTATACTGGGGCACTATACTAGCTATACTGGGGCACTATACTAGCTATACTGGGGCACTATACTAGCTATACTGGGGCACTATACTAACTATACTGGGGCATTATGTTAGCTATACAGGGACACGATACTAGCTATACTGGGGCATGATACTAGCTATACTGGGGCACTACCTACCCATAGTGGGCACTATACTAACTATACCGAGACACACTGGGGGGATCACACGGGCAGCATTTCCTACCCCCGGCTTATATGAGGGTCAATAGTTTTTTCCTGTTTTTTTCCAGGTAAAATTTGGGGGTGGCGGGGGCGTTCGGGAGGGTTTGGGCTCGGCTTATATGCGGGTCGGCTTGCTTGCGAGTATATACGGTATTCATTATTTCTTGATTTTTTTTTTTTTTTTTCTGCTTAGTAGTCTTCATTCCCCCCCCCATATTTCGGTAAAGTTCCTCTTATGGTAGCTTGGTGTCCTACACTTTTTTGTGGAGAACCACGAAACATATTGTTGGTGGCGCCACAATCCAGATTTACAAATTCACGCTCCTACGCAGTACAAGCTTCCCCTCGGGCTCCATCGGAAATAGCTGGCCCTGTCTGGTCCGCTCTAAAATGGAACCAATCGGGCTCAGCTATTTTCTCCAGGACTCGACGGGAAGCTTGTACTGCACCCACGCAGGAACGCGGATTGGTAAATATTGCCTAGCGCTGAAGCCACTACTGCGCTAGCGGAAGGACCGCATATGCTCAGAAGAGCCTGACTGGCGCGGCTGAGCCAGTTACCAGGACCAATATCAGGTGAATAAAGGCATTCAGATCCATCAGTCCTCATGGGGTGGAGGAAACCCTGGGTAAGTATAAAATCTTTTTATTCGCCCATGTCAGGTTTCTTTTGAGAATAGGCATAGACCGTCACAATAACAAGCTGCAAACAATGACTGTTAAACATGCATGCAATCCATAATTATATTCATCTCATTGACCATCACTGCTGTGCTTGTCCACAGCACAGGAAGTGAAGATGTTCAAAATCTTTAGCACTCTGCAAAAACAGGTTATATTCCCTAATGTCAAGGAGCCTTAGGACAGGAAGTGTAGCAAACTCTCCAAAATAAAAACACCAACTCCTGCATAAGCCTCCAAACTAGATACAGTACAGACTATCTAGAGGTGCCCATACACTTTCTCGATTTCATCAGATCATTATGATAGACTATGCCAGAGACTGATGCCTCAATGTGGCTACCCAATCAAAGCTATCAGTCGCTCAGGCTGCAAAGATCTCGCTTGAAAGGTCGCAGTTAGGTGCGCGGTGGAGGCAGTGTTCGATTTTCGGGTCAACCGACAGCCCCTAGGTTAGTTTCCTCCATAAAAAAATGTTCGGCACTAGTCTACTTTAGGGGACCCAGTAGGAAACCTCATAGGGAACAGTTCTGCAATCACAGCACAAAGTGTTGTGATTGGCTGAATAGTGTGGGCATAGTTTACTACAACCTATTGGTAACCTAGCAGTTTGAGAGGGTGCTGTCCACCCAATCATGTTAGCTAGATTTCCCTATGAGGTTTTCTACTGGGCCCCCTAAACTAGGCTAGCACCAAATGTGCTACCCCTGGACTGTGTAGTAGAGTGTTGTAGCAGAACAAACACTCACATTTTCATCTCTTCCTGGGTCTCTTCTCCTGCCACTTATACCCCATAAACCAACAGTATGTAGTGCTGCTGCATCACTGAATACAGGCACCTCGATGGCAACAGACAGAAGACATGGGTGCATGAGTGAAGGCACACCGGCGGATAGGTAAGGGCCCGTTCTCACTTAAGCGATTAGCAATCATTTACCGCTAATCACTGAACAGTCAGCACTTTTTTTTTTTTAAGACTAAAACCGTTAGCACTTTTTAAAGTGCTAGCTCAACATTAACTATACAGCAGTGATCTCACCAATCTCCCAATCGCAGGCGATTCGCGATTAGCAGAAATCACAAAATGCAGTGTTCTCCCACACCTGAAGAGCAATCGCGATTAGCATGATGTAAAAACACTAATCGTTATCGCAAAAAAAAAGCAAAGTGTACAGTGATTTTACCACGATAATCGCAGTAAAATCACACACACAAAACACGTTTACAAGTGTGAATGGGCCCTAAAAATGTGTGCGGATACATCACTGCACAACCGTAAGGGAGCACATCAGAAGAACACCTGGGGGGCATGACAGGCGCCTGCACATGCTGACATCTATTGGAAATCTGTGTACAGTGTAGGGCAGTAACAGATACTGATGAGAAGGATCTATAAGATGGTGGAATCTGGTGGCCATCGACAGGTGTATGGACACCTGAAGTATACATTCCAGGACTTGGCACACATAATAACAACAGTGCCAAGTCCTCTCCAACACAAGCTGAAGTGTCAGAGCAGCCTGCTGTGCCATAAGGTATATCCATCACACAGGACACGCCCCCTTCCGCAATAACGTCCACAGCCTTGACCTGCGGTCCCTATGCCACAACCCCACAACCAAGCACCGGCAGCCTCTCACCTCACACGTCACGTCACGTCACCGAGGCATCGCTACGAGAAGTCCTCCGAGAAATGCAGCGACCGTCCTTCACTCCCTGAGGCTGACAGTCCGCGGGGCCCCCCGGAGCACCTCCCCCACCGCTCACCCCTCGGCTCTCCGCGGCCCAATTACTAATTAACCAGTTACTATAAATAAACAACTACCTCATCTTCACAACACTACAGCCCGTTCTCATTCACGCAACCTAACCCGATAGTCAGGCAATCCCCGCCCCCCTTCCCCTGATGAAAAGTGAAGCATGCAGAAAAGTCTCCCGCCCTCAAGCAGCATTCTCTCTTTCCTATTGGCTGATGGTGACGTTTGCCGGAAGGCACGCCTCCTTTAAGGGAATTTCCAGACTTGCTTAGTGTTTGGTAGCGTCGCGCCGTGGGGCGGGGCGAGGCGCTGAAAGGACTCTATTTTGCTGAGCGCTGATTGGCTTTCCCTGCCTTTTCTGCTGCGTGTTAATTGGCAGTGGGAGCTGTCTGTCAGGTGCCGCTTGTCAGCACATTCAGGTTGCGAACAGTTTGATGAACGGTCTTGTTCATCATAGTAGAAGTTGTGTGTGATGCCTGTGAGCATGCGCTGAACGTCACCCATAACATGCATCAGTTTTAAAGGGAACCTAAAATGTTACCTGGGCCATTACCAGCCCCCTACAAAAGCCCTGTGCCCGTGCTGCGCCAAACTGATCCTCAGGTTTTGCCACCGCAGCTCAATTTATTTTCCTGCAACTAAGCCAGTTAATTGCCACTAGTCTGCGCCTGCGCGGCCCTTGCCGTGCGCATCCTTGTTCACTCTCCCATTGCTGGGAGTGGCCTGCACAGGCACAGTAGAGATTTTCTGTGCAGGTGCAGTGGCCATCCACTGGCTCTGTCACAGGAAACTAAAACAGCCACGGCGGGAGACCGGAGGATCGGTTTGGCACAGGCAGGCACAGGATGGCTACAGGGGGCCAGTAGAAGCTCCAGGTAAGATAAACTTGCTTGTTGTTAAAAGCTTTAGGTTCCCTTTAAAGGACTGTCTGAAGTGAAAGGGATATGGGAGCTGCAATATTTATTTCCTTTCAACCATTGCCATTAGCCTGGCTGGCCTGCAGATCTTGCCGCTAAAGATAGCAATCCATCTAGCGATTTGGTGGCCAATCAACCATCCAATTCGATAATAATTAATTAATTAATTGGATGAAACTTGGTGCTGCTACAAGCATGCCCGATCAACGCTTTGACTTATTTTGGACCAAAATTGGTTGAATGTTTTGATCTAATATGCTGGGTAATCTTGGGCTGATTGGGCAGCAGAAGAGTGTGAAGTTGTCTCTTGTTACATGCTGTTTCATGCAGTGACGGCATTACAATAGTAAAAGGCACCCCAGACATCCCTTTAGAATGTACATGTTTGTTATACTGCCTCTACTCCCAATCTGACCATTAATCTTTCTTAACATTTTATTTTATTGCCACAGTTTAGGTAAACTTTTAAGAAACATTAAACATGCCATGCTTAAGTGATTTCCCCACTTGCTCCTCTGCATCTTCAAACAGGAAAAAAATACTGCCCAATAAAATTGCGTGCTGGACACGGGGTAAGCCGCTGCGGAGGATTCCTCAGGCCCTGCTGGGCCGATTTCCATAATTTTTTTTTCAAACACGCAGCTAGCACTTTGCTAGCTGCGTGTTTAGTCTGATCGCCGCCGATGCGCCGCTACCCGCCACGATACACCCCCCATACCCCTTGCGCAGCCTGGCCAATCACCGCCAGGCTGCGCTATGGGGTGGATCGGAACTCCCTGTGATGTCACAACGTCGATGACGTCACTCCGTTCGTCACCATGGCGACGGGGGAAGCCCTCAAGGAAATCCCGTTCAGAACGGGATTTCCTTATGGGCCAGTGGCGATCAGTGAGTACGGGGGGAAGCGTGTAGCTAGTGCTAGGCTAGCTACATGCTAAAACAAAAAAAACAAAAAAAGGGTGAAAAAAAAACCCTCCCACGGCCGCGCAGCCGCACAAATCATACCGCCAAGGAGGTTAAAGTGTACCAGAGATCACAGTATCTAAAGAATCGATACTTACCCAGGGCTTCCTCCAGTCCCATAAGCACGTGTGAGTCCCTCGCCGCAATCAGCCCCGGTAACTGGCCCAGTTGGATCCAGTCTGGGTCTTTTGCGCATATGCAGATTTCACGCGCTTGAGCAGTAGACCCGGACTGACGTGACTGAGCCAGTTACTGGGGCTGATCGCGGCTGAACAGCAGATCGTGGGAGGATGGAGTGGGACTCACGTGCCTATGGGGCTGGAGGAAGCCCTGGGTAAGTATTGATTCTTTAGATATTGTGATCAGAGCGCTTTGAGTCCGACAGGAGAAAAGCGCTATACAAATGTTCGGATTATTATCGGATTATTATATTATCTCTGGTTTACTTAAAAAAAAAAAAAAAACACACACACTATTCCTGTGTAATTTAGGCAGCTTTCATACTTATCCCTGGGCTTCCTGGTCGCCACTGTTTGAGTTTTGTGATTCTGCGTTTTGATATTTTTCAGTACCGCATCTTTTGTTTGTGCATGTTTCTATGTGATTTTTCGAGTGTTATTTTTCCATGTATACCATAGAAGGTAATTTACATGAGAATGTATCTAATTAAAGCGAACCCAAATAAAAAAAAAAAATATCTTTCCTTACAAGAGCAGCAAATTTTAATATGAAATACAGATTTATTCTTTTTTTAAGTGTAAATATTTTTTTAACAACTTTTAAGCAGAAGCCTCTACCCTCAGGACATACCACCAAGATGGTGCATGCTAGAACAATTACTACACAGGTGCCCAGAATTGCAATCACAGAAAAATCACATGCATTTGTGTTTTTAAAGATGGTAGTAGCCTGAGTTTGATGAAGCAACCCACTTGTAGTCCCTTCAGTTCAGCACATACACATCCAGTTTTGATTGGCCAATAACTAACCACTTCCATGTAGTATGAGGGCCAACAGATTTTGAATACTATAAAAAAATGTGTAAGTAATGTAAGCTCTCATACTACATTGACGTGATAAAATTGGCCAAACAAAATTGAATGTGTGTGTATAGACCATAAAGCCTGGTACACACCTTCAATTTTGATTGACCAATCCCTGACCAATTTCACTATCTCCATGTAGTATGAGAATTTACCTATTATTAATTTTTTATTTATATAGCGGCAACATCTTCCGTAGCGCTGTACATTGTACAAAACAAATAATGGGGAACAAATATACCGGTACATAGAAAATACAAGACACTGTACAGTCATGACATTGAATTGTAGAAATACAAATACATTCATAGTTGATGTGTAGTTGTTAAATGGGCATATGTTAAAATTACAGCAGTATGAGAAACACTAGGAGGAGGTCCCTGCCCTTGCGAGCTTACGATCTAGAGGGTAGTGGGGAGGAAACAATAGGGAAGGAAACACCAGGGTTAGTAGGTAAGGCAGTGTGCCTTCAATACTGCCTATAGCAAACTATAGGCTTGTCTGAACAGGTGTGTTTTTAGGGCTCGTTTCCACTGTAGCGGTGCGGAATCGCCTGGATTCCACCGCTGAAGAAATCGCATGCGACTGCGTTTCCCCATGCGGATTTACCTGCGATTCCGCATGGCAAGGAGCCAGGCGAATTTAACCATGTCACTGCCTGTGTAAAGTTCCATTGCCTTTCATGCGAAATCGCATGCGAAATCGCGGGGAAATCCGCATGACAAAGCCACATGCGATTTCCCTATTGAATGCATTAGCGGCGATTCGCCCGCATTCCTGCCGCACGCGAAATCTGACGACCCTGTGGTGCAGATTTTTCCCGCACCGAAAAACGCCGCCGCCGCCGCACACGTGGAAACAGCCCCATCCACTTACATTGAGTATGCGAATCCGCATGCAGTGCCCGCATGCGGATTCGCTATAGTGGAAACGAGCCTATAGGCCTAGTGCACACCGGAGCGTTTCCGCTGCGGTTTGCGATCTGCTTGCGAGTGCGGATCCGCTAGGGTAATGTATTTCAATGGGCTGGTGCACACCAGAGCGGGAGGCGTTTTGCAGAAACGCATACTCCCGGGCTGCTGCAGATTTTGGATTGCGGATGCGTTTCTGCCTCAATGTTAAGTATAGGAAAACCGCAAACCGCTCTGAAAAACGGCACTTCAGAGCGGTTTGCCAGGCGTTTTTTGTTACAGTAGCTGTTCAGTAACAGCTTTACTGTAACAATACATGAAATCTACTATACCAAAACCGCTACACAAAACCGCAAAACGCTAGCTGAAACGCTGCAGAAAAATAAGAAAAAGCGTTTCAAAATCTGCTAGCGTTTTGCGGATCTGCTAGCGGTTTTTGGTGTGCACTAGGCCTTAGAGTATGTTTGAAGGTTTACAGACTCGGGGCATGATGAACCGGCTAAAGGAGAGAGTTCAAGGAAAGGGACAGCCCGTGAGAAGTCCTGGATGCGAGAGTAAGAGGAGGTGACTAGGCTAGAGGACAAAAGGGTCTCTTGTGAGGAATGGAGGATCAGGGCGGGGAGGTATCTGGATATTAAAGAGGAAATGTATGGAGGCGATAGCTTGTGTAGAGCTTTGTATGCAAGCGTGAGAAGTTTAAACTGGATCCTTTGGGTAACTGGTAACCAATGGAGAGATTGGCAGAGAGGAGCTGCCTCAAAGGATTAGAGATGGCCCGAACGGTTCGACCGCGAACCGATTCGCGTGAACCGCGAACTATATGCGAGTTCGACCCGCCCCCTATACTACATCATTAGGGTCAACTTTGACCGTCTACATCACAGTCAGCAGACAAATGGTAGCCAACCAGGCTACACTCCCTCCTGGAGCCCCCCCCCCCCTTATAAAAGGCAGGAACCTGCTGTAGACATAGAGAAAGCTTAGTTAGGCTCTTGTTAGGCTTGCTCCTTGCTGATACTTTTTTGAGAGCTCTTGTGAGATACTTGCTGATACTCTTTTGAGAGCTAATGTTGTTCTTGTGATTTATTTTTTATTTTATTTTGTTTGTGTGTGTCCCACAGACACTTGCATATACAGCCCTGTCAGTCAGTCTCAGCTGATCCTTGGCCCCTTGGTAATTCCTACTGTGCCACTGCCAGGCCCAGCACATTCAGTGACTACCTGTTCAGGGTACCTGTGTGTGTGACAGCTGCACATTTGTAATACCAGTCACTGCATACCTGTTCACTGCACCTGTGTAACCGCATATTGTAGTAGTCAAGTCAGTGCATACCTTTCACTTCACAACCCCCCCCCCCCCCCCCCCCAATATGGACAAAACAAGAGGAAGAGCCAGAGGCAGGCCACCTGGCAGGTCTGTTCGAGGTCACGCTGTTGTGATTTTGTGCGGCCCACGACCAAAGTACAGTGTTCAGGAGAAGGCACGCGCCATCAAACCCCAATATTGTCAGGACATAGTTGACTATTTAACACAGAACACCTCATCTTCCTCAGCTTCCGAAGCATGACATATCTTCCTCCTCCTGTTCTGATTCTGGCACCCCACTTAATACTCCTTCGGCAGCCATCACCCAAGTGCCATCATCCCAGGGCTCAGCAGTGTGGAAATTTTTTTGTGTGTCTGCCTCAGATGAGAGCAATGCCATCTGTACTTTCTGCCACTGAAAATTGAGCAGTGGAAAGATTAAGACCCGCGTAGGGACAACTACCTTACGAAGGCACATGATTACAAAGCACAAACTGCAATGGGATGACCACCTGAGGAAAAGCAGCACACAAAAGCAAAGCGACACACTGCAGTGTAAGATACCATCACGCAATTATTTCTCAAATAAGGCGATACCCAAACTGTACCGTGATCTTGAAAGGCAAGTGGTGTCATCTCTGGCACACAGCGTTGCATCAAGGGTCCATCTGACCACAGATGCCTAGTCTGCAAAACACGGTCAGGCCTGCTCGAAGACTAAGTCGGTCCCCACACAGCATCTCTGCCTGCAGGCCGCTTGACTGCCTTCTCCGCCACCACCAACATGGTCCAGGACTCCAGGCAGATTCCTGAATTTTTAAAGGGGAACTTCAGCCTAAACTAAATTACTGTCATTAAGTTACATTAGTTATGTTAGAAAAGATAGGTAATATAATCTCTTACACATCCTGTTTTAAAAGAACAGGCAAATGTTTGTGATTCATGGGGGCAGCCATCTTTTTGGTTGAAAGAAGGTGACAGGGAGCAGGAGACACAGTTCCAACTATCCTGTGTCCTGATCACCCCTCCCAGCTGTGCACCCTGGGGTTCAAATGTCAAATAAAAAATGTAAAAAAAAAAAATTGCACCAAAACAGCAGAACAATAACAACATCAGAAATCCCATCATGCTTTGCACAGCATCAGGGAAAAAATGCCCGGGCAGTTTTCTTCTGTGCAGCTAAAAATGAGGCTTGTATAAGAGAAGCAAAGTTCTGATGCTGTGAAACTGTTAAAGAAACACCAGGCCTTTTCAGTGCAGCTGAGTCGATTTTTAGTCTGGAGGTTCACTTTAAGGCCGCTGCTAGCAGCGGCCGCTATAATGATTTTTCTGGTGCGTGTACATGCCTGCCTAATTTTTCTGGCTGCAACAACAAAACAAAAGGCATGTACATGTGTTAATTCCCCTTCGTGATTGTTACCTTGCCGCGGTGAAGGGGCTTGCGTATCACAATGAAGCAATGACCGGCTAAATTAGTGTGTTGGGGTTGGGGGGCACACCTGGCCCAAGAAGACAGATAATAAGGTTGTTGCTTCATTGTGGACAGACCAAATGCGATCAGCTGGAAACACAGTCACTGTTGTTCTGTCATTCAACTACCTCAGCCCGACCATATGGGTTTGAAAACCGCCATCACCTGCACTCTCACCATGGTTTGGACCAGTCCAGCACAGCCATCACTACACAAATAGCTGTTTGCGGTGTGTTACACAGTGAGTTTAGTCTGTCAGTGTGAAGCAGTACACTAATTACACTACTTGATGGATGTATACACATGCAAGATGTTTAAAGCACTTTAGGCCTTCAATTTAGCATGCAATGTGATTGCTGCCCTTAAAACGCTGTGCGTCAAATCCTGATTTTCCCAGGGACTTTTGGCGTGTATCCCACTCCGCCATGCCCCCCTCCAGGTGTTAGACCCTTTGAAACATATTTTCCATCCCTTTTGTGGCCAGCATAAATGTTTCTAGTTTTCAAAGTTCACCTCCCAATTGAAGTCTATTGCGGTTCGCAAAAGTTCACGCGAACCGAACTTTTGTGGAAGTTCGCGTTCGAGGTTCGCGAACCGAAAATTGGAGGTTCGAGCCATCTCTACAGAGGATCTGGAAGAGAGGTGGATAAGACGGGCAGCAGAGTTTAATAGGGACTGGAGCCTGCTTTTTGGTAGACCACGGAGTAGGGTATTACAGTAGTCAAGATGGGAGATGATTAGGGCATGCACAAGCATTTTAGCTGCTTCTTGTGAGAGGAAGGGACGGATTCTGCAAATGTTTTTGAGATGGAAGTAGCAGGAGGTAGTTTATGTGTTGATATGTGGTATAAAGGAGAGCTCCAGAGTTACCCCCAAACAACGAGCTTTGGGAGTTGATGATATTGCGTTGTTATCTACATTGATTGTGACTATGGGAGGTGGAACAGAGAGCGAAGGGGGAAATATCACAATCTCGGTTTTGCTCATGTTGAGTTTCAGGAAGCGGGATGACATGAATGTAGATATAGAGGATAGTCGGGGACTTTAGATAGTAGCGTGGAGAGGTCTGGGGCAGAACAATAAATTTGGGTGTCATCAGCATAGAGGTGAGATTGAAAACCAAAATAGCTTATTATTTGTCCCAGGCCATGAGTGTTAATGGAAAAGAGGAGGGGTCCAAGGATGGAGCCTTGTGGTACTCCCACAGAGAGTGGGTGCGGAGAGGAGTTGGTATTGGCGTAGACCATAAAATGAACGTCCAGGCAGGTAAGAGTCGATCTAGGAATGTGCTAGGCCCTTGATTCCCAGTGTCGAGATGGTCTGGAGAAGTAGGGCATGATCAGCAGTGTCAAACGCGGAGGACAGATCTAGGAGTATTAGTACAGAAAATCTGCCTTTGGCTTTAGCAACTAGGAGGTCATTAACAACCTTAGTAAGAACTGTTTCCATAGAGTGTTGAGGGCAGAAGCCGGACTGGAAGGAGTCCAACGTGGAATAAGCAGAGAGAAAGTCAAACAGCTCTGAGTAAATGTGGCGTTCCAGCAGTTTGGAGACAAAGAAAAGGAGATAGACTGGGCGGTAATTAGAAAGGGCAGTAAGGTCTAAGGAGGGTTTTTTTTTTTTTTTTATTAGGGGTGTTATGATAGCTTGTTTAAATGAAGAAGAGAAAATGCCAGTAGAGACGGAGAGGTTAAAAAGTGTTGTTGAAGCAGGAATGAGGGGGGAAGACACCTGGGGATAAGATGAGAGGTATTAGGGTCCAGGGCACATGTAGTGAGATGAGCTTTAGAGACTAGTGAAAAAGACGCTGTTCGATCAAGGCAAAGAAGGTTGTTAGTAGGGAGGACGTTTGAGTGAGTGAGTGGTTATGTAGAGAGGGATTACCTACACAATCTGTTCATAGTATTCAAGATCTGTTGACCTTCATGTTACATGGAGGTGGTCAAAGTTAAAGGTGTGTACCTACCTGGTACACAGTTTCAATTATGGTTGGCCACTCACTGACTGATTTTACCACCTCCATGTAGTATAAGGGTCAGCAGATATAGAATACTATGAGCAGATTGTGTAGGCCAGGGGTGCCCATTAGGTAGATCGCGAAGGACTTCATTGTATATCCCAGCTCCACTACATTTTCCATTCTGTATATACTGTAAAAGTGTGCTCCTAAAATTGTACATAGGTAGATCATTTTGACTTGCTAATTTTTTAAAGTAGCTCACAAGCCGAAAAAGTGTGGGCATCTAGGCCAACCGTTATATTACATGAAGGTTGATGAAATTGAAATTGCATACCAAGCTTAAAGGGATACTGTAGGGGGGTCGGGGGGAAATGAGTTGAAGTTACCCGGGGCTTCTAATGGTCCCCCGCAGGCATCCTGTGCCCGCGCAGCCACTCACCGATGCTCCAGCCCCGCCTCCAGTTCACTTCTGGAATTTCTGGCTTTAAAGTCAGAAAACCACTGCGCCTGCATTGCCGTGTCCTCGCTCCCGCTGATGGCACCAGGAGCGTACTGCGCAGACCAAAGACCATACTGGGCTTGTGCAATACACTCCTGGTGACCTCAGCGGGAGCGAGGATGCAGCCTCGCAGGCGCAGTGGTTTTCAGACTTTAAGGCTGCTTACACACAGGGACGTTACAGGCGCACGTTAGTGCGCCTGTAACGCTCCCCCAACGCACAGCAATGTAACTCAAGTGGGCTGTTCACACAGCCCACGTTGCGTTACATGTAACGCTGTACGTTGCCCGGAAAGTGCAGCATGCTACGGCTATAGCCGCGTTAGACTGTTTACACATGTGCAGTAGGGGGCGGAGAGGAGGCGGAGAGAGCCAGCTACAGTAGCCGCGCACATGGCTACTTAATATTCACTGCACTGGCGGCCACTGATTGGCCAGCGGGACCACGTGATGCGGAGTGTCTCGCTCCACGTCACGTGGTCCCGCCAGCCAATCAGCGCCACTCTGGGAGACTTTATCGGAATAGAGCCGCCTAACGCGGCTCACTCTACCGTCGGCTCTTGCAGCACCATACGTTGTGTTAGGTGCACGTTATGCAACCTTAACGTGGCACCTAACGCAACGTCTTGGTGTGCAAGTAGCCTAAAGTCTGAAATTCCAGAAGTGAACCGGAGGCGGGGCCGGAGCATCGGTGAGTGGCTGCGTGGGTACAGGATGTCTGCGGGGGGCCATTAGAAGCCCTGGGTAAGTTCAACTCATTTTCCCCCGACCCCCTACATTATCCCTTTATCACTAAAATAGTATACTGTAGATATCCATTCTTTCACTACCTGTTTCCGGAGTGCAGGTAGGTAACTTTCTGATGCTGTACACTTACCTTATTCTCTATGAGGCTGGAAGCACACTAGGCAGTACAAAAAACCATACGTTTCCTGCACTGTGCGGCTTTAATTTTTTCGCTGCGATATTGGTTTGCAATTGAGCATTTTTCGTGCGTTTCACGTTTGCGTTTTTATAAATCAACCTAATCAATAGAATAAAATACAGTAACATTTAAAAACCGCATTCCTCTGCGGCTCCATTGAGATACATTATGTGTATTTTACATGCGTTTTTGAAAATAATACAGCACAATTATGCACAATGTGAAACGCACATATATGCGGTTTTACATGTGGCCTATAGACTTGCATTAGCAGCAAAAGCGCTAGTGTTTTCCGCAAAGCTAGCGTTTCTGCCTGGTGTGTTCCCTGTGTGAGTGTGCTCAGCATCTGCAAGTTCCGTACTCAAAAGGGAAGCTGCCTGGTGAACAGGAAGTTACATAATTATTAAGCTCTGAAATGTATACTTATGCCAGGCGCAGGTCACAGATTTTATTGTCAGAGGCAGGGGCGTAACTAGAAATCACTTGATCCCCCTGCAAAACTTTGGATGGGGCCCCCTCCCGCCAGACGCCCCCCCCCCCCCCCCCCCCCCCAAACAACGTTGTACACAAGACCCTGCTGAACAGTGAACACTGACTAAGGACTGTCTACAAATCTTTGTCTGCAAAACTTTGAATTATTCCTTATCAGTGGCTGAGCAGATGCAGTCATTAGACCAATTGTGCAGAGAGCAGAAAGCTTTTTCTCTCTTTGCTCTTAGTTGTCAGTCTCTCAGAACAGGGCCCCCTGTGGCTTCTGGGCCCCCCTGCAGCTGCATCCCTTGCAGGGTCTATTGTTACACCCCTGGTCAGAGGATGCAAGACACATGAAGCAATGAAATAAATACATAAACATAGTTTAACTAAATCTCCAATAAATCCTACACTTAACAGGGTATATGAAAACTGGGGATGGTTGTAAATGATGATTTCTGATTCTGATGGATTTCTGCTTTCCGATTTCCGCGGAATACCACAGAAATCAGAATTTCCAATTTCCACAGAATGTTATTTTTAGAGTTTTTGTCAATAAAGTTTTTTTTTTTTAGTTTTTTTGCGGAATCCGCTATTTTTTGCAGATGTACGCTACACTATTATGTGGATTCTTTATTTACAATCACCAACCGCGGCACAATACTGATTCTCTGATTGGTCCAATGCTTCCAAGTCTTGTGACTGACCTAAAATTTCCAAGACTCGGTAATATGGTATTTCTGCGGAATTCCGATTTCAGCATACCGATTCCTGGCGCGAAAAGCCGATTTCTAATCGGAAATTAGAATAACTCGGAATTCGAAAGCTCATCAATAAAAACTTGATATAAATGAATGCTACTACACTATCGGGAAATAGCACAATTTTGAATACATAATCATATTTGGACCTGGCAAATACATCACCACAGGGAGATAAGTAAGTATATACAATACCAAAAACAGAAGATTGGTACTAAAAAATAAAAAGCCAAACATCACGAACATCAAAGTCCTTAAAAGTAAATCAGGTACATAAAAATAAATTGTTGACAATTCTGGTACAGACATGGACCCAGCTGAAGTCTAGCAGTGTGTACTGTTGTATGGACAGAGGAGAAAGGATGATGGATGGTGAACAAGTGAGCGATGACCTGTGAAGAGGGATAACAAGGCGATCTTGACAAAGCCAGCAGGTGGACCTGGGTTGCACACATCACCAGTAGTGAGTTCTCCTTCCTAGTGTACACCCCATTTTATCTTTTGAGATACTAATCATGGGAAGCCAGGGCGGCATGCATTGTGTTGAAATCAAACACAGCTTAATTGGAGCTTACCAACAATCTGATATGGCTTTTGTGAAGAGCACAATTAGGTATTGAACATTTCATTATATCATGGCACCTTGTAACCTCACGGGATTGGCGAAATAGTCATAAGTCTGTAATTTTACAGGGATGTATACTACAGTTGTTGCTGATAGCCAGGCCACATACTTGCTACTAGCCCGAATTTGGCCGATACATGGGATGATTATGTAGAACCTATCTCCTATCTGGTAATTTGTGGTTTTTTTTTTTTAATCTTGCAATTAGTCTATGTACTGGCTTAATAAACCTTATTACACTTGTAATAAAAATTACCGAGTATATTCATAATAGAATACTTCTGAAGCTCTCTGCGTTGATATCTCTCGCCGACACTTGTATTTTGCCCTTAAGAAGCAGGCTTGCACCCATGAAACTCGTGACTAATAAGTTATTTTTGGCCTACACTATGGCTTTTCTTTGGAGGAAGTAAGTCCACCACCAAACAGTTTTTAATTTTTATGTTACCATTGGCCTCCTTGGTTTAGGTCTCCCCCATACCCCTTTTTTATTTCCTGGTGTGACACTGTTCCTGAAGGTATCATCACTGACTGTGGATAGGCCTCTGCTCTACATTTGCCTTGTAGCTGATTGTCCCTTAAGTGACCTTGTCCTGTGGATACTCCTTTATAGATTGTCTTCAACTGGTATAAATAATTCATATACTGGCTTTTTAACCTCAAAAACTATACTCTCTGCAGTATCACACACTACTAAGATTGAGCTTAAAAAGAGGAAGTCTAAAGGTACACATACACTTTGGATTTTTCCAAATGACCCGTCGTTTAGACGTCAAATCGGGCATGTGTACAGACGTGTGTATGAGCCTTTAAACAGCTGATCCTATCTGATATGCTATGTCATTTAAATGCACATTGTTTGTAATTTGATTAGCAATAGACACTTAGCACTTTAATTTTAAGTACCCTTGACAAGGCCCTCAGTTATGAGGGTGAAACATGTTGGGTTATTTAGCGGGGGTGAATAGTTAGGAGGTGACTGAGGATTTTGAGTGTAGAGTTGGTTGTGGGCTTCATACAGCAGGCTGTGCAGCTAGCAGCTTGGGAGTTGCAGGTGCAATATCACCTAGGTTCTCAATGTGTGGTACGCGTACCCCAGGGGGTACTTCTGATGGTTCCAGGGGGTACTCAGGCTTTATATACTTGACCAAAAATAACAAATTTAGAGTTGTAAAAAATGATACATCTTATTTAAACACCACCAAATTAGTGTTTTAGCTAATTAAAAGCAATAGTAAATGCTTGGAAAGTCTATAACCAATTATCACGTACTATGATTAAATATACATTTGTCAATGGGTACTTGTGATAATGTTTACTATGCTAGGGGGTACTTGGTGAGAACAGGGATTTAAAAGGGGTACATACCAATACAATGTTGAGAAACAATACCACACCTAATTTGATACAATATTCTCTTCCATAGCTCTTCTCCCCCTCCTTGCTTACTACAGCATACAGGATCACTATGATCGTTTGAATGTGTTTGGCTTTAAACAACTGAATACTAAACATTATGTTTTAGACTTCCTCTAGTTAGGGTCTATCTTCCTAGTGTGTAGTACTAATTAAACTGGGTTCCTGTGTTTGCTTACACTACCTCCTCACTTCAGCTGTTCTTTGGTTATATTATGTTTGTTAACTCCTTGTGACACAGAAATACACCTAATCACAAAACAGCGAGTTCCATGGCCTATCATTATTAAAAGCAGGATAAATAGCACAATTACAATTTTTTTTTTACAATTTTAACATGTAAATGTAAACCCATGATGAGGAAGGGGTTAAAAACTGAATACTTACCTCAGTAGTTGGATGCCTTTGGGTGGTCCAGAGGCTTTGCAGATCCTTCTCTACCCCTCTGTTATTGCCCAGGACCCTCTTATTCTTGTGGCCATGCTTCCATCCGTGTGTGAGCTTATCCATAGTAGGCATGAGCGAGGAAGATCCGCACATGCTCAGTGCTGAGAGGTTCATACACAGCAGGAGTACCGTTACGAGGAACATATTCAAAAAGCCAAAAAGCTCTTGTTGAGTATGTTTGAAGGGACTCAGCGCTGGAGGGTGGAGTGTATGAGGACCGGGGAAACCTCTGAACTATCCAGAGTCAACCCACTGCTGAGGTATTGTATATTTTAACCAGTTCAGCCTACAGAAGTTTTCACCTCAATGACGGAAGCAATTTTTCCCTGTAGCGCTCCTCCCATTCGTTCGCCAATAACTTTATCACTACTCATCACACGAAGATGATCTATATTTTGTTTTTTTCTCCACAAATTAAGCTTTTTGTGGGCAATATTTTTTTTTTAGAAATCACTTTATTTTATATGCATTTTATAGATGAATACAAAAGAATAGAGAAAAAAATACACTATTTCTCCAATTCCATCACCTATAGTTTTAAAATAAGCAATACTGCTATAAATAAAACCCATGCATTTTATTTGCCTATTAGTCCCGGCTATCACAATATTTAAATTATTTCCCTAGTACAATTTATGGCGCCAATATATTTGATAATAAAGGTGTATTTTTTGTTTTGTGTGTCCCTTCAATTGTAAGCCCTCATGTACTAAAATAACAGTAATATACCCTCATGACATATGTATATAAAAAAAACTAAGTCCCTAAGAAAAGTATGGAATTCTTGTTTAACATCTGTTAGCTTGGTAACTGGAGTGGAGTGGGAGGGAGCTTTGGAAGGGACTAATTATATTAATTAAACATTTGTGGTGTTTGTAATTAACTTTTTGCCACTTTTTTTTTTTTTTTTACTTTCATCCAAGTTTTTTAGTTATGAATGGGGTCAGTACTTCCCCAGATGCGATCATAAGTGTTACTGTGTCCAGCTACCAGAAAGTGTGAGCATTCAGCTGTTACATATACTATTGACCTGAAACTGTTGTCAATACTATGCCAGATCGGGCTCCCAGTGTCTCTGTGGTTTTTGTCTCTATTCAGCTGGACTGCATATTAGCTTATCTCCTGTGACTATTAAAAACATTTAATGCATTGATATTTATTATCCTGATATTAAAGCATAGTCCATTGCTAGATTTGCAGCAATCCAGTCTATCCCATCTGTGAAAGTTGTATTCCGCTCATCCTGTTAGAAACAGGCGATCCAATTTGTCAAAGGTCTCCACTTCTTCATTTGTGAGTTTGCATCCTTTGAGCCTGGTGGGTATTAAAAAAAAGTGATCATTTGCCATATTTGCACAATGCTCATTGCAGATATACAGTAGGCCCAGATACACTCTTGCATTGCTCTCTGTTGCAGTGCTGACCCCATTAATCTTTATTGTATGAGTCAAGGCAAAGTTGCTCACAGAAATGCATACAGCAGTGCATTGTTAGGACACATTGCTGTGCCCATCAGACAGTGCTGTCTATGCACTGATATCTTTGCATATCGCATAATGAGCCTCTGCTGAAATCATTACAGCACAACAGTTTGCCCAGGCCCTTACTGAGCCGTATTTTTGCCATTTGCAATCCCCCATCTCAAAGTGCTGCAGCAGCCACAATGAGTGTGATACTTCAAAGTGTAGGAAGCTAATTTATTAGGCTGGGAGCACACTTGTCTGTGCGGAAAACCTTGAGTTTTCTAACGTGTCTTTCTGTGGTTTTTCGTTTGGGTTTTATGTGCCTTTTTGTTTTGCATTTTTAAAAAATATTTGCAATCAAAAAGGGAAAAAAGACCAGATTATTTGTTTCAAACGCATTCAAATCGCATGCGACTCATGTGATTTGCATATGGTATACAAGAAGCTTGCTGTGCGATTTTAAAACGCACAAAGAATTGCATTGGGAATAGACCAACTCCTAGCAACCAATAAAATTTTACTTTTATGAATATAGGCAGAGGAATAGGAGCTACTACAGGTTCCATATTTGGCACCAAAAATGCAGAATGCTTTCTCAACACCACCGGACAGCTGTAAGAGACACCTTAGTATAGGACACATTCATTGTATTTACCATATGGCAGTAATAGTGTTGTTGTAGTTTAATGCTTCAGCAAATGCAGATACACCAGTTCTACTGAAATTGTTGTTGGAAATCCTACAAGGAATTATAAAAAGAAACCAAAATAAATATTTTTATAAACAAAAAGACAGCATGAGTATAATATTCAATTCATAAAATAAAATTAGAGAGGGGAACCTTGGGCAAATACTGAAGCCCTCCTGTGTAGAGAAATAGTTATACTTGCCTCCTGTGTAGTTCTGTGACAGGAGCTGGACCCTCAGTTCCTGAATGTCTACTAGATCAGAGTTTATGACTTATGCAGGTTTTAGAAGTCTATGACTCAAAGATCACAACCATATTCATAGCCCATTAATAATGATCAGTTGAATGCAAATATGCACAACTTCCTATTGCGATAAATAGGCTGACATCCAATTCGCATGTGGGGAATATGCAGAAGACATGCAGCCAACAACTGCATCATGCACGCAAATCCCTTTAGCCATTCATGGCATGGCTAGAGGGATTTGGATGCAAGTGAACCTGAGGTGAGAGGGAGGCTGACATTTATTTCCATTTTAAAAGGAATGTCCGAGGTACCAAAAAAAACAACTACTTACCCGGGTCTTCCTCCAGCCCCTTATAGCTGTCCTGTGCCCTCGCCACAGCTCCAGCTAGTCGCCTGGGGGTCCCCTCCGGTGCAGATGCTGACCTCGCCAGGTCGGCATCTACAACACCTGCGCGAGAGCCGCTCATGGTTGCGCTGACGTCATCTGGAGTGTTCTGCGCAGGAGCAGAACTACTGCGTCTGCGCAGTATACTCCAGATGACGGCAGCGTGACTGCAAGCGGCTCTCACGCAAGAGTAGATGCCGACCTGGTGAGGGTAAGTAGATTAATATTTTTTATTTTTTTTTGTACCTTGGCAGTAAAAGGTCTGTCAGAGGCACTTAGCGCAATCCTGACCTTTTACTGCCATATACTCCTTGTTTATTTCCTGATGAAGCTGGGTTAAACCTGCGAAACGAGTTGCAACCTTGGAGTATGTCAATAAATTTGCGTTTATATTGAAATTGACAGACAGTTCTTGTGTTTGCTTCGGGAAGGTAAGTCCACCACTGCCTCCGTAGTAATTTTAAGAAATTTAGCACGTTTTTATCCTCTTGGAACCTGTGTTTGCTTTATCCCAAAATCCATATTATAATCTAGGCTCATAAATGGGCTCTTTGTAGAAGCTAACTTGTATTGTTTGCAAGCTTGTTGGAATAGGCGGATCGTTCTCCGGATAAAGGTTAAATCTGACAGGGTAAGCTTAGCCGCAGGATTAGGTATCCAGGAGATTAACTGATTGGCCCAAGAGCTCTTCGTCCAAATCCACCCATAACTTCTCACTTCTAACTGTGAAGGTAGCCAAATTGGTGACATATATCGGTCGGACATGCTGAAAGATGTCGGGTCGTCATGGTCAATCGGGTGCATGGCTGTAACGGCAAGCAATAGCAGGACAAGAGATGAAAGCATTGAAACCCCAAGCACCTGTTCCCCAAATGTATAAATGCATGACACATGCACACCGCCAGCACATAGCATTCCGGCGTGTGTGACGTCACATGCCCCGTCGTCCTGTATGCGGCTATGGAAGAACTGTGGATTCAGAAGATGGACAGGCACCACGACACAGAACAGGTGATGTATAAATGCACACTCATTTATACATTAGGGGAACAGTGGCAAGGCGCAGAGACTTATATAGAGGGGTGCCATGCCTGGTCCTGTGCTGTGCTGCCATGCCTGTCCCCGTGCTGCACCCCCATGCTTGCCCCAGTGCTGCACCCCCATGCCTGCCCCAGTGCTGATCTGCCATGACTGGCCTGGTGCCTCCCCATCACTCAGACCTCAGGTCAGATGAATTCTGTTATCGGGAATATGGCTACTTAACTTATGTATGTAGGGTGCACTTGGCCTAGTATTAGAAAAGGGGACAGAGAGGGAATAAGAAGAGATATTTCCAAAAAAGTAACTTCAGCAATATTCCGATGCCAAAAACACAGACAACCATAAAATATGCTTGTGCAAAAGGATGCTCATTTTAGAGGGGAAGGGGGCTCTGATCGGGGGGGGGGTGTTTGCCATAGGCTCTATATTATCCAGATACGCCACCGGCAAGGCGTTGAATGCAGTGGGCTTGGCTGATTTATGCTGAAATTGATCTGGGATTGGCCTGTGGTTTATGGGCCGCCAACAGATCTCTCTCTAATCAGATTTGATTAGAAAGAGATTTGTCTCTTGGTCGAATCTGCCCATCATTGCTAAATGTATGGCCAACTTGACAGGACCAGACAACCACCCTTGTAAGCAGACCCTGAACAAGAATGCAGTTCAGGTGCTCTGACTCAAGTACGACTGGCTTAGCCACGTGCTTGTTTCAGGAGTGTGCTTGAGACACTACTGCAGCCAAAGAGATCAGCAGGACTGGCAGGGAACTGGTATTGTTTAAAAACAAATAAATATGGCAGCCTCCATCCATATCCATCTCTCAGCAGGTTCCCTCTAATGGTATGAAACTCTGCATTTCTTCTTTGCTCTAAAAGATTATTTACAGCATAAAATCTACCAGAAATAAATTGGTAGCAGAACAGCATTCAACCACAGCACTTTCTTCTTCAGCTGGAAGCTTAGATCAGTGGGAAGTTTATGCCTGGTACACACCATGCAATTTCCCAACAGATAGATGGGTCGATAGATAATTTCCAACAGATCCGATCGGATTTCTGATCGTTTTTCTGATCACTTCTATGTAAATTGATCAGAAAAACGATCGGAAATCAGATCGGACCTGTCGGAAATTATCTATTCGACTCATTTTTCTGATGGGAAATTGCATGGTGTGTACAAGGCTTTAGATCGGAATTCAAGTGATTACATTATCTTGTATAGGTAATTAGCAAACATTCCTGACAATGCTTCAGCTTGGAGGCTAGCAGAAGGTAGAAAAGCAGGAGAGAACGCTCACTAAGCAGATTATATTATATAAGTACAGCAGCTATGCAATAAAATGCAATGGCAGCTTTCAGAACAGATAAACTGAACTTGTAATTTGTAAATGGGCAATAATACTTGTGCACAAAAGCAAATAAACTATACAGGTAATAAAGTAGGAAAACATGTTTATTTAATTATGTTAGAATTCAATTCTACTTTAAGGATGGAATCCTAAACGTAAGGATTGGGTGTTTATTCACAGAGAGGAAAGCAAGTGAAACAACTAACATGTGTGAGGAGTCACTACCTGGCTTCAGCTGTCCTTAAAGTATACCCGAGGTGACATGTGACATGATGAGACAGACAAGTGTATGTACAGTGCCAAGCATACAAAAAGTATGTTGTATTCAGTTTTTTCTTCCTATGCCTAAAAAAGATAAACATCAGGTATACAAGTAACAGATTCTGTCCAGGTCGGACTATAACGTAAATCTCACTGATAAGGAATTACAGCCATAAAACACTTTCCTTGCAGAAAATGGCCTGAGAGCAGGAAAGAGATTAAAAAGGTCAATAGATTTTAACTATGGCATACTTTGATCCATGTGTCATTGAGCAGAGACAATGAAACAGTAAAAGCTTTAAAAGAGTTAACAATAAAAAAATCATTTTTAAGAGAAAAAGGATAGATACAATTGTTTATCTCATCAGTTTATTTTCATTTCGTATTTCCTTTAAGTGGAGTGTTATTAGAGACGGCCATGTAAAATGCAGGATTCTGAGCTGTCTACTTTATTTTCTGGAAAGCTAGGCAGAAGGTGACACCGTATACAGAGAAACATAATACCTCCCTTCCTTTGTATATTTTGCCTGGTTCACAGTTGTAATGCAAGAAGTAGTATTTGTTGTGGCTGCACATAGACAAAGAGTAGACATTTTTGAATTATGAATTGCTTGAAAATGTGACCAGTCTACACTACAGGAATGAAATGCTCACTGCAGAAGGATATAAGGGAAGCATCACAGTCACATGAAATGCAAGGAAGTGAACTCCCCGTGACCCTGTCCACTGCTCAGGTGCTGAAGTGTGGTGTTAGGTGAATTTAGGTTTCTGAATTCAAACACCAACATTATTAAGGAAATTTATCGCTGAGGAGAAAAATTGCCTCCTCCATTTCAATTCCTGTGTCACCACCGCTAGCAGGGCCGGATTTCTGGGAAGGTCACAGAGGCCATGGCCTAGGGCGTTAAAAATCAGCAGGGCGCAGGACTTGGAGAGATAAGAGGTCACATGTCAAAGTAAACCACTCCTGCTTTGCTCTGGTCTGCCTGAATTCCAGAGATCCCTGCATCTATCTTACTTGTGCAAAGTGTGTGTTATGGCAGTCAGCATCTGCTGTCACCTGTATGATGAGAGGGGACAAACAATCTGCTGTGAGAAGAAACATATATGGGCTTAAGTAGCAGAACTCTTGAGTTCTGATTAGTTTTTCTCATGCAGCACGCATTCACAAGCAGCAATTAGCAGCTCTCCCCCTACCTGGCTGATATTAGTTTATTACTAGTAGGTCAGTGCTGTTAAAGAACTCAGATCTGTAAAATTTATGGTGTTTTTTTTTCTCCTAGAGAATGACAACAACATTCTTTGTGCTACAGTTTAACTATTTCCTGGCTTTTTTTTGCCAGCAAAGTACTGTGTTGACCATCCGTGAAAGCAGGATGTTTTGAAACAGAATGACAACTGTGTTACATTTATTTATATTTACAAAACAATCAATGCATCTCCTGCTGACTGTATATATAGCTGTATGCCTAACATCTTGTATACAGTAACAAAGTCTGAAGACGGCTCATTAACCAAAGGCTCACTGTTATTCTTTTGGTTAGCCAATCAAAAGTGTTATTCTGTTACAAAACTTCCTGCTGACTGATTTTAAAATCTGTCTTAAGTGCTAAATTGTCACTGTGTAAAGTACACCTGAGCTTATGCTGGGTACACACAATGCAATTTTCTGACAGATTTACTCTCAGATCAACTATTTCCAACATGTCCGATCTGCTTTCCAATCAATTTTCTGAATGATTTTTCATAGAAGTGAACAGCAAATTGATCGAAAAATTGAAGTTATATCAGACATGATGGAAATAATCTACCTGACAGTAAATCTGTCAGAAAATTGCATCATGTGTACCTAGCATTACACTACATCTATGCCAGTGTGTGTAGTGTCGGATCCTTCTACTTACCTGTTCTCTGTTTTGGATGGGCTTCTCTGCATTGTGCTACACTGTCCCCTATTTGTGGCTCTGCCTCTGACGGCAGCAAGTAGCACAGAGGACAAAGAAGTAGCGCTGTCCACTGGGGCTACTTGTGATTTTGCACTCCTGTATGCATGTTCACAGGAGCCGAGGGAGTGTTATGGGTATGTGTACTTGACAAGTGCTGTTGAGTGCTCATACATGAGCATCATTTCTGAAGTATGCAAGCCCAGAACACTATCGCCTGCTGTGCATGCAGACAGGAGCGCAAAATTACATGGAGTGGACAGAGCATGCACTGCTTCTTTGTTGAACGGGGCAAAGCAGCAAAACAGAGGGGGGCCCGTTCAAACTAGTCAGAGTTGGACAGAATGGGGGGGGGGGGGGCGGTTGGTGACAGCTGGAAAGTACAAATCCGGCCCTGGCCGCTAGAGGAGCATTCAAATAAGCACCGCTATTTCAACCAGTGTGAACCAAGTCTATAAATGTGCATTGCCGAGTCGCTAGCTAGCAACATCCACTTGTGCTCTTCTGCGCAACTAAGGACACGGACCTCCCTTTAGAAGCTCTTCAAGCAAGCTGAAGACTGCAAGCATCACAGAAAGAAGACGGCTAGTAACAAGACAGGAGCCATACTGCAATACAGGCAGCTGATGAAGATGGGGGTTCAAGAGAAGAACCACAAAGAGTTCAGAATAAAATATTACAACCCCGCGTGTTTGTTTTTTTTAAACGCTTAACTTTTACACATTTTGGGCCGATGTGTATGTGGTCTCAGGAGACCCCTGTATGCAACAACCCATGATGTGGGTGCTTATGTGATCAGTGAGCAGGTACTGAGTAATTTGGGTGACAGGTATTGAATAGCCTTGAGTACTAGATACTAGATGACATGGGAGAAAGGTTTTGGGTAACAATGGTGACTGATACTAGGGGACAAAGCAGCCGTGACACCCCCGCATCATTCTGCAGGTTGCCAGGCAGATGGGAGTTTCAGAAGTGACACAAAGCACCTCCCACAGCTTTAAGGGCCACTCCATGGGTATAAAAGACAATTCAGGGAAATAAGCTAAATGAATACGGTAGTTCTGATTCAGGAGGAAACATACTGCCATTGCTACTACCAGGGAACATTACTCCCATGACTGAGTGTCCCTTGTGGGTGGATGTAAGCAGTGAATCTAAAAATAAAAAGGACTCATAAGAGTAATTATGGGGTCATTTCATGGAAAAGTTTATAATATATACTCAGATGCCATTACTGTATTTATGCCTTGACACCTAACAGACACTTTTGCACATCATCTTAAAATGTCTTGTTTTTCTTTTCTGCTCAGTTGCCAAGTCCTTGGTAATCTGTTCTTCATGTTTATGTCTTATATTGTAGATCTAAAGTTATCATCACCATATACTGTTAAAGGTAAGCTGAGGTTGCAAATTGCCTAGCTGTCCTGCTGATCATCTGCCTCTAATACTTTTAGCCATAGACCACAAACAAGCATACAGGTCAGGTGTTCTGACTGAAGTCTGATTGGATTAGCTGCATGCTTGTATCAGGTGAGTAATTCACACTCTATTGATGCATCAGCTGGACAGCAAGGCATCATATGGCAGCCTCCATATTCATCTCACCCCAGGTTCCTACTTGCTTACTTCTTTAAAAATTGTTAGTGGATTGGTGAGCTCTTACAGGTTTGTCCACTAGATGGCATCATGTCCTTATTTTGTATAGTACTGTATATGGTCTATTGATTTTATTTGTACTTCTTCAGTCAGACTTGGTGCATTACATCTCATGAGATCTTACAATGGATTATTTATCCCAGTATCCTATCTCTTTGTGGAGCAGTGTAATGGTGAACGGTCGGTCCTACAGTGTGCAGTGGCCACCAGTATTCACCTGCATCAGTCAGTGTCTAAATATGCCTGTAAAGTTAGTTGGAGGATCAAAACTGCTATCTTAGGCCGTCCTGTAATGGACAATTGTCCTGGCAGAATACTCAGGGTGCCTTAACATTCATCCCTGTGATTTTCAGACCTTTTTAGATGTTTTTTCACATTTGCAATTCTGTGTTTTCCACTTTTTCGCACCCTATTCTTTTTTTGTTGGAGTTGTTTATGTGAGTGTTTATATTCTGATTTTATCATGCATATTCATGAAGCTAATCTACATGAATTTGTATGCAATTACCTTTGAATTCATAGATGTGGAAAGCATTAGCCAACATCAAAAAAAGACTTCTAAACTTTTCTACTACTCTACCTAGTTCAGAATGGTGCTTTTTATCACTGTTTCCATTTTTTATTTTTAATCAAGGTTTCTCTTAAACCCTTCTTCCCCATGTCACAGAGATGGAGATAGACCCTGGGTGTGACTGATAAGTATTCTGATTGGTCAGTTCAATGGACCAATTGAAACCCCAACACTGCACTGAGCCTATGGAGTTTGAAATCAGTATAGATTTAAAGCGGAATAAAACCTAGCATTTCTTCTTTGCTCTAAACAATTATTTACAGCATATTATATACAACCAGCATTCAAAGGTTTACACGCAGGGCTGGAAAGTTTAGTGCAGAGAAATGTGGATGCATCCGAAGTGTAGATAATGTTATCTTGTGTTTACTTAATTGTATCAAGTGAGGAATGTGACATTCTCTGACTGTGGAGAAGCTCCTGGACACAGACAGAAACTCAAAGCATTTCTGCCTTCAATACATAACAAATAAAAACAGTTATGAATAAAATGCAAAGTCACCTCACAAAGCAAAAAACTGTACTTTTGGGAACGTATAATTTCTAAATGAATAATACCACCTATGCACAAATGCAAGTATGATAACCGTATGGCATATAAAGAGTAGGAAAACATGTCTTTGTTGAATATTATGTCCGGGTTTTATACCGCTTTAAGATCAGTTTAAATGTTTTACTTCCATCTATTACAGACGTTGCCATATACATACTTTAAAACCTTCATGGTGTTATTTTTCTTAAGACTGTCTGCTAACGAGATGGCATCACTGTCCTGAAGTTTGTTTTCATCAAGCCTGCAATAAACAATAAAACCAAGATACATTTATTCTTAAACTAAGTACTGAATTTAGATTTTCATTGCTAGGGTTGAGTGTCCATGATCATCATGGGTTAAAAACTAGCATCAGCATAGCAACCTCATATTAGCCTCAATTCACAAAGCATTACCGCATTCGGTAATGCTGAAAACAGCTGATTTTACCTATCTCCTTCCCAAATTCCAATTCACTAAACCTATTAACACACGGAAAATTAAAATTACTGTCTAGTGGGGTAAATTACGGCCTTGAGTGGTAAATACCTCAAAAAAATGAAAAGAAATTGCAATTCACAAAGATTAACTCATTAGGTAACAAGCAAAAGTGTTTGGTATTTTTCTCCAGCTCAGACCAGCCAATAACTCACTTTCCCCATGCTCTCACTGTGCAGTAACATTGACAGACAGCCGATAGGGAGAGCCAGGCAGCCAATAGGGAGAGCCACACAGCCTGCTTCTCACCCTGATTTGGTCCGACACCCTGGAAGGCGGGACTTTACTCTGGCAGAGCAGGGGAAGAAGACATTTTATGAGGCTTTTCTGCTTCCCTTTAAATGTGAAAATCTGTATACCCTTATACAGAAGAGCTCCCCCTGGTGGCTTCAGCACATCTAAAGAGATCTCAGCTCCCTGCCTTGGTGAATTACTGAACTTCGAACTAGTGAATTTGGAACAAAAATGTAAAATACCGAATGCGGTATTTTACCAACCTAAATTATTTTACCGAACTGCCCTTAGTGAATTGAGGCCTTTGTCATTTAGTGATTCGTAATTATTATTAATTAAAAGATGAACAAACAATGTTGTGTCACTTTGTCCACATGGTGCTGCTTGCTTGTCTTCAAGTCATTGTTCCTCCCTCCCTTCTCAACAGAAGAACAGGAGAAAAAGTGTCCCAAATGGGTACTCCCCTTAGGAGAGGGAAGCATCTGGCTCCTTCAGGTGCTTTTCCCGCCCTCTTCATCGGGCTGTTCCAGCACTGTCCACTCTACCGTTGAAGGTTCGCACATGCACATTAGCAGCCTGATGGAGGACAGGGAAGACTCTAGAGGATCCAGATGCTTCCCTCTACCAAGGTTAGAACCAATTTGGGGCACTGTTTTTGTTTGAAGAAGGGAGGTGGGAACATTGACAGTGGAGCTGTGCTTCGGGGCGGGGGTCCATGCCCTGGAAAAACTTGATGGAAGACTACGGGGAAGACTCTGTAGGATCCAGAGGTATATCCCTCCCAAATATCTCTCCAAAAGTAAGCATCTAATTTTTTTTCCTCGCACAACCTCACAGGTAGAGATGGGCCGAACGGTTCCAGGCGAACTTTGGTGGTTCGCGTTCGCCTGGACCAGGTGAACTTTTGCGGAAGTTCGATTCGCCCCATAATGCACTATGAGGGTCAACTTTGACCCTCTGCATCACAGTCAGCAGGCACATTGTAGCCATTCAGGCTACACTAAGCCCTGGAGCCCCCCCCCCCCTTATATAAGGCAGGCTTTACATTCACTCGTGTGCCTGCTAGAGACAGACTAGGGACAGCTGCTGCAGACTTGTTCTCCTAGGGAAAGATTAGTTAGGCTCTTGGTCTTGACTTGCTCCTGGCTGATTGTTATTGCTAAAATAGCACCCCTCAACAGCTCTTTTGAGAGCTAATGTTTTCCAGATGTGGTTTTTTTTTGTGTGTTGCTCACTGACATTATACAGCCCTATCTGTTGCAGTTGGACCTTGGTAATTGTTATTACTGTGCCAGCCAGGCCCTGCCTAACTATCTATACTGGGACACCTATCTTTGCTTACCTAACTACTGGGGCACCTACTTACCTATACGGGGACACCTACCTATACTAGGGGACCTACCTATGCCTACCTACCTATACTGGGTCTCCTACCTATGCCTAGCTAACTACTGGGACACCTACCTATGCCTACCTACCTATACTAGGTCTCCTACCTATGCCTAGCTAACTACTGGGACACCTACCTATGCCTACCTACCTATACTGGGACTCCTACCTATGCCTAGCTAACTACTGAAGCACCTACCTATGCCTACCTACCTATACTGGGACTCCTACCTATGCCTACCTACCTATACTGGGACTCCTACCTATGCCTAGCTAACTACTGGGACACCTACCTATGCCTACCTACCTATACTGGGACTCCTACCTATGCCTACCTACCTATACTGGGACTCCTACCTATGCCTTGCTAACTACTGAGGCACCTACCTATGCCTACCTACCCATACTGGGACTCCTACCTATGCCTACCTACCTATACTGGGACTCCTACCTATGCCTAGCTAACTACTGAAGCACCTACCTATGCCTACCTACCTATAGTGGGACTCCTACCTATGCCTACCTACCTATACTGGGAATCCTACCTATGCCTAGCTAACTACTGAGGCACCTACCTATGCCTACCTTCCTATACTGAGGCACCCACCTATGCCTACCTACCTATACTGGGACTCCTACCTATGCCTACCTACATACAAGAAGATAATAAAGTCGTTGCTTCATTGTGGACAGACCAAATTTGATCAGCTGGACAGTCACTACTGTTCTATCATTGAGCTACCACAGCCCGGCGACCATATGGGCTGGAAAACTGCCACGGCCTGCACTCTGGCCATGTTGCGCATCAGTCCAGCACGGCCGTCACTACGCAAACAGCTGTTTGCGGTGCGTTACACAGTGAGTTTGGTGTGTCAGTGTGAAGCAGAACTCTAATTATTCTCCCTGATTGATGTATACACATAAAAGATGTTTGAAAGCACTTTAGGCCTGCAATTTAGCATTAAATGTGATTTCTGCCCTTAAAACGCTGCTTTGCGTCACATCCAGATTTTTCCCTGGGACTTTGGGCATGTATCCCACTCCGCCATGCCCCCCTCCAGGTGTTAGATCCCTTGAAACATCTTTTCCATCATTTTTGTGGACAGCATCATTTTTTCTATTTTTCAAAGTTCGCATCCCCAAGTCTAGGTTCGCGAACCTAGAATCTGAGGTTCGGCCCATCTCTACTCACAGGTTTGCTTTAAGTATGTTAATTAACAAAACACTACCGACCCCTGAAAAAGGGGCCTTGGAAAGAAGGGTGCTCATTATAAAAGCCACAATTTGCAGCATTGAACAGAAATTCCTGAACTCCCACTATGTAATGCTGCAATTTGCATAGCAGGAAGCCTCGGCATCCGCAATTTTATTGGGCACCTCCATGTGCCAAATTTCCATTCATTGCAGCAAATCGCAGCTTTGCAAGGGTGGGGGGGTAGGTTAAGGTCAGGAGACACCGGAAGGGATGAAATGTTAGACGTGACCATTGGTCTAGTGTTAGGCATCACCGATGGGGGTTGAGGGTTAGGCATAGTTATAGGGAGGGTTAAAGGTTAGGCATAGTTATAGGGAGGGTTAAAGGTTAGGTATTAGTAGAGGGAGGTTTAGAGGTTAAGTATTGGTAAAGGGAGGGTTAGCGGTGAGGCATCGGTAGAGGGAGGGTTCTATGTGAGAGTAGGGTTAGGTAAAGTCATAGTAAAATAGAAAAAGATTATCAGTATTTTACTATCAAAATTAAGTAGTAGAATATCAGTAATTTTACCAATATTCTACTAGCTGCAATCCCCTGCCTCCTTTCTCCAGACAACTATATTACGTGAATGAAGACACTCCAGCATTTTCCATTAAACACTTCCCCTCCCCTGGGACGAGTAACTACGACCCTGCAAAATGCCATAACTATGTGCATCCCTGCACATAGTTATGGCATTTTGCAGGGACGTAGTTACTCAATGTAGCTACTACGTCCCTCCCCGATGCGCATTCTTGCTCGCCCCCCCTGCGCTTGTTACAGCCGCTCGTTACTGCCAATTGGTAGCCACTAGATCAATCAATGGGAACTTAGTTCCCATTCATTGATCTAAGTCCCCGTGTAAATGAACGCCGCCATCTATTAGACGGCGCCTTCATTCATAAAGACCATCCACGCAGTGCTTCCAGTTTGCGTACTAATAGTCATCTACGAGGACATCTTCTGGCCAAATTGTAAAATTACATCTACATTTTTTTTCAAGAATCCCTTTTTACCTTATTTTTGTATTTTAAATTAACCTCTGACCTCCCACACTGCCCAATAGTTACCAAATATTTTTTTTAATTTACAAATAAAAAATATACATAAATAGTTACCTTAGGTTAGGGATTGAACTTTTTTTAATATGTATGTAAAGAGGGTATATTACCATTACTTTATAAATGATGGGCTTGAAATTAGGAATGGACACAAAACTGAAAAAAAGCAACTTTATTTCCAAATAAAATATTGTCGCCATACATTGTACTAGGGAAAAATTTTAAATATTGCAATAACCGGGGCAAATGGGCAAATAAAATGTGTGGGTTTTAATTATGTTAGCAAGTATTATTTTAAAACTATAATGGCTGAAAACGGAGAAAGAATAAATTTTTTCCATTTTTTTCTTATTTTTCCTGTTAAAACACATTTAGAAAAAAATAATTCTTAAAAAGTATGCCCGAAAGAAAGCCTAATTGGTGGCAAAAGATAAAAACCAAGATATAGATTGTTTTGTTGTGATAAGTAGTAATAAAGTTATAGGCAAATGAATGGAAAGGGCCCTGACAGGTGAAAATTGTTCTGTTTTTTTTTTTAAGGGGAAAAACCCTTTGAAGTGAAGCGGTTAAAGAACCACTATAGTGAATTGAATGACATTTTGGTAAAGTCCTACTTAAAATGGGCAACATTTTATCATTTTTTTTTATTAGGAAAATAATAATTTGATGTTTCCTGTGCTCTGTGACCCCTGTTACCATGACATAAAACAATGGGAATCTTCCTTGTAAAGCCACAGAAAAGGCAAAGAAATGACTGAAGCTGTAAACCCACCACCTTTACTAAAAATGAATTAATGTTTGAGTGTGTCCCCATTAGTAATATATGGGAAATATTCTTCAACATGAGCGCAGCCTGTGATAGTCTGACACAGGTCCTCTTCCTTCTCTACTCTGTCCAAAATTATAACGGAACGTTTTGAATGGAGAGTTCAGTAAATTAACCCTTACTGTGGATTGTCTATTGAGGAGATAAATCCACCACTTTTAAATAATTTTAATTAAAAATCATAAAATCCTGGCACTTCATTTCAATAGTAATTACTGTAGTAGCCCTCTTGTGATGGTAGGTTGAGTTTCTTTTTACCCATTCCCTTATTTTTGGAGCGTGACAGTTCCTGGGATTTTGTCTTGCATCTGAGTGGAGAAAGGCTCATCATCCTCAAATACCTTGTAATTGGCTGGCTACCTCTCAGGCCATCTATGACAGCGCGAGTACCCAGTCATCACTTATCTTCCTATATACGTTGATCTAATTACTAAACAAGACGCGGTTCTCAATTTTTGTTTTAGAGACTTCTCATGGACTACATACTGATTTTTGATGGAGTTCACTAACTTCACATTGATTAATGGTAAATTGATTAACATACCCATTGATGTTACAGTAGTTCTATGAGGTGCAGGTTATTTCAGGTGCCTTATAACTTATTTGTCCTGATATTAATTATGAATGTTTTTATTGCTGCAGAAACAACAAAATATTACTTCTGTGATAGTCTCAGATCTGCACATGACCTCCTTTTGTCCTCCTCTAGAATTTACTCCTTGCATTCACATATACAGGATTTCACATGTGCTTCAGCCCTCCTCTGGAATGCCCTTCGACAACACATCTGTGACTCTTCAACCTTTGATATCTTTGATATCTTTAAACGCTCCCTCAAAACTCACTTTTTCCAAAAACCATACACTCTGTATTAGGCCATTCTCCCTTTGACCTAAGGTCAAGTTGCATTCCTCACTAGATAACCTAAAAACACACTGCCTCTAGGTATCATTATTGTACACTTCCCCCTCCTCTTGTCCACCCCCCCCTCCCCTCATTCTTTTAGATTGTAAGCTTGCAAGAGCAGGGCTCTCACACTTTTTTTTTTTTTTTTGTCTAGGAATTTGTTAATTTGTGGTAGATTTTATTCATCATGTTACTTTTGTCACTGTAATTACCAGTGCTGTATTTTTTACCAATTCTTTATATTGGTGTATACCATCGTCTGTATTATGTATCCTTTGTTTGATTCTTACGTTGTACAGCGCCACAGAACATGTTGGTGCTTTATAAATCAATAATAATAATAATAATACTAGTTTAAAGTGAGTCATTACCAACCATGCCTTTCCATTTATTACCATGTGTTGCATGATATATTTTGCAAGGATGTTTCATCAGTTCTTTATGGAAACATATTCATTAGTATTGCTTTGGTTTAATGAATGTTTGCAACCTAAAAATGTTTATGTGGTTGGGAGCAGTTAGGTAAGTTAGGTAATTAAATAGCCTTTGAAAAGCCTTTTCGCCTCCCTCCTCAAAGGGGATCTTTTTACAATGCAAAGATATTCTAAGAACTGATCACTATGGGCAAATAATGATGGTGAACTGTAACATTTGGTTGTCTGCATGGAAGTGAATTATTTATTTACTCAGTGTAAGTGCTGAGAATAAGCAGAGGGAAGTTGGTGTTGAAATGTGTTGTGCAAGGATGTCTCTGGGTTTCAGTATAAAAATGAACTTGTTATTACAGAAGAAATGAAAAGATGACAAGGTGCAATATTAAGACAAACATGTTTATACAAGTCTCCCAAATGGGACTATAAAATGCACTCCCAAGCTCAGTCCTATTTCAGTTTCCCATTTTTTTCAAGCATACAGTATGATACATTTGAATTATCCTGCAGTGCACAATAATCTGTACACCAAGACCCTTAGGGCCGTGTCCACTTGTGCCGGCGGGCGGCTGTGAGAGCGGCGGCACTTCCTTGTCTGCGGGTACACAGACGATTCCCATCAGCCGTGCCATGCACGCCTCCGGGATTTACAGCCTCTTGCGTGGAAATGGATGCCAATGTTGGCCGAATTGCTAGCGCAAGCAAGTTATACCTTTATATTAGAAGATCAGTAGAATGTAAAATTTACACTGAATTTGCTGTTTAAGTCTCACTCCACTTGATGTGTATTTAAATTCTCTTGGGTCTATACAGTCTTTACGTTCCTGAACTAATACCTGCTGTCTAGTCCTGTAACACCAGATATTCATTCTGTTTTGCGTTATAAAAAGTGTGTCATAGGACAATGAGTACAGAAATATAATATAGATGACATTTTCTATATCTTAGATCAGTAAGATGGGGCCAGAATTCAGGACAGATACCAACCAGAGTTCTTCTAGCACAGTATTCTCCTTCAACATGCGAGCCAACGCCTCACCTCCAATGCTTCCTATGTTGTTACCCACCAAGCTGAAAATGGAGACATAAAACAATGGTCACCAACGCACCACATTCTTTCTCAGTCACACCTTATTGTCATTCCAGTGATTAAAATAAAACGAATTTCTCCTTCAAGTTATATGATAATCCTAAGAATTCATTTACTTTTGCTACATGCAGATGTACTGTACATCTACACGGTGCATCTATACTGGTTCATTATTGTTCGCAAACCAGACCAAATATAAAAAAATGCTTAAAACTAAGTTTTCATCATATATTTTTAGGATTTGTCTAAGGCCCCTTGCCCACTTGAGCACATCAGGGAAACATCACAACATATGGCACGTTGCAGATTTTTGGCAATGCAATTGCGATTCTATTCATTATGATGAATGGAGTCGCGTTGCAGTGTGTTTGAGGGAATTAATCGGCAACCATGCAATTTCATGGTGAATCTCAATGCATGGATGGGGACATTAGACAGTGCAGTCTGAGCACTTCTGGTGTCCACGCAGATCGCGTCATATCGCCTTGCCGCAACACATGGCTAAAAAAAGCAAATGTGTGTAAGAAGCCTAAAAGTCAGATGATGTTTTAGGTCACACTCATAAAAAAGTAGACATTTTAAAGCACTACTGTATAGAACAACATCTGCTAAAAAGTAACTGTCTCCTAACTCCCTGTTTAATTACTGGCCGTCAGCCCGCTAGCATAGTCTTTACCAAAATTGTCATTGGTCTTAACAGGTTCTCCAGCATAACTCTATAGTCCTCTTTCTTGATCGGTCATCAGCATGTTACACTTTCAGGCCACTCTCCTCTGCTTTAGACACTCTCATAATCAGAATCTTTATTGTCATTGCACTAATTAACATTGTACAATTAATTTTTTTTAGCGCCAATTTCCAGTACAAAATAAAAATAAAACCATAGACATCATATATACATTCTATTGCACTCGCCTCTTATCCAATAGAATACTCCACATCAATTCACTTATCAGCATTTAACATAGAACAAAACCCTTTATAGGAATGTGAGTCCCCTAGCTATTACTGTCTCCTTAAGGTAGCCATATATCTAGCGATGATGGGCAGATTTGACCAAGAGCCTAATCTCTCTCTGATTAAATCTGATTAGAGAGATAGATCTTTCGGCTGCCCATACACCGCAAGCCAATTCCCAATCAATTTCAGCATGAAAGCTCTCTGGAATTGGCCGGGCTCACTGCCTCACCGCGGCAGGGTATAATGTATAAATGTATATGTATGTGCATGTGCATTTATACATTACCTGTCCTGTGTCCGTCTTCGAAGCCCGTCCGTTTTCATATCCGCCACTCTTCCATATACACCCCGACCTGTGTGGCGCACGTGTGACGTCATATGCATGCTGGTGTGCTATGCGTCGGCAGCATGTATGGGAAGTGTAACGATCAGCGGTGGATTCGGAAGAGGACAGGCACTGCGACACAGGACAGGTAATGTATAAAAGCACATACATATACATTTATACATTAGGTGAAAGGTGCCAGGAGTTTTGATGCTTGTTCCAATATTGCTTGCTGTTTCCGCCACACCTGACCGACCACGATGGCCCAACGTCTTGCAGCATGTCCAACCGATTAATGTGACCTATTTCAGCCCGGGATTAGTTGCATTGTCAATTAGGCATGCACTGGGCGGCAACAATTTTCATCTGATCCGAATATAATAATCGCCAAGTCGCCTGATGTATGGCCACCTTAACTCTATAGAAGATAGATTGTACATTGTCTACTATTAAATCTCTAGCTTCTCTCCCCCAGAGATAACCAGAAAATTTGCAGGGTTTGAACCAGAACCAGACAGGGACTAATAAGATTCAGAAGCTGCTAATTTATTACGTGGCAGCTTAATAACTGACCTCTGCACGCCATGTAATCTTTCTATACACACATAAGTCATATGAATAATGTACTGTATATTATCATCTCACCTAAACCATATCATGGAGTTGTTCTTGTGTAGCGCATCTGCAATAGCTTTTGCTCCAATATCACCCACTTGATTTCCCCAGAGTCTGAAAGAGAAGCAGTCAGAGTACAAGTTAGTTATACAATTACCGACATTAGTAAACTGTTTACAAGTGCTATCTAGTACTTACCCCAAGTATTTAATTGACTGATTTTCCTTTAGTCCTTCTGCTAATATCTTCCCACCAACTTCAGTGATGGAGTTATTACCCAATCTAAGGGCAAAGCCATAAAAATATATTACAAGAAAATACTGGAAGGTTAAAATCATCCAATGCATGGCTGTCATGTTATGTTGAGTATTTTCATTAACTCATTTAGGATCGGCAGTGTCTGGCCCCTTTGTTTGTGATCACTATGATAGGCTTACAGTGATCACCTGGTAAGGAGCCAATGCAACTGACTCCTTATCGACAGAGACGAAGCTCTGCTGTCACATGACAGCCGAATCAGTGGCTGTGCGAGAAAATGATCGGCTTGGGACCACTGGAACTGACGGCATAAATTATACACCGCATCAGAGTTAGGGAGCAGCAGCTGCGGCATAGAATCTGCAATACGCAGTCCTGAGCCGGTTAATATATATGTACATTTTTATTACAAGTTGCTGCATCATTACATCATTGCTGCACAATGCTTTTTGTAATCCAACAATGTTGAAAATGACCTTCCCATTCCAGTTTGCAGCCTGCTATAATTTCCTGAAAGGGTCCTAAATTTTCCTCTTGCCAACCACTGCACCAGTACACCGTTTGCACTGTTTGGTGACTGGGGCACCCCAAAATCCGATTTTAATCCTTGAGCTTCTCATTTGCAGACTCAAGGCAAGTGCTAAACAGATGCTGCAAGTGAAGTGAAGTAAATTAGGCAATGTGAACATTAAGGGCCATATGCAATTCACTTTTTCTCCTGAGTTTTCTCCTAGGAGAGAATTTTTCATCTTAAATATAAATTAACTTTTTAGCACTGGAAAAAGTACCAAAAAGTAGTGAAAGAGTACTGTCCACGTTATTTTGAGTATTTGTTTGTTTGCTGGGGATGTAAAAGGCATTTTATTTACAAGTTTTGAAAATATCACCTAGGAGAAAACTCAGGGGAAAAAGTGAATTGCATATGGTCCTAAGTATTAGATGCACAGAAAGCTTGAGAAAACACCGTACTCTTCATGAGACAGTGTGAGCCCAGCCTTTATATTAATATAGCTTACTGTTATAATGTATTCTGTCCTTCGTACTCCATCTGTTTGTTCAGCCCCTTCTGACTACATGACTGGGAGCCAACAAATGGCAGCAGAAAGTGTTGGGCTGTGATGCACGGAGGAGACCTGCAATGCCTGGAAGCAGGTAAATATTACAACCGCTCCCTGCACTACTCTGCATGGCAGGAGGAGGTTGCGGGGGTCGGCTTTTGTAAGGGAATGGGGAGGGTTTTTTTCAGCATACTGTATACATATATACTTTCTTGCAAATTGGCTGCACTTGTATGTAAATGGAGGGGGCTATTCAGTCTAATTAGACCCCTGATTGAAGGGTAACTCCCCTCCCCAGGTAAATCATAACAGAATCATAAGCAGAGAGTATATTTTGACTGTAGATCCACCCCCTACCACACAGTAAATCACTCTGCTGAATACTTATTCTACAGTCCTACCTAGTGAATCAGGTCATTTTAGCACCCAACGCCGAAGCTGGGTGCAGCCATAGCACTAGTACTATGCTACATGCCCCGCACAATGGTAATTCAAGGATCCGTTGATCGCCAAACCCTGAATTACATCTTCCTCCGAGTTGCTACAACTTGAAGAGAGAATAGTAGTACGCTGAATTTGAGCACCAGCAGGGTGAGCTGTCATTTGCCTCACCCTGCGCCCAGCTTCCCTGCGGCCAAATAATACCTACGACTGCCTAGTGTGTATATCCCCCCCTTATATTGTAAGGCGTTGGCAGGGTTCTCCTTTCCCTAGTGTATTCTACATGATTGTGTGCTGCTTTCTCATGACCGCCTCGTACTTTAATTACTGGAGCTACCTAACTAGCCCATAATCGCATGATCATGTATCTTGTACCCGGTTTGCCTTGTATAACTTTGTCCTATGCTGAATAACCTTGTTACATCTGCCATCCTTTGTACCTTTGTATGTATTTATTGTTCAGTGCTGGATAATTTGTTGGCACTTTATAAATACAATAATAAAAAAAAATATTAAATTAGATTTTAGGAATTCTTTTCTCAACAAAACTGCAGTGAAGGTTTTTTTTGTATAGTCTTCTGCCCCAGCTTGGCAACTGTGACCTACCTGGTGGTTGCTGAGCTGGGTACGGGTGGCCACAGAGCTTTGGAAGACTTCGGGGGGAAATGGTCGGGCGGAGTTTCTGACATCTAATGAATTACGTGTAAATGGGTGAATGAATAGTAATAGAGAGGTTTGCATTTCAGGGACTTGCAAAAGATTATTTTTTCATCAATGGTCATCTTTAAAAGTATGGAAAAAAAGGGAAAACATTCTTACCTTAATGATACAAAGTTCTGCTTCTCCTTCAGAAGATTTGCAATGGAGGTCATGCTATCATCAGTCAGCCCATTGCTGAACAGTCTAAAATAATCAGATTCATAATTAGAGCAGGAGGAGTGCTTTCCTTTTAATTAATTCTTTACCTGAATGGTGTTCCAAAACTCCCTACTATGCAAACAGGACAAAACTAGGGGCATAACAATAGCAATCATGACCCTGTGGGCTCGCTCTTCTCCCCCCTTCATACCTCTGGCCCCCTCCAGTGCTCCTCAGTTGTCTAATGCTAGGTACACACAATACATTTTTCTGACAGATTTACTGTCAGATTGATTATTTCCAACATATCTGATCTGATTTACGATCAATTTTTCGAACGATTTTTCATAGAAGTGAATGGAAAATTTATCAAAAAATGGATTGGAAATCAGATCGGACATGTTGGAAAAAATCAATCATGACAGCAAATCTGTCAGAAAATTGCATCACGTGCACCTAGCTTAACCCTTCAATTTGCAGAGTAGTGTAATTTGGCTTAACAAATGTAACAAGCGCTTAGCCCTTGAGACCCTGGAGACTTATGAAATTCAATGGTAAAAATATTCATGTGAGTACACTAGTATCTTCCCTCCATTGCACACTCCTCATCAACAGATCCAATTGCATTTACAAATCCTAATTTGCCTAGTGTGGTAAACGTCAGGTGGCCATATATCATGCAACTTGGCAGCCGATCAGCCATCTGATTTGATTATTATGATTGAATCAGATGAAAATCGGTGCCGGCAAATGCATGCCTGATCTGTCTGAAATTGGTTGCATGAATCGGTCAGACATGCTGCAAGATGTAGGGCGTGGCCATGACGTATGGGCGGAGCATAACCGTAACCCCAAAGCAGCAAATATAGCCAACTATGACCATTAAATAATAAATGCAGCAACAGTTACCCCAGACACCAGAAAATAAACGCAATGTGGGCAGCATTTCACCAGAAAATAAACGCAATGTGGGCAATATTTCAGCAGAAAAATGCAATTTGGGCAACATTTCAGCAGAAAAAAAACAATGTGGGCAACATTTCAGCAGAAAAACGCAATTTGGGCAACATTTCAGCAGAAAACAAACACAATGGGCTTGATTCACAAAGCGGTGCTAACTGTTAGCACGCCTGTGAAAACCCCCTTAGCACGTCTAAATGAGCTTTTCGCGTGCAAAACTCTATGCGCGCAAAACTTTATGCACGTAAAACTTTACGCGCGCACTGCACAGAGCACAGGGCGCTCCGCGCGAAGTGCCCATTACAGCCTATGGGACTTTGCGCGCGCAAAACTTTGCGCACGGTACTTAGTGCGCGATTTGACTCAGAAATTCGGTGCTAACCTACTCAGCACCCTGGTTAGCACGTCTAAAGACTTTAGACGTGCTAAGTAGGTTAGCACCGCTTTGTGAATCAAGCCCAATGTGGGTAACATTTCAGCAGAAAACAAACGCAATTTGGTCAACATTTCAGCAGAAAACAAACGCAATTTGGGCAACATTTCAGCAGACGCCGCGGCCAGTTAATGCAATCAGACGGTGGCCAGAGTCCCGAGGGCGGGACGTCCCGCGTCTAAAAGCGGGACGTTTACTGGGACATAGCGCAGCCTGGGAAAGGGAACCCTGAATCTGGGATGCGTCGCGGCTAAAGCGGGATGTCTGGTCACCGTACCCATGATCACTACACAAAATAAAAACGTTTTATAACCATAATACTTGGACTGCACAAGCTCTCATGCCAGTCATCCTAATGGATCCCCCATACACACCTCTTCACACACACAAAAACCCGGTAAACACATCCACTGTGTGAGTGAATTAAATGTATGCGCTGCAGCTGCACTGTGCACCAAAATTGCTTCAAGAACTGATGTTGGCCACACTAAGACAGTTCAGTCCAGTAACTGCGATTGCATGAATGTTGCAGATAGTGATTTGTAGGTCTGTGTGATCCACACTATAACGTTTTAGCAGACTGGAATTAGATCTTGCAATGTCACAGCAGCAGAGGCGTAGCTAGGGCTTTCAGCGCCCGGGGACAAAGACTATTAATGCGCCCTCTAAGGGGAGAAATATGCGTGCCCCACCAAAAAAGGGGCGTGACCATGCAACAGAATGTGGGTATGGTAATGGGTGGAGCCAAATATACATGACCTTAGCAGTGGTGTAAAAGGTCTGCCAGGGAAGTTTAAGCTCTGCCATAGTGTTTCCACCAAAAATACATGTAATTAGGCAGATGTTCCTCCAGAATACAGATAATATGACAGTGGTTCCCCAAAATAGACGTAATCCGGAAGCAGTGGTTACCCCAACATACATATAATCTGGCAGCTATTCCCCAAAATAGGTACCCCTAGTATAGGTAACCAGGTCTATAGGTGTCCCCAGTGGCAGTAAACCAGGCCTATAGGTGTCCCCAGAATAGGTAACCAGGTGTATATGTCCCCTGTATATGTAGCCAGTGGTATATGTGCCCAGTATATGTAGCCAGGTGTATATGTGCCCAGTATATGTAGCCAGTGGTATATGTGCCCAGTATATGTAGCCAGTGGTATATGTGCCCAGTATATGTAGCCAGTGGGATATGTCCCCAGTATATGTAGCCAGGTGTATATGTGCCCAGTATATGTAGCCAGTGGTATATGTGCCCAGTATATGTAGCCAGTGGTATATGTGCCTAGTATATGTAGCCAGGGGGATATGTGCCCAGTATATGTAGCCAGTGGTATATGTGCCCAGTATATGTAGCCAGTGGTATATGTGCCCAGTATATGTAGCCAGGGGTATATGTGCCCAGTATATGTAGCCAGGGGTATATGTGCCCAGTATATGTAGCCAGTGGTATATGTGCCCAGTATATGTAGCCAGTGGTATATGTGCCCAGTATATGTAGCCAGGGGTATATGTGCCCAGTATATGAAGCCAGTGGTATATGTGCCCAGTATATGTAGCCAGTGGTATATGTGCCCAGTATATGTAGCCAGGGGTATATGTGCCCAGTATATGTAGCCAGGGGTATTGTAATCCCCAAAATAGGTAGCCAGGGGTATATTAATTACCAGAATAGGTAGCCAGGTGCCCCCCCCCCCCCAGCGGGAGCCCAGAGAAGAGGGAGAGCAGTGGGGAAGAGCGGACGCCCCCCCCCCTTTACCTCACCTTGGGTTTCCCCCTCTTTCTTGGTCCCCCCTCCAAATATGAGCGGCGGGCGACAGAACACTTACTCTATTCCCGGAGGAGTAGACTGATCTGTGCTCTGCTACTCTGATCTAGACTAGACCAGAGTAGTGGAGCACAGAACTTTCTATGCGCCGTGTATAGGGTAAGTGTTCTGTCACCCGCCCCTCATATCTGGAGAGGGGAGCGAGAGAGAGGGGGAGCCCCAAGGTTAGGGAAGGGTGGATGTCTGCCCTTCCCCACCGCTGTGCCCTCTGCTCTCCCTCTTCTCTGCACTTCCGCTATAATTAAATAAAGATATATATAAAAAAAACCTCAGGTCACAGCTGGGCGCCCCTAGGGACCCAGCGCCCGGGGGCACATGACCTACCCTGCCCACCCCTAGCTACGCCCCTGCACAGCAGTTGACCACAAGAAGATAGCAAGTTGGTTGAGCTTAACAGTCCAGCAATAATCAGATAGCAAGCAGTGAGCCTTAAGGTGCGTACACACGCTTGATTTGCTGGAACGAGGGGTCCGTTGGGCATTCCAGCGATAGAGCGTGTGTACAGTCTGTCTGCAGACTGATAACACTGTTTCTGAACGATCCGCTCAGCAGATCGCTCAGAAACAGCCTTATCAGTCTGCAGACAGACTGTACACACGCTCTACTATCGCTGAAACGCCCGCCTAGCGGGAGGGTCCGACGGACCTGTCGTTCCAGCAAATCAAGCGTGTGTACGCACCTTTAGTATCCAGCAGTAGTTAGTAGCATCAAGCTAGTTAATTGCCCCCAGCACATGTAAACACATTGCATGCAGTCTATAGATCAGGGGTCAGGAACCTTTTTGGCTGAGAGAGCCATAAACGCCTCATATTTTAAAATCCAATTCTGTGAGAGCCATACTATATGTTTCAAACTGGGACAGTGTGCATGCGCAGCAGAGGGCTCACGTCCCTGTTGCCATGGTGATATGTACACAGGGCAGTGGAAGTGTCAGATGTCAGACAAATCTTCTGCTTCTCTTGGGTTTCAGCAACATGAGCAATTTCCCAGACAGGATAAATACTGACTAACAGCTTGTACAATTAGCTAGCTGACTTGGGGGTTGATTCACTTTGTAGGATGAGATCCCGGCACTTTAGCCAGAGTGGGACAATTGGAGCAGCCGTTCGTTTTGGGGTAGCACGAGTAAGTTAGTAGTACATGCTACAGCAGTAGCGTACCTACTTTGAACATTTTATTTACGCTGCCACACTAAGCTGTCTTGCTTGAGCAATGTAGCTTAGTGAATCAACCCCTACTAATTTGTATGTGAGCCAGATGTAGCCATCAAAAGAGCCACATGTGGCTCCCGAGCCATAGGTTCCCTACCCCTGCTATAGATGGATACACAGTTAATGCTGCAGCACTTCAGCATAACATTTGGACAGAAAAGGTTGGCTGTGAGTGTCTGGTTGAGCTGAGCGCCCCTTATCTTCTGCCCACCGCAGCTCAGACAGCTGTCCTATACATCCCAAATATGTACTCACAACACGCGGGAGTCTCAGGTAGTGTTGCACGGTGAGGGGATCCCCTTTCCTTGATGTGCGTGTCCCTGTCCCGTGATCCACCCGCACCCACGTGGCTAGTTAGCGGGGATCAAACAAGGGACTGCAAGCAGAGTGAGTTCGGCATCCTAAGCTCTGCCTACCAACATGTTTCGGCCAATCCCGGCCTTTCTCAAGGTATGGGTCCCGGGACTGAACTGTCTTAGTGTGGCCAACATCAGTTCTTGAAGCAATTTTGGTGCACAGTGCAGCTGCAGCGCATACATTTAATTCACTCACACAGTGGATGTGTTTGCAGGGTTTTTTTGTGTGTGTGAAGAGGTGTGTATGGGGGATCCATTAGGATGACTGGCATGAGAGCTTGTGCAGTCCAAGTATTATGGTTTTAAAACTGTCCCTCTTTTGGCGTAACAGTCCCTCTTTGGGAACTCAATCCCTCTGTCCCTCTTTCTTTCTCATGTATCCCTCTTTCAGCACTAATGTACAGATCAGTGTAAATATATGTATTTTTCGACTGAAAAATGTGTTTAATTGATTCTATATTTTATTCCCATCCTTTAAATTAATATATTTCAGATGGTTATATAAAGGAAAATGAACCAGGATAGAAAGGACCAGTGTGGTTTGAATTATAAAACATCATATTTATCTTATGAGATCTTTATTTATGGTATGCGTGATTAAGGGTGTGCTGGGGGTGTGTTTAGGGTGTGACAAGGGCATGGCTTAAAGTGAAACTCTGGACTAAAAATCTACTCAGCAGAACTGAAAAGGCTTGGTGTTTCTTTAACAGTTTCACAGCATCAGAACTTTGTTTTTCTTACCAAAGCATCATTTTTAGCTGCATTTTTAGCTAAGCTCCACCCATCAAAGAGACTTGCCCGGGCGTTTTTTCCCTGATGCTGTGCAAAGCATGATGGGATTTCCTATGTTATTCACTTTGCCTAGCAACTGGGAGGGGTGATCAGCACACAGGACAGTTGGAACTGTGTCTCATGCTCCCTGTCACCTCCTTTCACCCAAAAAGATGGCTGCCCTTATGAAATCAAACATTTGCCTGTTCTTTTAAAACAGGGTGGGTAAGAGATTATATTACCTATCTATTTTAATTAACATAACTAATGTAACCTAATAACAGTATGTTATGTAGGCTGGAGTTCCTCTTTAAATGTCCCTCTTTCTTATTTCAGAAAGTTGGGAGGTATGCAAAGCAAGTGAGGATAAAAATGCACAACTGTAAATGAGGCATGATACATGCATAGAAGCACACATTTTCTTTGATGGCACATGTACTTACGCAATCTTTTGGAAATTGGGCCATTTTAATGCATGCTCCATAAGGCTTTTGAGTCCCTTGTCAGTGATGTTATTATCTCTTAAACTACAAGCAGAAAAGGTTTGCTGAGGGTTAATGTGCCTGACAAGTGACAAAACAAGTTCAACTTGCACTCAAATAACATTCATATCAATTTTATAACATTCATATCAATTTTATAAATGCTTGCTTCATTGAGTTTATTGCATAACAGACATATGACACAGTTAAAATAAAGGCTGCACACATAAAACTTTTGCACCTTTAAAGGGAATCTGAAGTGCAAATAAACTTATGAGATAATTAATTGTATTTGTAGTACAGCTAAGCAATAGAACATTAGTAGCACAGATAGGAGTCTCATTGACCCCAGTACAGGAAGAGTTAAGAAACGTCAGTTATCTATGCAAAAGAGCTTCTATGAGCTCTCCGACTAATTTAGTCAGAGTGCAGTGCTCTTTTCTGAAGCACTTATCTCAACCTGTCTCTCACCGTTTCTTGTTTGTTTAAAGAGACTCTGTAACTAAATTTTCAGCCTTATTTCTTCTATCCTATAAGTTCCTATACCTGTTCTAATGTGCTCTGTCTAACTGCACCCTTTCCTATTTTCACAGTGGCTGTATTATCTCTGTTATATGATCTAATCTTCTCTCCTCTGTTGGCTCTGTCGGGCTGAGGCTGGAATGTGTGGAATGTGCTGTGCTGCTTGTGATTGGCTAGAAGCTATACACACCCTCTCCAGGCCCCCTGCACACCGTATGACTCACACTCAGCTCCTCAGCGTATCACTTGCTATGTCTTGTTTGTAAACACTGGATAAAAATGGCAATTACAAGCCAGGATTGCAGCAGGGAGTGGCAGAAACAGCACAGAGGGGTCCAGGAGAACATAATGAATAGAATGGTATGCTTTTTATTGTAAGAATTTTAGAGTACAGATTCTCTTTAAGGTTTTACTGCGGAGCTAATGACCCTTTGAACTTCCCTGCCCTGTATCATAGTTTAAAATACAGAGTATAGTTTGTAAACTGCAAATATTAGAGAATGATGCAATGTGATAAAAAAAAAGCTATATAACTAAAAATAACAATGAGACACTTTTCTATGCCACTAATGTTCTATGAATTATCTGTGCTAAACATACAATTCATTATATCATACGTTTTGGGTTTTTTCCGCTTACGTGTCACTTTAAATTGTATTAATTTTAGATGTACGTAGGGCAGATGTATACCAGTAATGTAAATGCTGTAACAAAGTAAAAAATTTGAACTCTGCTTAACCCATTCAGGTTCAGTCGTTTTCACGTGAGAAATGTTCACTTCCCATTCATTAGCCTATAACTTTATCACTACTTATCACAATGCACTGATCTATATCTTGTTTTTTCCGCCACCAATTAGGCTTTCTTTGGGGGGGTACATTTTGCTAAGAGCCACTTTACTGTAAATGCATTTAAACAGGAAGAATAAGAAAAAAATGGAAAAATTCATTATTTCTCAGTTTTCAGCCATTATAGTTTTAAAATAATACATGCCTCCATAATTAAAACTCACGTATTGTATTTGCCCATATGTCCCGGTTATTACACCGTTAAAATTATGTCCCTATCACAATGTATGGTGACAATATTTTATTTGGAAATAAAGGTGCATTTTTTCCATTTTGCATCTATCACTATTTACAAGTTTAAAATAAAAAAAATATAGAAATATTTCATCTTTACATTGATATTTAAAAAGTTTAGACCGTTTTTTTTTTTTTTATTGTAATGGATTTTTTTTTAATAGTAAACATTCTATTTGGGTACTTTTGGGAGGGTGGGAGGTAAACAATAGATTTATAATGTAAATGTGTGTTAATTCTTTTTTTTTTTTTTTTTTTTTCAGGTGTAGTATTACTTTTTGGCCACAAGATGGCGGCCATGAGTTTGTTTACATGACGTCACTCTAAGCGTAGCACGCGCTTAGAGTGACAGATCGGGAAGGGAACGGCCAGAAAAGGTGCAGCTTCCGAGAGAAGCTGTCGCTTTTTCAGCGGGGGAGAGGAATCAGTGATCGGGCTCCATAGCCCGATACCTTGATTCCTTGGCTACCGAATCCGCGGCCGGGAGTGCGCGTGCACGATTGGCCGCGGGAGCGCGCGCATGGTTCCTGGACGTAAGAACTACGTCCAGGAACCAAAATAGGTTAAAGAACCACTGTAAAATTGTAAATGTGTATATGCATGTGTATAGAATGTACATTTGTTCCATAGTAAAATAGACTAAAAAAAATGTTTTTCCTGTCCTTTGTTGCTGTCGCGTACAGTAGGCAGTAAAAATCTGACAGATCTTACAAGTTTTGGACCAGTCCATCTCCTCTTAGTTTTTCTTTATTTTCAGAAACACTTACTGAACAGCAGTTGCTCAGTTCAACTGCCAAGATAGTGTGCAAGAAATGTAGGGAGGCTGGCTGACTTTGTATAGATCCTTTCCCTGGAGTGCTTTAGTAAAGAATAAAGAAAATCCTGGGAATCCCCCATAAGAGATGGGAGATGGACTAGTCCAAACCTGTCATATCTGTCCAATTTTTACAGTTTGTTATAAGCGAGAGTGACATAGGAAATAATAATTAACAGTGGATTTTATTTTGGAAGAAATATGCTTCTTATAAGTATGTGTGAACATGTATTTTATATTTTACAATTTTTAGTGGTCCTCTAAATATTTTAAATCAACCAATCATCTCATATCCTTCTGTACACCCTTCCAACTGCTGGTCACTAAGTGCCTTTTGGCTACAATTTCATTCATATCCAATTGTCAGCGTTTGTGACGACCCCATGCATGTCAGCAGTAGTTACCCAATAACAAAAAAAAAACATGGCACGCCCAAGCAAAGCTGCAGACGGGCACAGATGTGACTCCATGTGTTGGCCATCTGTCCACTGCCTGTGCCAAGTGCTAGCAAGCAACCAGCTATTGCAGGGGGTAGCTGACAGGCAGTGAATTCACCACTTTCAGCCTCCTGTGTGGTGTGGTGCGGTAATGTAAACGTTGTTTGTGTTGGTAAAGTGAATGAAGTGTATTCATGGAAAAAAAAAAAAAGGGGGAATAAGGAAGCGATAAATAACTGCTTGTTATCACCAGCAAAGACCTGGCGAGTTTGCTCTACTCAGTAGCATTTTAGGTGACAAATGGAGCCCTTGCAGCTTAATGTTATGGAATTTTTAAGGATACAGAGGAGGAAGGGTTAGAAATCCTACAGAGTTATATAATTTATAAGATTGCCGCAATAGCAGCATAGGGGGCGATATACAGGCTGGGAACGCGAACAATCACTCGCGTTCCCATGCTTGTCGGCCGGTGACGGCCAAACCGGAAGTGTTCGCCGGCGGGTGCAGAAGCATCTGAGCGGGGCTGCGAGGGCACCGATCGTCTGCAGGGGGCTGAGGGAAGCCCCAGGTGAGTTAATCTCATTTTTTTTGGTTCACTTTAGGTTCACTTTAAGTTCTTAAATTTATCAGTGATGCCAACATTTTTACTGCTGGCAAGATCAATGATTGTGGTAAGTTTTTTTTTTCCTCATCTGTAAAGTTAGTTGATCTTCCAGAGTGCTCTGGGGCAGAAGGCTTTGTGATTTCATGGCCTAGGCTAATTATCACTGGGACTGTGGGGTAACAATAATTATACAGAAAAATATAGTTATAAGAAACATGCTGATGCTGAAGCCAAGTTAATTAACATAAAAATGAGTATCCTAAATCATTGTTCTTATTGTTATGGGTCCCCTTTTAGCGCAGGCTCACATGGATGCTTGCACGTCATTTAATGCCAGCCACAGCACTAGTCATTAAGCATTGCCTATTCAAATGAATGGGCAGCGCCAGTACCGTCATCTACAACGGTTTTCTATCGTTTGCACAAAAGCTGTGTTTTGATCTTTCTTATTTTTCCCTTCATTTGCTCAGTGCATAGGTAATCCTGGAAGCAACATATAGCTTCCAGGGTGGTTACTCCATATCCTCATGCAGGGCAGAAAAAAGATGTGGGCCGCTGAAGGCTGCTAAATGCTTTCCAGCAAGCATACTGAGACACTACGGGATGCCCATGTGAACTGGCCATTATACATCTTCTACAGCTCTTTGAGTGTATCCATACAAAAATATTAAATAGAAGCACAAACTTACTACAGAGCACGGCAGATATGAAGACAGGGTATTAGCTGTTCAATTCCAGTGTCACCAACAGAATTGTGGTCCAACTGTATACCAACAGGGTTCTTCAAGTGCTCCAGCACATAAGCCAATGCTGTGCATTCAGCAGGACCAATGCCGCAATAAGTCATTTTTAAATGATCAACTGCAAGATCCTGTACAGCTCTCTCAGCCAATTTGATGTCTTGCATCTCATAAAGACACTTTATGAGCCAAACGAACTCAGGCATAGCATGCATAGCTTTCTTCTCGTACTGTAAAGCTGGTGGGATTGATTTAAAGTGCTTCTGGATTGCTTTAGCTAAACATTGTTCAACAGTTTTATTCTTCTTGGACAATTTTTCTGGATGCCAGGATTCGTCCAATACAGTTTTCAGTGCAGCAGAGAAGAGACCAGATACAAATGAGGCTGTGATCTGGAGATTACGAACTTCTATGTTGTGTAACAGAATTCTATTTTGCTTCTGAAAGAGAGGCTGTAAACATGACAGAGGAAGTCTCTGGGAAAACGACGTGCACACTTCTTTTCTATGCCACTTAAATAACTGGACAAATATAGATGGATCCACACCATCACTCATTACTATGTAAAGAGCAGCAAAGAAGCATTGGAAAGTGATATGAAGGAACTCAAAGTACTGCAGAAAAGCTTCTTGAGCATCTGAAAAGTTCTTGGAGACAACAAGAAAACCCAATAATAGATCTTCATCTGTAATTCCTGCTTCACTAATATCGCGAAGAGAAAACACATATAAGCCTTTACAGAGACCACTGATTGCCATCTTGCCGAGGCGCTTGATTGAATCTGTTCGTTCAGACAGAATATTACGTGCTTGCCTCAAGTTTGATGTGGCACGTAAGAGAAAATGCTTCAGAGTCAGCATGTACATGCCAGTCATTGTCTGCTGTGCTCTGTAGCCACAGTTAATCAGCTCCCGATGACACTTTGAGACGATCCAGCAGAAGACTGGAATATGACAGAGCCCATTAAGAGAGGGACTCGTTTTAACTAAGCTGATGATGTCTCTAGATATGTTGGGGTTGCTGCTGTGATGTTTCTCCATAAAAGTCTCAATTCCTTTTTCTGAAAACCCTCTCAAGTTGATTTCTTTTTTGATGTAGCTTTTCAGTGCTGCATTCACGGCGTCAGGCCTGCTGGTGACTACTTTCGTGCAATCTTTCATCAGATTTCCTTGAATTAAGTTAAAAACAATACTTGCGATGCTTGTAGGTTCTGAGGGAGAGCAATGCTTTTTATCATCCGTGAAGGCAAATTTGAACTCATCAAATCCATCAAACATAATGAGAACTTGACTGGGATGGTCTAGAATAAACTGAAAGATGTCATCTTGAAGTCTATCAGGCCAGCAACACTGCTCAAAAAGAAGCGTTTTCAGAGAAATTGGATTTGCTATGCAATATAGCCTTCTACAGCTGTAAGGGAAAATAAAACTGAATTTTTGGAATGCTTGTTCACTTGCCCATAGATGTTGGATTTGTTGAAGCAATGTACTTTTGCCACTACCTGCATCTCCAAGTATGAGGATAGTGTCTGCATTTTTGTTGATTATTCCATGACTACCAATAATGTCAAGAAGATCCAGGGTGGTCTGGGAGCCCTGAGCTTGGTCCAATATATTTTTACTTTTTGGTAGCTCCAAAACACTCTCTGTATAGACGTCTTCCAGACAAACGTTTTCTCTTCCATCGTAAGTATTAAGGAACTTTGTCTGCGCTGACACTGTTTTCTTCAATTTCTGGTGAAATGGCTGACACACTAAGAAAAAAGAAGTAAAATTAATTTCTAATGTAAAATTTGTACAATATGCATTTTTTTCAAATTAAGTTCATTGAAAGATCATTTAATGCAGAGACTAAAACAAGTTTGCAATGCTCTGCTAATTGGCAAATGTAATCATTGCCGGCCAGGATGAGCTCTCTCTCTGGTCTCTTCACTTTGCACCCCCTCACTCCTCTGCTGAATAGATACATTGCCTAGGCAATGGCTGAGTCACTTCAGGAACAGAGGGAGAGGGAGCAGAGTGAAGAGACCAGGCAGCAAGCTTCTAACCGGCAAAAATTACACACAAAAATTAGCAGAACAATGCTCTCTGCATTTAAAGTAAACGCGTTTAAAGAGAGGGAATGGTTTTAAATGTTCTTTTATGTATCTAAGAGTGGGTACTTAAATGTCAGTTTAGGGACTTAAATCCCATTTTAAGCAGACCAACTTTCACGGCAGATTCAATCACTGTGATTGGACCTGCTGGAACGCTATAGCACAACATGCCGCATCGATCATGATTTTGATTGATTTATGGCAAAAAGATCAATAAAAATTATGATCAGACTGAAAATGTTGGTCAACTGAAAGTGGCAGTAGATCGATGGCCCATAGAATTGAACTGTATTGAACAGTTCAATGTTGAAGCTTAATAGATTTTGAATAGATTTAATTATGAAATTTATTGGAAATCTGTGTGCAGAGCACAAATGCATTTCATTCCGCTCTGATCGGATTCAGATCAGAGAGGGATCGATCTGTTTGCCATACAGACAGATAAATGACAGCGCTCAAGGCTGCACCTGAAATGTAGACCAACAGGGGCAGTGCAAAAGCCCTACTGGAGCTAAATACATGCCTTGAATGCAAAACAGATGCAAATGATGTACTAATTCTAATGTAAAAATGTTGAAAGTAGATTTGAAGCAATGAATGCAGCTAGCCACTAGTATACTTACGTTAAATTTGCACAGCGGGAGAGATGGCAGCGCTTTCAAACAGAAGTTTTACCTGAATGATTTATCTGCATGGATGCGCAGAGCTCCAGTAACTGGACTATATTAACCACTTCCCAGCTGAGGGGTTTTACCCCCTGACCACCAGAGCAATTTTCACCTTTCAGCGCTCCTTCCATTCATTCGTCTATAATTTTATCATTACATATCGCAATGAAATGAACTATATCTTGTTTTTTTCGCCACCAATTAGGCTTTCTTTAGGTGGGACATTATGCCAAGAATAATTTTATTCTAAATGTGTTTTAATGGGAAAATAGGAAAAAATGTGGGAAATTTTTTTTATTATTTTTCAGTTTTCAGCCTTTATAGTTTTTAAATAGTGAATGCTACTGTAATTAAAACCCATTAAATGTATATGCCTATTTATCCTGGTTATAAAACCATTTAAATTATGTCCCTATCACAATGTTTGCCGCCAATATTTTAGTTGGAAATAAAGGTGCATTTTTTTCAGTTTTGCGTCCATCCCTAATTACAAGCCCATAGTTTATAAAGTAACAGTGTTATACCCTCTTGACATAAATATTTAAAAAGTTCAGTCCCTAAGGTAACTATTTATGTATTTTTTTTAAATTGTAATTTTTTTATTTTTTTTTTAATTACAAAAAAAAAAAATTGGGGAGTGTGGGAGGTAAGGAGTTAATTTTTTGTGTAAAACAAGTTTGTGTGTAAAAAATGGTTAGGGTGTAGTTTTACTATTTGGCCACAAGATGGCAACATTACCAATTTGTTTCATGCGACCTGCAAGCGTCCTTCCGGAGGCTTGCAGGAAGTAGAAAGAGGCTGGGACTTTGTTATTTTTTCACAATGATCGCGCTGCTCAGCCGAGCGGCAGCAGATCATTGTGGGGCTTAGATCAACGAACGGGAATGGATTTTCCCGTTCGTTGATCTCTGGGCGAGCGGGCGGCGGCGTGTTTACTAGCGGCGGGCGGCGTGTTTACGAGCGGGAGCGCGGACAGCGGCGGGAGTGCGCAGAGTACGGATTTCTCTGTCCCTGGGGGTGAAAGGATGGAAAAAGGGGCGGAGAAATCCGTACGCGCGGGGGTAAAGTGGTTAAACACCTAGCACTCAAAACAGGCAAACCCCCTTTGCCTGTTTTGAGTGCTAGGCATTTTAATATAGCTTCAGTAAAGAATATGTGCACAGATTATTCCCTACTGGACTTCCCCACGGCGGTGAGGTACCCCCTCGAGGAATACCTAACACTAGTCTAGCAATAAAAACATAATATTCCTCAGCTGCTAATCATAAAATGGTATACATAATTCTTCAAACTCATCAGGGGCCCCTGATGACTTGAATGACGAAACGCGTAGGGCGGAGCTGAGGGCAGGAAGTGACAAGCAGCAGTTGGAGGAGACGTCCTCTGGTCCTTTTAATACTGATAAAAAAGGGCTTATCACATGTTTGTGAGTATATTTCTTCCTTTTATCCAATAAACCATTGGTTTTACACTATTTAAGGTTTTTAGTCCTTAGATATTGCCTGAGCTTGTCATTGGATATGAAACAATAAGAGAGTGGTGCTACCGGGACACACGTGTTAAGCTGAGACAGCTGTCTGTGAGAGTGGGCAGCGGTTCTAAAGGGTGAGCAGTAACGTGTGTGGTATATTGTGGTAGCCCCAGCTCTTGTGAGATTGATCTGCACTATGATGTTTTAATTCCCTTGTTTTTGAGATGATGAATACATGAGAGGAGGGTGACTGATAAGCCTCATACACATGAGGCACAAATGTCTGCAGTTGCAAGCAGACAAGAGACCAAAAAAAAAAAAGTTTGTTGCCAGGTCCTTCTGTGCGGCAGCTGTACACACATTGCACAGATGGACAGAGATGCGGTGGAAGCTGTCGCAGAAAGTTTCGTCCCCCCGCCGGAAGCTCTCTTCTGGCTGTGGGTAGCTGTCGCTAGTTTGCACATACACATGCAGTATGCGTGGCGGACTAGCGACAGTTGCGAAGACAGAAGTTGCCGGCGACTGAACTTTTCAATCGCACGGCAACTGCTGTCTCCGGCGACAGTTCGGGGTGTGCGCCTCATACACACGGGGCAACTGTCGCCCAGACATGCACGTGTTTGTGGCGACAATTGTGCCACGTGTGTATGAGCCATAAGAGAGTCTAGCGTTTACCGTTAAGCGAAGTTGCTGTCTATGAGGCGGGACAGCCTTGCAGCCAGGTGAGCGTGCCATTTGTTGGTCATTGCACAAGGTGACGGAGGTGATCCCGTAGCTGTGTTATTCATCACTGGGCCCCCATAAGATGAAGGTCTTCCACTCGGAAAACCATAGCAGACTGTACTATGATTTTTTCCTCTTTTTAAGTCTTTTGCTTCTTGAGCTTCTGGACGACGCTTGTCCCACAGTGGTGAATATACCTGGCGGGTCACTAGGCACCATTTCGTTAGTGGAAACCAGGAGAACGGGTCTCTTAAAGAACTTCAATAGTGGTGTATGTGGGAACTATAAGGGTAGCGCATATTATGAGAACTGTGACATTTTATAACTACACTTATACTTTAAGAATGGATAGCCTAATAAAAATCAGTGGTTGATTATTATGAGGAATAGCTAAAAAAAAAGCGCAACAAAATCGGGGACTCACTAAATAGTGGGAGTCTGAGCCATCCGCTATGCAAACTGCGGCTACTAATACCAGGCATAAATCATCTGCTATTAATAGCCGCTGTTTGCATAGTGGATTGTCCCCGGCGCCCAATATTTAGCGAGTACCCATATTTTTTGTGGGGGTTAGCATGTTGGGGGGGGGGGTGTGTAAAAAGGGTGGGGGTATTTAGAGGGGTTAAGGTGTGTTGTCCACTGAGGGGGGGTTAAGCTTAGGCTCCACCAGGGCAAGGTTTAAGGCTTGGCACCACGGGAGGGGGATTAAAGTTAGACACCACGAGGGGGTTTAGGTTAGGCACCATGGGGGTTAAAGGTTAATCAGAACCAGGGGAGGGTTATGTATTAGAGTAGGGAGAGGTTAGATTATAGCAGGGCCGCTTCTAGTAACAATGGGGCCCCAGGGCAAAATCGGGGGCCCCCAACAGACACCCCCCGACCAAAAACAGGAATTAGGGCCCTTTGTTGCAGTCAAATTTCCCTCCTGGGCCCCTGAGCTGGCTGCTGACCCTCCCTCCCAATCACCTCCCAACTTAACTTTGCTGGGGCCTCTGCAGAGTCTAGGGTAGTGTAGTGTCTCACCTGCCCACCAGCACAGGTGAGATGCTACTCTGCAAAAGACTCTGCAGAGGCCCCAGGAGCAACAGTTAAAGGGAACCAGAGAGGAATGGAGCCTGGAAATAGAAAGAGCTCTTATACATACTTGGGGCTTCTTCCAGCCCCATAAGCCTGGATCGCTCCCACGCCGCCATCCTCCGCTTCCTGGAACCGCCGGTACCAGGCCCGTCACTTCCGGCGGACGCAGCCAATTGTCTGCATCACAGGGGCTCCCTCCATACCCGTACGCATGCGGCTGCGCAGTAGGCAGCCTCATGCATACTTGTATAGAGGGAGCTCCGTGTGATGCGGAGAATCGGCCGCATCCGCCGGCCGACTGGCCGACTTGCGGCAATGACGGGACCCGGTACCGGCGGATCCAGGCAGCAGAGGACGGTGGCGTGGGAGCGATCCGTGCGTATGGGGCTGGAGGAAGCCCCAAGTATGTATAAAACCTTTTTTGATCCTCTCTGGTTCCCTTTAAGATGGGGGGGGGACCTGGGGGGCCCTACAGGCTCTGAGGCCCTGGTTGGATTGCCCCTTTGCCAACATGGTAGCGCTGGCACTGGGTTATAGTGAAATATCAAATATTACTGATATTTCACTATATCAACTAAATAAAATAGTAGACCATCTGTAAATTTACTTATATTCTACTACCGCTATTCTCTACGACCTTAACCACATTTTTTCGATTTACGACACACCCAAATTAGTGTGCAGCATTTTCAAATGTACACATTATTATATGTACCTTCCCACCACCACTTTGCATTTGAACTAAGAATGAGTTACCGGTAACACTTTTTGTTTGTTTAGTAATTAATCCTCAATACATTCCACTTTGCTAATGATTAATGCCTTTCCTGTTGACTTTCTTTATGCAAGCATTTGAAGCTTGCAATATATCTGCCAAAAATGTTCTGTACAATTAAACAAAAAAAGGGGTTGATAAGATCCTAGGCATGTACAGCGCACTCTAAAGCAATCCCTTCAATATCTTCTGTAAATTGAGTTTTAAACACAGCTTTGCTGCAAAGTAGGCCAAAAGGTCAAATTGCAGCAAAGAGAGTTACTGTATATGGAAGATCATGATAAACAAAACACATTCTAGCTACAAGACAAGAGCACATATGTGACGCAATGGAGAAATTATCAACGTAGATGTCCTCTTCAAAGTATAATCATCACCAATAAGAACAATTGCATGTTCATGGATGACAGGGGAATACTGGGGAAGATTGACTGATGTACCATGTAATATTGTGGTGTTCAGCTTCTTCCAATTCAGAACATCTCTGTCAAACTACATGCAAGTGGTAAAACTGGACTCTCGTTTGGGCAATTAAAATTGGATGTATGTAGCCACCCTTTCTGCCCACCACAAATGTTCACAAAATAATGCCTACTGTAGCTATAAGTCCTTTATAGATTACAGCCAGTTATTTTGAAGGAAACTAGTTAATTCACCATTATGTTTTTAGAGCGAAGGAGAAACCCAGAGTGCAGAGAAAATCTTTGGGGTAACGCCTAAGACTCAGCCTGGTCGGGGAAGTCACCCATCACCCCATATGCTATTCGGTGTTCTTTGTCAGATTTTTTAAAATATTTTTTTTTCTCCACTTAGCACAGTTATTTTTATATAACCTTTACACGGACCTACATTTTCTTTTCTTCTAATGTTGTCAGAAGCCACTAATTTACTCAAAGGCACATATCACTTTTTCATACAAGCCGCTGTTTCATCATTTTTGCAGCTATTCTCTAGCTCTTACTTTTTGTTACCATTTTGTTTTATGGGGGTTTTTTTTGCACACTAACACTGACTAGCATTGCTAGTCCATGCACTTGCACCTTTCTTTGCACATTGCACCTTAGCTCACTAGCACTCATCAGCTTTTGAATTCCCTCTTGAGGTCATCTATACTTCAGCTGGACAGCATACTGGTAAGGGATTTGAGCCTTTGACCAGGGTTGGATTCCCAGCTCAAGCCAGTACGAAAGACAGTAAGGAGTCTATGGGCGTGACTTAAAGAGGAACTCCAGTGAAAATAATGTAGTAAAAAAAGTGCTTCATTTTCACCATAATTATGTATAAATGATTTAGTCAGTGTTTGCTCATTGTAAAATCTTTCCTCTCCCCGATTTACATTCTGACATTTATTACGTGGTGACATTTTTACTGTGGGCAGGTTATGTAGCTGCTCCTAGCTGTTTTTGGCTGTTAGAGACAGCTGTAAACAGCTAATTCCTGTCTGTGAACATTGTTACATTGTGGCAGTTTGCCCAGAGTACCGCGGTACTCAGAGCTTCTTGTGGGAGGGGTTTCAGCACAAAATCAGTCATACAGCGCCCCCTGATGGTCTGTTTGTGAAAAGCATTATATTTCTCATGTAAACGGGGATATCAGCTACTGATTGGGATAAAGTTCAATTCTAGGTTGGAGTTTCTCTTTAAAGTGGATCCGAGGTGAACTTTTACTCATTGCATAATTGTGTTCCTTTCCTATTGTTTATAGGGCATTCCTCAAGTCAAATACTTTTTTGTTTTTGTTTTAATACTCTAATTCCCTATAAACTAAATAAACCACGCCCACAGGTTTTCAGAGAGCCTTGGCAGTAGTAAGGGCTCATGGGAGCTCAGTCTGGGCAGGAGAAGGAGGAGGTATTACTAGCCAGAGATTTCAAAGGCAGAGGGGAGGAGGAGGGGGGATTAGTTTTCTTTGCTCAAGATACAGATAAGCCTGCCTCTGTGTAATGTTTACAAACAACATGGCTGCTGTCATTTTATCACAGGAAGAAATAATCATTTTCTATTAAAGCTGTTTGCAGCTAGATTTGCTTTGTAAAATATCTAAACTTTAGATAAGGTATATAGACAAGTTACTTGTTACAGTTAGTTTTTTATCTCGGATCCGCTTTAATGATCCTAGTCGACCCCTTGGGGCATGCCCTAAGTGGCTGCAGCCTTCAAGTGCTTTGAGTCCACCAGGAGAAAAGCGTGATATAAATGTGATATGTCTTATTATCTTTTTCTGTATTAATTGAATTATTAACTAAAGATGAGCAAGTAAATGATCATGTATTATTGGATTATAGTATTGTTGCAAGTATTGTAATTAGTGTAAGTAGGATTCATGGCACCCCATCCACTCTAAGTGCTGTACTCTGCATGTGGGTGGAAAGGCAAGTCCCCACAGCCTCCAAGCCCCCTGTGACTGCGCTGGTCATGGGGGCTATTGTTACACCCTTAAATAAGGAGTCTTTGAGCAAGACTCCCAAATGCCTACCAAGGTAGCCTACTGAGCATGTTCAAAATGGAAGTAGCTGTACTTAGCTACCCATGTGCTTTGTGTCCCACAGCAGAAAAGCATTTAACAAATGTTTAAAATGTCAGCATTTGCCTTTGTGTGCACCAAGTAATACTTGACACTGTTTAAAGCAGGTGTACCCATTAGGTAGATCGCGAAGGACTTCATGGTAGATCTCGACCTCACTACAGTTTGCTTTCTGTATATACAAATGTGCTCCTAAAATTGTACATGGGCAGAACATTTTGACTTGATAATTTACTCACCAACCGAGAAAGTGTGGGCACCTCTGGTTTAAAGTGACACTTAAGCAAAAAAGAAAAAAAACACCTTATGATATAATGAATTGTATGTGTAGTATGGATAATTGATAGAACATTAGTAGCAAAGAAAAGAGTCCCATATTTTTATTTTCAGATATAAAAAAAAGCTAGAACATTGCATTATTTGCAGTTTACAAGCTACACTCTGTATTTTAAACTATGAAACAGAGAAGAGCTGATGACCCTTTGAACTTCCCAGCAGTAAAACCTTAAAGTGTAGCTGAGACGAGAAGTGCCTCAGGTACCATACTTACCTGGGAAAATTAGGAAAAATAGGAGGCGCCCGTAGACATATATCAGTAGTAGGTAGTAGGATCATATGATAATAGGAAGGAAGGTTTCCTTGTTCCTACCTTATAGTAGTGAATCTCACACGTAAGGTAGTAGTAAATACTTAATTTTATTGAGGCACAAATGGCAACGCGTTTCTCGGCTACAGCCGCTTCATCAGGTCTGTGGGTGTGCCTTAGAAATAGTGTCGCTATCTTGGGCGCCAAGATACAGCACTGGGAAAAATGTCCTTGCTATATAAATACTAAATAATAATTCTCAGCGCGGGCCATTTCAGCGCCACGTGATGCCAAAAAATAACTCACCCTGCTCCTGCACAAACTTCGTCATGTGCTGATTACTATTATCCCTCCAAGTTGCAGCAACGTGGGCTGGACATGTAATTTGGGCACCTGCTATTGCCAGCGACCAAATGACTTTTCTTTTACTAATTTGTGCGGCGTACGTCTAAAACTCTGGTGCCCAAATCAGGCATGCAGTGCTGCATCATTGATCAGCACACTCAGTGCAGTGATGCACCGAAATCAGATGGTTCGCTATATTCTCCTTGTGTTCATGTGGGTTCAGGTAGTTTCCCTGCCAGATTCCAAAAAGATGCAAGTCCTCTTCTCCTCATCTATGTCTCCAGCTAATAACATCCTGCTGCTCTGAATCTTCTGAGGCCTCCGTCCTTCCTGGTTAATGGTGTCTGTGGGCTGCACATCATGCGTAACCTCGGCACACGTGTGCCCTCAGGTCACACAAAGAGAGGGCACCAGTAACCAGGAAGGACGGAGACCTCAGGAGATCCAGAGCAGCAGGATATTATAACTGCAGCTGGAGACATAGACAAGGAGGAGAGGACTCAGAGCTAAAGCATTACAGCAGCAAGAGGAGGAGATGGAGGAGAAGAGGACTCAGAGCTACAGCATTACAGTGGCTGGAGGTGGAGAGGAGAAGATGGAGGACGAGAGGACTTTGAGCTACAGAATAACAGTGGCTGGAGATGGAGAAGACTTGCAGGTGCTGGCTGGATCAATTGAGATCTTCTGCTGCATCTATTAGTTAGAGTAGCTGGTGGGTCAGTTGGGGTCAGTGTAAGGTAGTGTAGCTAGGCGGGGGAGGGATTAGTGAAGTGTAGTGTGGTGCATTGTAACTGGTGGAACATCAGGAGGTTAGTGTAGTGAGTGCAGTGTAGCTGGTAGAAAACTCAGGAGAAAAAGCAATTGCATAAGGGCCACAGAAAATCAGAGAGATTTAAAAAAAAATAATTTTTCATTATACAAAATAAATATTTTTTTTCAAGCTTGTACATTCCCCTAAGGTTTAGAAAAATTATTTATATTTTTTCAGAAGATTAACAGTTAATGTAAATTATCGTCAAATGTAAAAAAAAAAAAAAAAAAATTTCCTTAGAGGGCTTGACTTATCGCAATTTAATGCTGAAGACCGGTAGTGACAGCAGAACAGGCATGGGGGACCACGTCATCATGTTCCGGTGGTGACATCCTCTCACATCTGTGCACAGCCATTAAAACAATGCTCGAAATTAGCATTGTGAAAAACAATCATTCTGCTGCTTGGCATGACTGGATGACTAGACTCAGAACCCTCAATAAATCTTATAGAATTACTATACTGCAGCAAAATAGAGATTTAGCAAGACTTTGCTACCATCCCTACTGCACAATATTCTGACTTGCAAACAAAAGGAGCAAACACCTGGGAGCCTAGCGCAAAAATCTCAATAATTCTGTAATGGATAATACATCTATCCTTACATAATACTAAAAAGCCTCCCTACTAGAATGCTATGCAAAACAAAAGGACAACAAAGATGTGATTTAAAAGCCTATCTCATAGAGCCATATTAATCCAAGTCATGCACTGATGAGGATCAACCAATCTGAAACAGTCTGTATGTATGCATGTTAGATTAGTGTGGGGCTATACAATTAACAACAAGCTGACACATCACTGCATTCCAGTGATTCTGGAGGAGTGTTTAGCTTTCAGGGACAACAAAGAGATGATTTGCATATTCAGCAGTGATGCATTGTGGTACACCTCAGCCTAAATAATCGCAAATACCTTCTGTTTTTAGAAGGCAAACTTCTATTCTGCATAATAGAATAAAGGAGGAGAGCTCCTTATTGTGTTATCCTTTAATGGTTAAAACAATGCGCATAACAAATTGCACTTACTAGATATGATGACATACAGGCATATATCTGGGCTAAAATGCCCTCTCAGCAGCAACCAGCAGTGGTAACCTGGGAACGGCTATGGCCAGTAGCAGTCCGGGTCGTGACGTCACCAGCACACGTTGAGAACCATGGCGGGCAACTCTGGTCTTCCATAACATTACGACCCGGACTGCTAGTGGCCATAGCCGTTCCCAGGTTACCCCTGCTGGTTGCTGCTGAGAGGGATTTTTAGGCCAGATATATGCCTGGATGTCATCATATCTAGTAAGTGCAATTTGTTATGCGCATTATTTAACCAAGAAAGGATAACACACTACGGAGCGCTCCTTCTTTCTTCTGTTTTGTTTTTACCAAGTCCAGCTGTACAGCCCAGCTTGCAGGAGTTGCTAGAGTGTGTGATCACCTGTTGGCCCTGTTTGAGCAGCGCAAGAATGCAAAGCATTTTGATAAAGAGGCTTTTTGGTCTCTTTCACCCCCAGCCCTTCCACACTCCTAGGAGTTCTGGTTCACCATAAGCCTGCTGGGCAATGTGTAACTGAGCGTTTCAAGTCCTACCGCATAGAGCCACATTAATCCATGCCATGCACTGAAGAGGATCAACCAATCCAAAACAGTCTGTAAGCATATCACATTATTGTGGCTCTATAATACTAACAAGTTGACATCTTTGCATTCAAGTGATTCTGGAGGTGTGTTTAGCTTTGAGGGACAACAAAGACGATCTGCATATTCAGCAGTGATGCATTGTGTGACACCACAGAGCTCACACTAACCTGAATAATCGCAAATACCTTATGGTTTAGGAAGGCAACATTCTGTTTGACATAATGCTACATTCACTTCTAAATACTCAGCTAGACATTAGTAAGCATTTCCTCTATGCTAACATGCTCTGGCCAACGAGCACATACTCTACCAAGTAATCATAAGAGGAAGTAAAATACAAAGAATTCATGTGAAAATTCTTGGGATTAGCTACATGACAAGAATGTTCAGGAAACTTAAAAAGGACCTCAAAAACAAATGTTACAAAATGTAACAAAACCTGTTGTGAGATATATTCCAGTAAATTATTTGTCCCTAGGTGTACTGAAGCATGTCTTTACATGCATCAGTTTACCAAAGACATTGTTTCCTTTGACGTACATTGTGAACAATTGGGTCTTTTTAGTAGACTAAGGGCTCGTTTCCACTATAGCGAATCCGCATGCGGGCACTGCATGCGGATTCGCATAGTCAATGTAAGTGGATGGGGCTGTTTCCACTTGTGCGGCGGCGGGAGCGTTTTTCGGTGCGGCAGAAATCTGCACGGCAGAGCCGTCAGATTTCGCGTGCGGGAGGAATGCGGGCGAATCGCCGCTTATGCATTTAATAGGGAAATCGCATGCGGCTTTGTCATGCGGATTTCCCCGCGATTTCGCGTGCGATTTCGCATGGTTTGCTATGGAGCTTTACTCAGGCAGTGACATGGTTAAATTCGCCTGGCTCCTTGCCATGCAAAATCGCATGCGAAATCGCGGCTAAATCCGCATGCGGAAACGCAGCCGCATGCGATTTCTTCTGCGGTGGAATCCAGTCGATTCCGCACCACAACAGTGGAAACGAGCCCTTACCTCCAGTTTTTGTTCTCCAATGAACTGAAAAATTCTGAAATCTATCTTACTATTGAAATCAATATTAACCCTCGCACACAATGCCTCCCTATTTTAGTGAGCCAATTACAGCCATCACAAGGTCAGGAACCAATGAAAAATGACTTCTGACTGGCCCACAGAGCTCAGCTTTCTTTAGCAGAGTGCAGTGGCTGCAATAGCGATGGGAGCACGCAGTGATGGAAGACTGAAATCTACGCTCTGGCAGCGGTAAAAGGCAGTAAGCAGGTAAATTTTCCGCCCTTCCCAATCAACTGAAATGGTCATCTTTCAACAGAAATCAATTGATTGGGCAACGTTTGCGTTACTGATTTCAAGCAGATTCAATCATAGTGATAGAATCAGCTGTATATCGACATAACTAGAAATCACTGGGCCCCTCTGTGAAACTTTGAAAGGCATCACACCGTGGGAGGGGTTCACCACCATATCAGCCACACAGACTCCCCGATCTATTCGAGGAAAGGTAAAGATTTATCTAAGCAAAGGGGGCATAGGCTACTGATTGGGATGAAGTTCCATCTTCGGTGAAAGTTTCTCTTTAAAGGAGTCATTAGGCAAAACCAGGTCCCCCCGCTCTACTTACCCAGGGCTTCCTCCAGCCCCTTGCAGCTGGTACGTCCCATGCCACAGCTCCATTCTCAGCAGCCGGTTTTGGGTCCCCGCCAGTGATGAGGGCGACTTCCTCTAGTGCGACGGCGCGAGCGCCAATGTCAATCAAGTCCATGTTGCCCGCACTACACTGCGGACAACGTGGGCTTGGTTGACAGCAGCACTCACGCTGGCGCAGTAGAGACGACCTCAAGGTCGGCCTCTGCACCCACAGGGATCCCGAGCCACCGGCTGAGAGTAGAGCTGAGGTGTGGGACGTGTCAGCTGCAAGGGACTGGAGGAAGCCCTGGGTAAGTAGAGTGGGGGGGGGACCTGGTTTTGGCTGATGACTCCTTTAAGGCAAATGTAATGGCCACTTAAGCAACTTAAAGTGAGTGTCCAAGGAGTTTAAAAAAAAGGATCCACTTACCTGGGGCTTCCTCCAGCCCGTGACAGCTGTCCTGTGCCCTCATCACAGCTCCGAAGCTCAGAAGACGCCGACTCGGAACCCGATCTGGCGAGGTCGGGTTCTGCAGCGGAGAAGACCGGGAGCCTCCGTAGCTGCGGCGAGGGCACAGGACGGCTGCCACGGGCTGGAGGAAGCCCCAGGTAAGTGGATCTTTTTTTTTAAACTCCTTGGATGTTTCTTTTAAATGTAAATACACGAGTACTTTAAATTAGGATAATTATTAAAAGGTTACCATCTGTGACTTGTGCAACCACGCCTTCTTGTAAATTGTGGATGAAATCTATAAGACATTTTGCAGGTTCATCTCCCTTCAGTTGAATGAGGTCAAGAAGTCTTCTTGCCTTATGGAACACAATTAAGATAGATTAGCTTAACAATATTGTGCTCTGCTACATCATAACACCACATGTTAACTGTCACTCACCCAGTATGATACATGTTAGCAGCTAAAACATTAACATTTTAATAGTAAAGTTGGCCATAAAGTAAATACTACTTCAAGAGAGAGAGAGAATTACTAATCAACAATTTCAGAATGCCTACATTCTCTTTTGTGCATAGAAAGCACAGCCATCATGGGGCGTGGCTTGGCGCCGCTTGAAGATGGCTGCGTGAGGAGAGTGCTCCGCTGCTGACCCGCTCCTTCCCCTAGCCGCAAACCAAGATAAACTCTAACAAAGCCACCAAAAAGAGCCAGCCGGACCCCAGGACCACCGGGGACCCGGAGGCATCAACTCCAAAACACATCCCAGAGATATTCCGCACGCAAAAAGGCGGACACGGGCCTACCAGCGGCAATATGGCGCCGGCGTCCCCTAAGGCCGGCGCGCCCGTCCAGAGTGCATCACGATCGTCACCTCCGCCCACAGACACTGGGGTACTAGATCGCTTAAATAATATGCCTACGACAGAACTCCTAAAAGCTATTGCCTCTGATATCAAAGACACCCTCTCAGCCGCCATTGCGGACTTACGAGAAGAAGTTACGCAGATCAACAGACGTCTCTCGGTGGTGGAGCAGGAAGGGCAAGAAACTAAAAAGCAGGTCAGTAAGATCCAGGACCGTGCAGCGTACCAGGACTCAAAGATGCTAGACTTCCAGCACAGACTGGAAGATCTGGACAATCGAGGTAGGCGCAACAACATAAGAGTTAGAGGCCTGCCAGAAACGGTAGCGAATGACCAAATCAGGTCCGCCATCACTGCAATTTTCAATGAGCTGCTGGAAAGACCCAAAGACGCACAGATTGACCTAGAAAGAGCTCACAGAGCATTAAGACCAAGACGAAATGAGGAGGACCCACCGAGAGACGTTATTTGCTGCTTCGCAAGCTTCTCCCTCAAAGAAGAAGTTATGAAAAGGGCGAGAGAGCAGGACGGCATCAAATTTAATGACGCAGATATAAAACTCTTCCAGGACCTGTCCATTATTACTCTCCAAAATAGAAGAGCACTGAAACCTCTCTTGCAAGTGCTCCGAGACAGAAGCATTATATACAGGTGGAGATTCCCCTTCTGCCTACACGCCACCAAAGGCACCATTAACGCCATGCTTCGTACTCCTGCTGATACGCCGCACTTCTGCAAGATTCTAGGCCTTCCGAAAATCCGATTGCCTGAGTGGTATCCGGAGAATGGTGAGATGACCGCAGCACCGAACAAGGGCCCAGCTGACAGACCCTCCCTCTCGGGGAACCCCTACGGATCGCCGTACAAAAGCTTTAGACCCCCAGGTTCTAACCGAAGAAGAAGACACAGCTCCTCCTCAGACTTACCTATGGAAAGACAAGTGCCAGAGGTACAAGATGACACCATTGAGCTCGAGGCTCTACCACCTGAATTGGAGGACTCAGACCTTTCTTGAACTGACGCAGCCCCACAGCCATCAACCCTCTCTTCGTAGAATCTGGTAGTATACGTTCTTCATATAATACTATAACTTTACATTTGACCCCCGGTGTTCCGTGGTCACTTGGTTCTTTACTAATAGAGTTTGCAAACTTTCACTGAACTCTGCCTAACTCAGGTCCGACTTTATGCTTCAGACTGAAGGAACCCCTTTTGTACTGTGTGCTTTTCCCCCTTTGAATCCAACCAGGGCCGATGCCTATCAGTGAAAGTTGCACGATATAATAATCCTGTTAAAATATATTGTGGATAAGCCCCCCGTTTGGCTTTGTTTTGCTCTTCTCCTCTTGTTTTCTTTATCATTAGATATAGGTACAGAGTGAAAGCAAAGGAACTGGGTACTGTTTTTCACTGCCATGTACGCATCTATGTATATGAGAAGCCCTAGAATTCATCATCTAGAAAAATTGAAGTGTTTAATTTGGCATGATCTATATATCACTACCTGCTGTTTTAACCTAGCCATTTCCCCCTACAGGTCATAAGCAAGTTCCACACCTAATGTTTTTTGCGTATATACACACACTTGCAATGGGACAACCTTGAAGACACCTTATAATATAGTGAAATGTAAATGATACCCTTGATACAGGGCACACACACTCAGGACCTATAAGAGTTCTTTCTATTATATTAGTTTAATAGTTCCTGGCTCACGCCAGTTGTTGGAGTTTATCTTTAATTTAGCTTCAAAATATAGAATTAAGAGGTTGGGGGGAGGGGGGAGACGGTGGCTGTTTGAGATTGAGGTTTTTTTTTCTCTCTTTCTGTTCACCGGCCGTCTCTGCCGCTTGGCCCTAGAATACCACCCCCACACAGCAATTATTACATAATTGCTGAGCTTACCTACGGTATCACTTTAAGTAATCTACATAGTAGATTCTTCACCTAACCGTATATTATACACTAGCAGACTATCACGACTATAGAGAATTGATAGTCAGCTCAGATGACAGTAACTGAGTGGACTGTTATATTTTTGGCATATGTCAGCTTACTAACGGGATTGCTCCCAAGGATCAACCCTATACAAAACACCTTTGAAGGTAACTACTCGCCCCTTGGTAGTCTAACTATGCCGCGTGCTGGTTCCTGGAAGGTCGTGTCTTACAATGTCAGGGGACTAAACACCCCAGAACGCAGAACTGCGCTCCTGCAATTATTACAAAAAGAGAAAGTAAGCATTGCAATGCTCCAGGAGACTCATTTCTCCAAAAACCACATCCCCCATCTCAGAGACAGAAACTTTACCAGGAGCTATCACGCGGTCTCACCGACAGGAAAGACCAAGGGAGTAACCATTCTACTTCACAAGGGATGTGAGATTGAGATCACCAAATCCCAAATAGACCCAGAGGGACGATTTATCTTTCTATTAGGTAAACTTGACAATAGGGACATTACTCTAGTGGCAGTTTATACCCCTAATGAGAAGCAGACTGTTTTTTTTAGCCAAAGTGGTTTCACAACTCCTGTCTTTCGCAAAAGGGATGATAATCTGGGGAGCAGACAGCAACATCCCCTTGAACCCTTCACTTGATACATCTAATGGGAGGTCTGTGGTTCCATTCCGGTGTCTTAAAAAAATCAAAAGCCTATTCAAAGACAAACTTAATGGATGTATGGAGAATCTTTAACCCAAGAGACAAGGATTTTACATATTACTCTAATCCACATAAAAAGTACTCACGCATAGATCATGTCCTGATCTCACAACCAGATCTGCATTATGTTCGGGACGCTGGAATTGGAACCATGGGCTTCTCAGATCATGCCATGGTGTATGTTGCCCTAACTTTCCCCCTACATAGGGACAGACAGTTTAACTGGAGGCTCAACCCAGAACTACTCAAAGACTTAGAAACTATGGAAATGATCAAAAAGTCCTTAGTTGACTACTTCAGATTTAATGCTACTGGGGAAACTTCACCTCTGACTGTTTGGGAGGCCCACAAACCCGTAATCCGGGGGGAACTGATTAAAATAGGGGCAAGGAAAAAAAAGGAACACCTTTTCCAGCTGGAATCCTTTACACAAAAAATAGCAGCCCTCGAATCTGTCCATAAACACTCTATGGAATCAAAAACCTTGGAAGCACTGTCCTCTCTCAGATCAGAACTAAAATCACTACTTGAAAGAAAGGCAAAAAGCATCTTGTTATACTCAGAGGCCTCATTCTATGAATGGAGCAATAGGATAGGAACACAGCTTGCAAGAAGACTTAAAAAAAGAAGGGCCAGACAGCAAATAACAGCGGTAAAAGACCAAAAAGGTGTGCTGCATCATACAAATCAGGAAATCGCAGAAACATTTCGACAATACTATATGGAGCTTTACAACCTACAGCCTTCACCTACCACACCACAAGAGCAAACAATTAGAAAGGATAAAATACTTAAATACCTAGAAAAGTGGGGCCTAAAAACCCTAGACAAATCAGCTATAGATGACCTGGAACTACCCATAAGCATATCTGAATTCCTACAGACTGTAAAACACCTCAAGCTAGGTAAAAGCCCTGGCCCAGATGGCCTTATCACAGCCTATTACAAGGCTTTTGCAAAGGAACTGGCTCCTTTCTTTGTTAAAGCTATGAACGGAATAACCTCTAGCTCCACCCCTTCCAAACAATTTTTAGAAGCCCATATCACCATTATTCATAAAGAGGGTAAAGACCCCACCTCATGTGCAAGCTATCGCCCTATATCTCTCCTAAACAATGACGCAAAAATTTTTGCAAAGATCCTGGCTAACAGGATTTCGCCACTGTTGCCCAATATTATACACCCAGACCAGGTGGGATTTGTCCCGGGAAGGGAGGGGAGGGACAACACAACAAAAGCAATAGGGATCCATAGCTGGCTCTCTCGGCGTTCCGTGGAGGGGTTTTTCCTCTCCACGGACGCCGAGAAAGCATTTGACAGAGTAAGATGGGAATACATCGAAGAGGTGCTAGCTTCACTGGGACTGGGCCCTGCACTCATGGCATGGGTAAAAATTCTCTACTCCAACCCCTCTGCATGTGTCAAAACAAACGGAATCCTATCTAGTCATTTCAACATATCCAATGGCACTAGGCAGGGATGTCCGCTGTCCCCCCTGATCTACATCCTTACCCTAGAGCCTTTCCTAATCCAAGCCCGCAACAATGAAGAAATTAAGGGAGTTGAAATAGGCAACAGAACTTTCAAAGTAGCTGCTTTCGCAGACGACATGTTCTTTTTAACCAAACCCAAGCACACCCTACCAGCCTTAATGGGAGCACTCCAAGAATTTGGGGAGATCTCTAACCTAAAAATAAATTACGGAAAATCATGGGCTATGGGGGTGACCCTAAGACAGTCAGAGGTGGAGGACTGCATGACAAAATTCCCCTTCCGATGGGAAAAAAACGCCATTTCCTACCTAGGGATTAAAATCCCAGTGGATCTGAACAAACTCTTCCAACTTAATTACCTACCTGTTGAGGCAAAGATCAGGGCAGATATGCAGAATTGGATTGCTTTGAGAGGTTTATCTTGGTTTGGCAGAATGGCTGTTGCTAAAATGACTATTTTGCCAAAACTTCTTTATCTGTTCCAAGCGGCTCCAGTGGAGGTGCCACCTAATTTTTTGAAAAACTTACAAATTTCTATTGATAAGTTTATCTGGGCAAATAAAAGAACAAGGATAAGAGACGAAATATTGACTCTACCACATGATCTGGGAGGGGCAGGTGTCCCAAACCTAAAGCTATATTTCAGTGCAGCACACCTACTCAGGGTCACAGACTGGACAGCTTCGGTTTCATGTAAAGACTGGACATATATTGAACAGGTGACTTGTGGGGCCTCTCTGGCGGGGTTAGCGTGGGTTCCTACCAAGGCATTCAACCAGCTTCGTATTAGTCATCCCCTGATTCGTGCTACACATAAAATTTTCCAAAAATGTATTGCTAGCTCTCACATATCTCAATCACCTGGCCCTATGTCACCTATGACGGGCAACCCAGAATTTGGGCCCGGGGACTCATCCAGATTTCTCCTATCTTGGAGCAAAAAAGACACCCCCAGAATTTTACACTTCACGGACCCTCTAGGAGTCAAAACTCTATTAGAAATTGAACACCCGGAAAAGAGCGAGAAACTACCAAATTGGGTATATTTCCAGATCAGGCACTACATCTTATCACCGCAAGTAAAAAGCAAAGCGCTTACCTCACCTACAACATTTGATAAGAAGTGTTTGGAGAGAACCCCAAGAGCTCATATGCTGTCTTGGACCTATTCCCTTCTGAGGGACAGTAAACCTTGTACAGTTCTCCCTTTTAAAAAAAAATGGGACTCCCTTCTCCCCACCCCACTGACTGACGACCAATGGACCACAGTATTTATCAACACCCATAAGTCAGCTAGAAATACAAATGCTAAAGAACAGAACTTCAAGTTTCAAACTTTGTGGTACAAAACCCCATTCCTTATCCACAAATTTTATCCAGAAGCCCCAGAGGCTTGTTGGAGATGTGGAAACTGTCCAGGAAACCTCCTGCACATTGCATGCAGCTGTCCCTTACTGGACACATTCTGGACTGAGGTACATAAAATTGTCACAGAAGTATCTGGGCTCCCAGTAAACTTTTCACCAGACACCTACTTTCTACACAACTCCACTCTATCCCCCCCGTCATACAAGAAATCAATTTTACCACACATGATTAACTCGGCTAGAGCCCTAATCCCCTTACATTGGGGATCGACCACCACCCCACCCTCAAAATGTGGTTCCAGAGACTAAATAGGGTGAAAGACTTAGAGGAGATTGTGATGATCGCACATGATCAGGCCCACAAAATTTCAAAAACTTGGGCTGTCTGGTATGACTTCCAGAGTTTTGAGGTCTATAAGAGGATTATGAGCTGAAGCCTCTTTTGAGGGACAGAGAATCAGAACAACTAGCCTCCAGGGGCAACGAAACACTAACAGTACGCCCTGCAAACCAATTAACATCTCATCCTATAGACAGTAAGAAAGCCCCACCATAGACTGGGTAACCCCTATGGTTAAAGAGTTGCTCCCAGGGAAAAAACCCCAAACCAATGGGGACCATGGTACTAATGGCTTCATTTACCCAAATACAAGCTTGGGTTGTTATCCTATACAACTGAAATAAGATGTTTATATCCCTAAGTCCTGATACGTTAAAGAGGCAACATAACAACCGACTATCAAAACTTCGTCAGGTTCTGCTAGTGTGTACTGCAATCAGACTAAAGTTCACTTATTCTTTTTGATAGTTAGTGCTACTTGACTACAAGCATGAAAATGTACACCTGCTGTTACTGCATAGAATATTGTTAAAAATTTTATATCCTGAGAACCAGAACGTAGCCAACTCATATAATTGTCAAAGCATTGTCATGTTACATGTATGTAATCAGAGACTGTTATGATATTGTATGAAATGTTATTGCTGACACACTGGTTCTCAAATAAAAATATATTGAAACAGAAAGCACAGCCATTCATAATGTGTCACACAGATACTGCCTGATAGGAGTGCCACAGCCTGTTGACAAATAGGGATTAGCCTTTATGTGAAACTGTGGGCATCAGTGTAGCTACAGCAGTGGCTCATTATGATAACAAACTGGTGTAGAGCTGACCACGTAGCAGTGAGTATAGGCGGATGGGGTGGCTATGTGCACAGCAAGAAGATATGGATGGTCACCAGCTCTGGGACATACATCTATGCTCTATAAAGTTGCAAGTTTTTCGTGAATAGATCCCGAGACACATGCGTGAACTTTCCATTGGGAATTTCTCTGGAATAGGTATGTAAAACATTGGCGGTGAGTCACAAAATAATGGTACAATTGACACACAGCACAAGTAAATTTTACCAGCGTCCACGCTAGGAACGTAATGTGTGGGGGACATATAGCAGAGCCCATGTTATGTACGGTACTCAGCGCATGCATTGGTTGTACTGTGTGCATTAAGCATGTAAATTTGCCATTGTTTTCTATTCGCCTGCTCTAGGAGGATGGGCTATCATTTTAACTAGTTTAGGCAGTTTGACGGCTCCCTTTACGTAGGAAGAGGGCCGGGAGCTGTCATGCAGTAAAAGCCAGCCTGCATCCATGAGTGCGTTTACTGTGGGGTCATGGTGTCACTGAAAGCCTGACAAGTGGGGCAATTTATGCCTATCAATGATTGTGCATTTACAGGCCATCAGAGCTTATATCTGCCCAGTGATTACTGTGATTGGATAAATCACAGTAATCACAGCACCTTTGTTCTTGGTCCCTATAGATATGGTAGATATAGTAGATATGGTAAATACAGGTAGTCCCTGGTTAACAAACGAGATAGGGACTGTAGGTTCGTTCTTAACCTGAATCTGAAAGTTGGAACAATGTGCTATCTCTGTCCCCTGTACCTCCTCTGTGCCCCCCTGTGACTCTAGTGTCCCCCTCTGTGTCACCCCTGCCTTCCTGTACCTGCTTATACAAGTTTAAAAGCCATTTTTTCTTTGAATTTTTAAAATTGATTTTCTCATGAACTACAAGTCCAATTTCGAAAAAAAAAAAAAATTGGGGGGGGGGGGGGGGGGGGGGGGGGACGGGGCAATATTTAAAGAGAAACCGTAACCAAGAATTGAACTTCACCCCAATCAGTAGCTGATACCCCCTTTCCCATGAGAACTCTATTCCTTTTCCCAGACGGATCATCAGGGGGCTCTGTATGGCTGATTTTGTGGTAAAACCCCTCCCACAAATTATGTCAGCGCCTCACAGCACTGAGGTACTGACATCACACTGGGGGAGCCTTGTTGCATTGTAGGAAATAACAGCTGTTTACAACTGCCAAAAAAGCAAGAAGCATCTCCTTCCAGTGACATCACCGGCCAGCAGTAAAAATGTCACCATGTGATGAATGTCAGAAGGTAAATCAGGAAGAAGAAAGTTTTTACAATAAGCAAACACTGACTACATCATTTATACATAAGTACTGTAAAAATGAAGCCTTTTTTTATTACATTATTTTCACCGGAGTTCCTCTAGAATTGGAATTTCTATACAGAGAAGATATTGCAAAACAAACCTGTGGTCATTTTGTGTGGAATTCACATTATTTTGGCAACACAACATAATGAAGAATTTGATATATGTAGGTTTTTTTTTTTTATTTTTACTCCTTTTTCCCTTTCTAAACCTAAGGTATGTAAATATATATAATTTTTCCCTGTCCCAAGTTTTGAATAAGGATGATAACATTTATTGGCTAACTAAGAAGAAAAGGAGTAAGCTTTCTGCTATGAAGCCATCCTCAGACTCTATTCCTGTTCCTCAAGTCTGAGGCTTCAAAGTGACAGGAACAAGGAATCTGCTATCGTCTTGCCTTCAAAATATCCTGCTTGCCTGTTTTCCATGGTGGTCAGTTTGTACTGTACTTTATCTTTAAAACCAAGGGTCAAGAACAAATGTAGAGGCCTGTGTCCATTATTTAATTTTGATCAAAAACCCTACATCGGCAAGGCAAGAGTGTTATCCACTTAGCCAATATTCTGCCCCACAAAATATCAACTTAGCCCCAAAAAATGCAAAAATTTAGAATCACTACTTACCTGCTGAGAGGGTGAATAGATAGGCAGTTGTATGTCATCAATATCAGGATCTGAAACGTAGCCATGCTTCAAAAGTTGCTGGGAAATGGCACTTACGTAGTTACGAATTTTTGGCACAATCCTTGGCCGTTCAGTATGCAGATAATGAGAAGGTTCGAGTGGATCACGGAAGGCCCGTAATTGGGATGGTTCATCACATGGTGAAGTCTCAATTCTGTTAAAAACATCTAAGAAGGTTCTGCAGTAAGCTTCTCCTTTGCATGTAATGTTGTCCAGGAGGCTTCTAACCAAAGAGGACAAAGGTTGTCCCACAAGTGTGCATATTTGATATTCTTCCCAGTTGAGGACATCTTGGGAAAGCAGCTCATCAAGCAAGCATTCATATTTATCCACAGAACCTCTGGCCAATGTAGAGACTAGGTATTCCCTCTTCGCTTGGACAGTTTTCAGTGGGCACATTCCACATTCTCATTATCAAGAGGTATCATGGATGCTAATATCAAAGGCAGAACAATCCTCTGCAAACAAATAAACAGGAAATAAGCGCCCAAGTTAAAGTAAAAGATTGAAAAGTTTTATATGTATAATGTATATTTAAAGAATATATATATATATATATATATATATATATATATATATATATATATATATATATATATATATATATATATATATATATATAAATATATATATATAAATATATATATATAAATTATCTGCAACCATCATCAACCCTCACCAGAACAGTTGATTGTATTTCAATATCATATACAGACTGTAATAAAGTAGTCTGTACTACAGCAAAGTCCCCGTAATATGTAAGTCTCAACTAACCGGCATGCCTGAGGGATAATGGGGACTTAGTTTTGGGTGGGTTTTGAGGCTTTTAAAATACTTAGCTAGAGCTACAGCAGAGTCCTCAGTATCCAGCACCATCAGGCATTGCCAGATGCAGGATACATGTGCTTGCTGGTTGCTAGAGCAACCAGCCTAAAATGCACAAAACCTCCCCCCCTAACTACTTACCGAGCCTCCAGCGACATCTAGCAGCCTTTCCGCAGCAACTAGCAGTCTCTTAGTGGCTTCCAGCATTCATGCACGCAAGTCAGTGTGCCACCTGACCCAGTGCAGAAGCCAGAAAGCTGGTAGGAACCCGCTAGGTGCTGTAGGAAGGCTGTTAGACATCGCTGGAGGCTCGGTAAGTAGTTAGGGCAGAGGTTTTTGTGCGTTTTAGGCTGGTTGCTCTAGCAACCAGCAAGCACATGTATCCGGCATCTGGCAGTGCCCGATGGTGCCGGATACTGGGGACTCTGCTGTATATTGTTCTCTGTCTCCTTTCTGTGGTTGGAGTTACATAACATACCATACTAGTTAAGTGTGCTGCCTTTGATGTAGGTTTTTAGCCTTTGACCAGGGTTAAAATCTGAGCTCAATCCGTTATATAAAACAGTAGAAAGTCTTTAAGCAAGGCTCCCTAATGCTCCTGCACACCCAGGGAGTGTGCCCTAAGTGGCTGCAACTCTGAAGCGCTTTGGGGCCTGGAACCCACTAGACCATTTATTTTTAGCGTATAGGGAGCGCTTTCAATCTCTAGCGATTTCCCTAAACACTCTGCCAATGTAGATGGATGGGGCAGATTCCGCTAGAGCGATTGCGATTAAGGAAATCGCAATCGCAGGACATGCAGCATTTTGGGAGCAATTCCATTCTAATGAATTGTAAAGGAGTAGAGAAATCCTCCCAAAATCGCTTGCAAAACGCTACCACAAATCGCTAACAATTGTGATAGCGCATTGTAGTGGGTTCCATGCCTGAGTCTGCCGGGAGTAAAGTGTCATATAAAGGTTATATGTCTTGTGGTTGAATTATATAACTCACAGTCTTCATGTTATTTTATAACAGTATGTTTTATGTATTAACCTCCTTGTCGGTTATCCCGAGCTCAGCTCGGGGTAACCTGCGCAGGAGTATTTCTCAGGCCCCGCTGGGCCGATTTTCACAAATTTTTTTTATTGCATGCAGCTAGCACTTTGCTAGCTGCGTGCATATTTTGATCGCCGCCGCTCTCCGCCGATTCGCCGCTACCCGCCGCAACACGACGCCCCCCCCTCCAAACCCCTTGCGCAGCCTGGCCAATCAGTGCCAAGCAGCGCTGAGGGGTGGATCGGGATTCCCTCTGACGTCCCGACGATCGGTGACGTCATCCCGCCCCGTCGCCATGGCGACGGGGGAAGCCCAGCAGGAAATCCCGTTCTGAACGGGATTTCCTGCTTTCAGAGAGCGCCGGCGGCGATCGGTGTAGGTAGGGAGATGACGCTTATCAGCGGCTATCATGTAGCTAGCACTAGGCTAGCTACATGAATTTAAAAAAAAAATTTTTTTTAAAGTGCTGCGCCGCCCCCTTGCCGACACAATTGGAATGGCAAGGGGGTTAAAATGTAGAGTAATAAGAAAAAAAGAGCAAGAAAGTACAAGATACGGAATCCCCCACCTAATGATATTAACCAGGACCCTAGGGTACGTTATCCATATTTGATAACCAAACCGACCAAATCTTTTCAAATTTTTCAAATGAGTTTCTGTTGAAATAAGTTAATTTATAAAGAGGTACGGCGTTATTAACCGACCTAATTCACACATTTGCTGCTTTCCATTTTATTATGATTATTTTTCTGCAGACATAGCAGCATAATACTTTGATGAGTATTTTAGTATATTGATCTGGGAGTATTTTATCTGAGGTAAAGAATAAAAAGGTCATTGGAGAACAATGTAATGGGAGAGAGGTAACCCTATTAATCAGGGCCAGAATTACCATAAGGCACTGTAGGCATGTGTCTACAGGCGTCTGTTGATGGAAAGGCGGCTCACTCCCCTCCTCAAGGGCCTCCCTCCCTCCTTCCCTATGAAAGTGTAAATGAGAGGTTACACGCCTGGCTCTTGGCATTCCACGGACAAGATCTTGCTTCAGTCAGGGGCACCTCTAGCTACTTAATAGTAAGAGTATGTTTGGCTACTTAATACTTGGGGGTACCTGTAGCTACCGATGACGGGCAAGGGAAGTAAGGGAGAAGTGACATCTGGGCTAGTTCAGGGGGGTTTGTAGGTTCATGGAGGGCTAAGTCTAGGGTGCCAGGACATCTGTTCCTGTAGGCTCCCGTGAGGTAGATCTGGGCCTGCTATTAATTATTTGAAACACTTCTAGCCAACAGGCCTGTATGTACATAGAGCTCCAAACCATATGGATATAATCACCCACATTTGTACTATGCTGGAACTTTGCATTAGTTAAAGAGGAACTCTTTATTCAGGATGCCCACTTTTATGTTTAATTATCCTGATTTCAGATTAGAAATAATTCCCATATCTACAGTACAGGGAGTGCAGAATTATTAGGCAAATTAGTATTTTGACCACATCAACCTCTTTATGCATGTTGTCTTACTCCAAGCTGTATAGGCTCGAAAGCCTACTACCAATTAAGCATATTAGGTGATGTGCATCTCTGTAATGAGAAGGGGTGTGGTCTAATGACATCAACACCCTAAATAACACAAGCTTTGGGCAATCAGTGCACTCCGCGGAACCCCGGCCCGCTCCACCACCGGACTCTGCGTGAGTAATTTCTCTGCATTAATTCTAGATCTAACTGCTGCTATGTATTGACTGTCTCATATAGACTGATATAAGCCTGTGTTTCTGACTGTTATATGGACTGCTACTAGCCTGCGCTTATTAGCCTACCACTGCTCCCCACACGGATTGCTACATATGGACTGTCACCAACCTGCAGCTGCCCCCCCACCCATATGGGCTTTTATAGATGACGGTACCTCATAACTGCTGTGTATGGACTGTTTTCAATAAGGATTGCTACTAGCCTGTGATACTAGCTGTTTTCAATAAGGATTGCTACTAGCCTGTGACATTATCTGCTATGCATGGACTGTTCCAACCAGCCTTTATCTGCTATGCATGGACTGTTCCAACCAGCCTGCCACTGCACCCGGCACGGACTGCTACATATGGAATGTCACTAGCCGGAAGCTGCCCCCACATGGTCTTTTAAAAACGGACTTGTAAAGACGATCTGTTATCTTATAACTGCTGGGTATGACCTCTAGCAATCACTTGCATGATGACCTTCTGATGCGGCTTTTCTACCCTGCTCACACATGTCTCACCCCTGTATGATACACCACTGTAAACTGTCATAACTCATACGACATGTACTGTAAATGATTCGTTGATGCCATTGATACTTCTGCGGTGCAGTGTCTGAACCGCTATATCCCTGATGCACTCCCTTCCATCCCAGAGTACCATCACCTATACCAGAGCCGAGCTCCTGGTATGGGAGTCCAAGGCCCAGGCACTGCCCCTTGCGGGATACAGTCCTGGCCCATCTAGATCAGTGGACCCGAAGGTCCAGATACAGGCCTAGGGGGAGGAGGGCAGGCGCACAAGTAAGGCTTAAAAAGAAAGGACTGCGGTCACCCATCCCATCCATCCTGCTAGCGAACGTTCGCTCCCTCCCGAACAAGCTAGACGAGCTGCTTCTATTGCTTGGCAGGAAACCCACGCTTGGAAGCAACTCCCCGGTACTCTGCTTCACCGAGACTTGGCTGAATGACAACATCCCGGACAACTCCCTGCATCTACCGGGCTTCGATCTCTTTCGGGCGGATCGCATCCATGCACTCTCAGGGAAAAAGAAGGGCGGGGGTGTATGTTTTTACATCAACTCCACCTGGTGCTCCAACACGACCGTCTTGCAGAAAAACTGCTCCCCCGACATTGAACTCTTACTGATTAACTGCAGACCTCAGTACTCCCCCAGGGAATTCAGCTCCTATGTCCTGGCAGGCGTCTACATCCCCCCGGATGCTGACACCAGCAATGCACTGGGCACACTCAGCGATGCCATCTCAAGGTGGGAGACATCCCTCCCAGACTCTCTCTTCATCATACTGGGGGATTTCAATAGGGCAAACCTACGTCAAGAGCTGCCCCGCTACAAACAACACATCACCTGCCCCACCAGGAACCAGAACACACTGGACCACTGTTACACGGTCCTCAAAGACGCGTACAAAGCCATTAGCCGAGCTGCCTTAGGCAGCTCTGATCACCACCTAATCCACATGATCCCCACATACAGAAGACAACTTGAAACCACAAAGCCGCTAGTCAAGTCTGTGAAGAAGTGGACAGAGGAGGCGAAGGGGCAACTTCAGGCCTGCTTCGACAGCACTGACTGGTCAGTCCTGGAAGCCCCCTGCCTGGAGGAATGGTCAGAGAATGTCACCTCCTACATCCGATTCTGCAAGGAGACATGCATCCCAGCGACAACCGTCAAGGTCTTCCCGAACAACAAGCCCTGGTTCAACGGAAGGCTACGCAGGCTCCGAAGGGAAAAAGAAGAAGCTCACAAATCTGGAATACCGGAGAGCTTCAGGGAGGCCAGAAACACCTTGAAAAGAGAGCTGAAGGTGGCAAAGAGAGACTACTCCGATAAGCTGAGTCGCAACCTCCAGTCCAACAATGTCCGGGAAGTCTGGAAGGGCCTAAGGGCAGCCACCAACTTCAAGCCCCCCTCTCAACACATACTTCCGAGCACCGCACTAGCTGAGGATCTCAACAAATTCTATTGCAGGTTCGAGGCACAACTCACTCACTCTGCAGATCAAACGACCACACCCTCACCCAAGCATCCACCCCCCTCCCCTCCTCTACATGTTAGCCATACTCCCCCAACACAGGTAACAGTCCAGGAGACCGACGTACTACGGCACCTCCGGAAGCTAAACACCAGGAAGGCCTCAGGCCCAGACGGCATATCCCCATCCTGTCTAAAAACATGTGCGGCCCAGTTAGCCCCGGTCCTCACTCCCATCTTTAACAGATCCCTGGAGCTGGGCAAAGTTCCCTCCTGTTTCAAAAGAGCTGACATCATCCCGGTCCCCAAGAAGCCAGGAGTCACGGACCTAAACAACTTTAGACCCGTCGCCCTAACCCCGATCATCATGAAGACATTCGAGAGACTAGTTCTCTCCTACCTGAAGCTCCACACTGCCACCCTATTGGATCCTCTACAATTTGCGTACAGGGCAAATCGGTCTGTGGAAGACGCCATTAACATCTGCCTTGCACATATCACTGAACACCTGGATAAACCGAAGACCTACGCAAGGATCCTCCTCCTGGACTTCAGTTCCGCGTTCAACACCATCTGCCCAAATATTCTGCACGACGACCTGGAACAGCTTGGTGTTGACCCAACCCTTTGCACCTGGATCAAGGACTTCCTTACGAATAGGACACAGCTAGTGAGACTTGGAGACTGCTCCTCCAGTGCGAGAACCACAAACACAGGCGCCCCGCAAGGGTGTGTGCTGTCACCGATGCTCTTCTCACTGTACACAAACAGCTGCACCTCCTCTGCGGACACCGTCAAGGTCATCAAGTTTGCGGATGATACCACCATCGTAGGACTCATGGGTGAAAAATCGGAGCTGGAATACCACAGCGAGATCAAGCGGATTCTCAGGTGGTGCTCAGACAACAAACTTGTTCTAAATGCAGCAAAAACGGTGGAACTGATAGTGGACTTCCGAAGGAACGCCCCACCGCCCAGCCCGGTCATCATAGATGGTACCGAAGTCACCAGGGTACATAGCGCACGGTTCCTGGGCACCACCATCACGGAGAACTTGAGATGGGACGAAAATACCTCTACAACCCAAAAGAAGGCCCAGCAGAGACTGTTCTGCCTGAGGCAACTGAGGAAGTTTGGAATGCCCAGGGAGCTACTGACCAGTTTTTATACGGCGACCATTGAATCTGTCCTTTGCTCCTCCATCATCGTCTGGTACTCGGGGGCAAATGCAAAGGACAGGCTCAAACTCCAGAGAGTCATCAATGTGGCTGCGAAGATCATTGGGTCGCCCCTGCCACCCTTGGACCTTCTCCATGCATCCAGAATGAGGTCCAGGGCAAATAGAATTACACTCGACCCCTCCCACCCTGGCAATCACTTCTTCAGTCCCCTACGCTCGGGACGCCGCTACAGGTCCATCTACACCAAAACTACCAGGCGTAGGAACACTTTCTTCCCTCAAGCGATCACTCTCCTAAACTCAGACCCTCTCCCAAATGTCATCTCCTAAGCCCCTTCAGCACCTAGGGGCACTAGTGCACTAACCAGTATTCTTTGGTCATCTTTGCATAAGACTGTATACACCATTGCATCATAGGGGGACAACCCCCTAGATGTGTCTTTGCTCTGGTGAAATGTTTCTCTATAAATCGTACTATGTGTAGGGTACTTGCACTGTCGTCACTTGCCAATATGTTGAAATGTTTCCTTATAAACTGTACTACGCGCAGAGCTACTTTGCACTGTTGTCACTTGCCAATCATGCTGAAATGTCTCTTTATAAATTGTACTATGTGTAGTGTTATTCGTACTGTTTGTCATTGCCAATATGCCATGTGTCCACAAATAATTCCGGGTGCGGCGCCTGTCGCACTTGGCGAAATAAAGTGATTCTGATTCTGATTCTGATTCTGATCAAGTGTGCATAATTATTAGGCAACTTCCTTTCCTTTTGCAAAATGGGTCAAAAGAAGGACTTGACAGGCTCAGAAAAGTAAAAAATAGTGAGATATCTTGCAAAGGGATGCAGCACTCTTCAAATTGCAAAGCTTCTGAAGCGTGATCATCAAACAATCAAGCGTTTCCTTCAAAATAGTCAACAGGGTCGCAAGAAGCTAATGGAAAAACCAAGGCGCAAAATAACTGCCTATGAACTGAGAAAAGTCAAGCGTGTAGCTGCCAAGATGCCACTTGCCACCAGTTTGGCCATATTTCAGAGCTGCAACATCACTGGAATGTCCAAAAGCACAAGGTGTGCAATACTCAGAGACATGGCCAAGGTAAGAAAGGCTGAAAGACGACCACCACTGAACAAGACACACAAGCTGAAACGTCAAGACTGGGCCAAGAAATATCTCAATTTTTCTAAGGTTTTATGGACTGATGAAATGAGAGTGAGTCTTGATGGGCCAGATGGATGGGCCCGTGGCTGGATTGGTAAAGGGCATAGAGCTTCAGTCCGACTCAGACGCCAGCAAGGTGGAGGTGGAGTACTGGTTTGGGCTGGTATCAAAGATGAGCTTGTGGGGCCTTTTCGGGTTGAGGATGGAGTCAAGCTCAACTCCCAGTCCTACTGCCAGTTTCTGGAAGACACCTTCTTCAAACAGTGGTACAGGATGAAGTCTGCATCCTTCAAGAAAAACATGATTTTCATGCAGGACAATGCTCCATCACACGCGTCCAAGTACTCCACAGCGTGGCTGGCAAGAAAGGGTATAAAAGAAGAAAAACTAATGACATGGCCTCCTTGTTCACCTGATCTGAACCCCATTGAGAACCTGTGGTCCATCATAAAATGTGAGATTTACAAGGAGGGAAAACAGTACACCTCTCCGAACAGTGTCTGGGAGGCTATGGTTGCTGCTGCACACAATGTTGATGGTGAACAGATCAAAACACTGACAGAATCCATGGATGGCAGGCTTTTGAGTGTCCTTGCAAAGAAAGGTGGCTATATTGGTCACTGATTTGTTTTTGTTTTGTTTTTGTTTTTAAATGTCAGTAATGTATATTTGTGAATGTTGAGATGTTATATTGGTTTCACTGGTAAAAATAAATAAATGAAATGGGTATATATTTGTTTTTTGTTAAGTTACCTAATAATTATGCACAGTAATAGTCACCTGCACACACAGATATCCCCCTAAAATAGCTAAAACTAAAAACAAACTAAAAACTACTTTCAAAAATATTCAGCTTTGATATTAATGAGTTTTTTGGGTTCATTGAGAACATGGTTGTTCAATAATAAAATTATTCCTCAAAAATACCACTTGCCTAATAATTATGCACTGCCTATATATATTGCTGTATACTGATCTGTAGCTCTGCCCTCCCAGAGATGTTTAGCCTAGGTCGTTTATTATGCTGAATTCCTCTCCCGGTGCACTCTGGGAGAGTAGGTGTTATTTCTGCTGCCTTCGGAACAAACAGTAAACAAACATTCCATAGTGATGCACCTACCGGCAGTAAAGATGTAATGTAGATCAGGGTGAGCAAACACTGACTAAATAATTTTGATATGTTCAGTAAAGTGTCTCTTTAATGTGAGAGATTAAGGTTAACTAATCTGCACTAATCAACACGTGTAACTTTGTTACAGAGAAAACCGATAGGTATACAGCCTGAAATACTGGTGTTTTAGAATGTTGAAATTAAGAGCAAATGTTGATGTACAGTATTGTATCACATTCAACAAAGCTAGGATTTATTTTCAAGCCTTTTTCAATCCTGCATCCCGCCCACCAGCTGTTGCTGTACTGTACAAAGGAATGTTAGCTGACCAAACTAGTTCTGTCTGTGCAGATTGTATGCATAACTTGCTGTACCAATAGTTTACTTTGTTCATTTTAAAGTTTTTACCGTCTCAGGTGAATAACAGCAGTTTTTTTTATGTTTTTTAGCTCCTAAACGGATAAACCTTCAACTACTGAACTTTATCTGTTCCTTGTACTCATACACACGTACAAGGATGCCCACAGGGATTGGGAGTAAAACCCCTTAGCAACAGTGTAGGGTGGAGTTCTGTACAGACTAAATTATAAAGACTAGGAAAGAGATTGGCTTTTGGGTGCATGCAAAAAACGTTTATTATATCAAAACTATAAATCTCCGTAACAACATACAATATATTACATATAAAAAAAAACTAAAAACAAACCGCCTTATCTAGCAAAATACTTTTTTTTTTAAAATGCCTTATCATTCCTTTAAGTCAAGGGACTTGTCTATTTGCCATAAATAACTCACAATCCTTGCAAAATCCCTTGTAATCAATGTATCTGGGTGACACTTATGTTTGCAAAAAAATTTCTCTACCCCCTTCTGATTATATGTTCTAACATTGCCAACAGGAATAGAGTCTGAAGAAGGCTTCCAAGCTGAAAGCTTACTGTTTTTCTTTTAAATTAGCCAATAAACTAGAGCTTGTATTTTACAGACAGGAAGTTTTCAATCAGGATTGCTGAACTAATTTGCCTTAATTTTATCCCCTGAGTTAAGCAAAAAAATACTATATCTAAAGCTCACCATACAAACATTGATTTTGATCACCCAGATGGACCCCACCAGCCACCGTGCCCCCTTTGTTTCCCCCCCCCCCCCCCCCCCCGGTTTCAATTTTGAAGCTTTGTTGCCTTCCCGTGACAAAGTTATGGCACCTCTGGGAGCGTTTGGAAGGCTTCGGGGTCCTCATGTCCCCAAAGGAGTACTCGACTAGTTAGATGAATACATACAACTGATGTTACAGTGCCAGAACAAGGGGACTGGGAAGGCTCACTTTTGCTCTGTGCAACACTTGCTTGTTCCCACAGTGACCATAGCTCCCAACTGTCCCTTTTTCGGAGGGACAGTCCCTTTTTGGGAGCCCTGTCCCTCTGTCCCTCTTTCACCCTCATTTGTCCCTCTTTCAGGACTTTGTCCCTCTTTCTATGTAAATATATATATTTCTATACTAAAAATGTGTTGACTGTAAACTTTATTCCCAACCTTTAAATTGATATGTTACTAATTTTAAAATGTTACTATGAAGGAAAATGAACCAGGATAGAAAGGACCAGTGGGGTTTGAATTATAAAACAACATATGTTTATTATGAAATCTTTATGGTATGCGTGACTAGAGGCGTGGTGAGGGTGTGGCCAGGGGTGTGGCAGGGGCATGGCTTAAGTGTCCCTTTTTCTCATCTCAAAATGTTGGGAGGTATGCAGGGACTGCTGCCAGCTATGGGAAGTGCACACAGGATGCTGGCTTTTAATTGATTCTTGATGCACCTTTGTGCAAGTGCATTTTCAGTAGAGGAGTTGTGGTGAAGCAGAAATCATGGATCATGGATAATTGTGCTCATTTTGATCAGGTGACAGGTTTGTAAGACTCTGCTTTTGCTGCTCGGGATTTTTTGTTTACTTTGTAGGCTGAAGCAGGAAGTGGCCACAGAAAATCACAGCCTTGCACATCTATCAACTGATCAATGCGATCACGTGTCTCCATGAGTTCTGCTACACATGAGTAACTCTAATTTTGTACTCAGTATAGCATGACTGCTCCTCAGCTCTCATCTTGCTTCAATCTTATATGGCTGAAACTAGACCTCTAGCTGCTTTTATGAAACAACGATATTGTGGTTTTAATGATGAAAGCTCTTATGGACTTTCTGATATTGTGATATTATCCTGTTTACAGATCACATAGAGTTGCTTTATTTTAGTTTCTATTGTGTTAAGCTAGGTACCCACGGGCAGATCACGCCCAGAAGTATCGGGGGCAGGGCCGGGTCGAGGCATAGGCTGGAGAGGCTCCAGCCTCAGGGCGCAGTGTAGGAGGGGGCGCACAATTCATTCAGCTGTCATTCCTAATTGTGTTTGAAGCATAAATAAATAAGAAAAGGGGATACATAGCAGTGACTGCAAGCCAGATAACTAGATATTAAGGTGTTGGGGAGGTTGTGGGCCCTGTGGCGCCTCTTAGTCTAATAGCAATCAGTGTGTGACAGCTGGGGTGGGAGGGATGGAGGGGCGCACTTTGGTGTCTCAGCCTTGGGTGCTGGAGGACCTTGTCCCAACTCTGATCGGGGGTCTCAGCCGACAAACCCTTATTACCCAATGCAAGTGGCTGAACCTGTAAGCGCCATTTGTGTCATTGTAAATGAACGATTGTGAAACCCGCGAAAGTCAATGAGGATCGGATTGATCCTCCACGATTAAATCCAACATTGCGATCGTTCAAAAATTAACGATCACTGCGGGTGGCGTGCGTACTGAAACATCGTTTAACGAATTTCCATTAAATGATGTGCAACATCGCTGAAGAAAATTGTTCGTTCGTCGTGAAAGATCATTCGGAAAAAAGTCCCGTCGTGGGTATGGGCTTTAAACCAGCATCAGGGGAGAGGGCACAATACACTACAATCACTAGAGAATGTGACAGCCTGCTTGGAGAGAAAAGACTAGTCTTGGGACAGGTTTTGGACTAGTCCATTCTGCTCAAGGGAGATTCTCAGCACTTTCTTTATGCTTTTTAAAAACACTCAATGAAAAGGACTTATACAAAGATGACAGCCAGCCTTCCAACTCATCTGCACGCTGTTTTGACAATTAAACTGAGCTGAATTGCTATTCAGTAAGTGATTTTGAAAATAAAGGAAAACCTGAGAATTACTAATCCAAAGCCTGTCAGATTTTTACTATTAACTGTAATTGACTGCAACATAGGAGAAAATATGTATAGGGCATTTTATACTGGAACAGATGTACATTTTATGCATATGCATACAAAGTGGCGTATCTAGAGAGGTACAGGCATGGCTCATGCCATGGGCGCCATAGCACCATGGGCGCCATGCCTGCCTACTCCTACTCCACTACATATACTGGGGGGGGGAGTTAATTATACACCTGTCACTACCCATATTGGAGGGGTGACATACTGGGGGACACCTCTCTCTACCTATACTGTGTTGATACTGGGGGGGGGGGGGGGGTACTTATACTGTGGAACACCTGCCAAATCTATACTAGGGGGAAGTTATAAGCAAACAAACCGAGAGCCCAATATAGTGTAGTAGGTATTAGCCCAAATGGAAAGAAATGAAAGGTAAGTATTATACTTACAAACATGGGTTACCGCTGAGGCAACCACTGTATAGGCAGGTGGGGAGTATAAACCTGTCCCCACTCAGGATTAAGATGTCGCTCTCTGTGATAGAAGAAAAGGAGGGTATAACACCCATCCACCAAGGGTGGTTCACTGGATGAATCGATGTACAGAGGCGCCAGTAGGATAAAAGATACTAAAAGGTTTAAAACATCTAGGTGGTGGTGGTGGACCAACCAACCCAAAACAGACACGATGCTGTCAATTAAAGTCAACGACAATTTATTCACATACTCCAACGAACACTGCGACGCGTTTCACGGGCATAAAAAACCCGCTTCTTCAGGCATTAAACAATAGGAGTATCTCACTAAAAAATGACAGAGACATAAACCATATCAGGGAACTGTAAAAAGCATGTCGTACACTTGTAAATGCAGATTGTAAATACAGATTTACATTTGTATCAGGGGGAGAGAGTGATGAAAGGGGTAATTAAGTGCATCGTTAGTTGTACTATGTATGGGAAGTGAGAGGGGGAGTACTGGTGGTCAGAACATTGTGAGATGCAATTACTGGACAGGGGGAAACAGGAGGAGGCAACAAAAATTCAGCAGGTGTTATTGTGTGTGGTGGGGAATAAGGAACAGAGTGGTGTATGATTATGACCAATAGTAACGTATTCATAGGTTAGATAAAACGTAAAAAGAGTAAATTGCTTACCAGCTCTAGGTCCTAAAAGGGCTTGGCACCTCTGTGCTCAAAAGCCCGCTCAGGACCTTTAAATAGATCAGTGTCAGTATAGGGAACCATTGGGAATGCGTGGCTAGAGGGCGTGGACCTAGATAGTAGCCAGGGTAGGGGGCCAATGGGGTGAGCGAGGGGGTGTGGACAAGGGAGCAAGCACTGTAGAGCGTAATGGGGAAGGGGGGCGAGTCCTTGTGGGGCGAGTCCTTGTGGAGGCAGAGCGGTGTGACGATTGCGTCACGCCGCTTGCCTAATTTGCGCATGTGTGATGGCTGAATACGCACATGTAGAAGAAGACTATGGGGAGTTGTGGGTATGGAGGGGGAAGTTACTTATACTCGGGGCACCTCTCATTACCTGTACTGGGGGACTTAACTCTCACCACTTATGCTTAAGAAGGCTACTTATACTGGGGAGACACCTCTAACTACATATACTGGGAGGGCAACCTAAACTGGGGGCTACCTATACTGGATACATTACCTCTTGCTACCTATACTGAGGTGCTACCTCTGGTTAATTATACTTGGGGGAAACTCGCAACCTGTACTTGGGGGGCTACTTATACTGGGGGGACTTGTATCATTGCAAGAAAAGAGGCTGTTAATTATGGGCAAGGTGGTCTGACTGAGGGGTGTTGGGGGGCGCAACTTCAGTGTTTGCCACAGGCGCTATATTACCTAGATACGCCCCTGTGCATACACATGGATTTAAAATGTTTACATTTTTCACAATAGTGGTCCTTTAACCACTTTAAGATGCACTGACATGAGTGTCATGTCCTAATTAGCTACCCTAAAGATTCCTGGATGTGAGAGTCACACCCAGCACTAAAAGCTGCCACTGCGATCATGCACAACTTGTGCATCCATTTAATAGAGTATGATAACCATTCATCAAAAGTAAAACAAACAAAAAAAGTTTAAAACTTTTTTTTTTTAAGTTAAAGGATAACTAAACAGACTTATTTGCAAAAACGGGGGGGGGGGGGGGGGGGGGGGGAGCAGGCATGTATAGGGAGCAGTCCTCATGCCCACTGCTCCCCCCCATTCTCCTCAATCCCCTTCGTTTTCGTCCAAATGCCCCCCGCAGCTAATTCCACATCGGCCAGGTCGGGCAATAGTGCGCAGGCACACACTGGGAGTCCTTTAAAGTGACAGTGTCACATTAAACTTTTGTGAAGTGTTAACCCACTACCAGACTAATTAACCCTTTGTGTCACCTATACTTGGCCTCAATATTCATGGACACCTGTAATGGCTGCCGCCGCAGAATGCTCCCGCCTCAGGTAAAAACCCAGGAATGTGAAGTGGTTAAAGAGCACCTGTAGCATGCTCAAGAATAAATTGTGTGCGTTTCTTCTTTTAAATTAATGTGGGGTTTGGGATTTAAAAGTAAACTAACTCAAGCACTTGCCTGTAAATAGCTCAGTCTGAAATCTTATATCAAACTGCAAAGAAAAGAAGAAAATTGGGACCCCACCCCTCCTTTTTTTTTTCTTTAGCGTCTGGTATACAATCCAAAGTACACTTCTGTCTCAACAGATTTGCCTCATAAATATAGACTTAGAGATGGAATCTGGAATCACATAAATTGCCTGCTTTAATTATCACACATCAGTAAAGGTGGCCATACATCTAGCGATTTAGCTGTACAATCGGCCATCCAATTCAATCACTTTATCGAATTGAGAGAGAATCAAGTGTGTTCCAGTATGCCTAATTGATGAAAAGTGGCCGATATTATGTTGAATCAATCAGCTTACTGGATCGATCAGGCTGGAAGATATCGGCCAATCGCACCACAGGAATGGGTTACTGTTCACATATCAGTTGATCCACTGAATCGATTTTTGCTTTCAGACCATGGAGGCACATCTATTAGTGAAGGTGACTAGCATGGGATATTGCTTGCAGTGTGTGGGCCACTAGTCGATCAACTTTTGATAAACTAATCTGAGGTGAATCGCCCATTTAAGTCAATCGCTTTGTCGATTGAATCAGATTTGCTGGATGTATGGCTACCTTAAAGCGGATCCGAGATGAAAAACTAGTAACTTGTCTATATATCTTACCTAAAGTTTAGATAGCTTACACAGCATATCTAGCTGCAAACAGCTTTAATAGAAAATGATAATTTCTTCCTGTGATACGACAGCAGCCATGTTTGTAAACATTATACAGAGGCAGGCTTTTCTGCATCTTGAGCAAAAAAAAAAACTAATCCCCCCTCCTCCTCCCTCCTCCCCTCTGCCTCTGAAATCAATGGCTAGTAACTCCTCCTCCTCCTGCCCAGACTGAGCTCCCATGAGCCCTTGCCACTGCCAAGGCTCTCTGAAAACCCGTGGGCGTGGTTTATTTAGTTTATAGGGAATTAGAGTATTAAAACAAAAACAAAAAAGTATTTGGCTTGAGGAATGCCCTATAAACAATAGGAAAGGAACACAATTATGCAATGAGTAAAAGTTCACCTCGGATCCACTTTAAAGAGAACCATTGACGAAGCACCCTCATGTATTTTACCTAATAAATCAGTGGGAACATGACAGTAAGCACCTAATCTGCTCTTTGTTTCATTGCTCTCTGTTTAATCTGACTGTTATCACCTCTGACAAGAATCCCCGACTGAGCATTCAGTCTGCTTTGCTACGGAATGATTATAGCCGAGTGTCTTCTCTGGTGTCTTTTCAAGCCCAAGCCTGCCCCCTTGTGGCTCTGCTATAATGACTCAGCTATAATGATTCCTGAGCAAAGCCAGACTGAATGCTCAGTCCAGGATTCTTATCACAGCTGATAACAGACACTTTTCGCAGTGAGGATGAAACAGAGAGCAGGGTAGGTGTTTTCTAAAATGTTCCCACTGATATACCGTATATACTCGCAAGCAAGCCGACCCGCATATAAGCCGACCACCCAACTTTTTCCTGAAAAACCATGAAAAAATGATTGACCCTCATAAGCCGGGGGTAGGAAATGCTGGCCGTGTGATCCCCCCCCAGTGTGTCCCAGTAATGTTAGTATAGTGCCCAGTATGGGTAGGTAGTGCCCAGTATAGCTAGTGAAGTGCCCAGTATAGCTAGTGAAGTGCCCAGTATAGCTAGTATAGTGCCCAGTATAACTAGTAAAGTGCCCAGTATAGCCAGCATAGTGCCCAGTATAGCCAGCATAGTGCACAGTATAGGTAGTATAGTGCCCCAGTATAGCTAGTATAGTGCTCGGTATAGCTAGTATAGTGCCCAAGTATAGCTAGTATAGTGCCCAGTATAGCTGGTATATTGCCCAGTATAGCTAGTATAGTGCCCAGTATAGCTAGTATAGTGCCCAGTATAGGTAGTATAGTGCTCGGTATAGCTAGTATAGTGCCCAAGTATAGCTAGTGTAGTGCTCAGTATAGGTAGTATAGTGCTCAGTATAGGTAGTATAGTGCCAGGTATAGCTAGTATAGTGCCCAGTATAGCTATTATAATGCCCAGTATAGCTAGTATAGTGCCCAGTATAGCTAGTATAGTGCTCAGTATAGCTAGTATAGTGCTCAGTATAGCTAGTATAGTGCCCAGTATGGCTGGTATAGTGCCAGGTATAGCTAGTATAGTGCCCAGTATAGCTAGCATAGTGCCCAGTATAGCTAGTATAGTGCTCAGTATAGCTAGTATAGTGCTCAGTATAGCTAGCATAGTGCTCAGTATAGCTAGTATAGTGCTCAGTATAGCTAGTATAGTGCTCAGTATAGCTAGTATAGTGCCAGGTATAGCTAGTATAGTGCCCGGTATAGCTAGTATAGTGCCCAGTATAGCTAGTATAGTGCCCAGTATAGCTAGTATAGTGCTCAGTATAGTGCCAGGTATAGCTAGTATAGTGCCCAAGTATAGCTAGTATAGTGCTCAGTATAGCTAGTTTAGTGCCCAAGTATAGCTAGTATAGTGCCCGGTATAGGTAGATAGTGCCCCCCGCCTCACCCAACCCCCCCGCAGCCGCCGCTGCTATTAGCTTACTGTGCGGCTTCCAATAGTCCCCTCTCAGACTCCCGGGCATGTAAATAGTTCACAGCAGCTCGCTCCACGGCGGCTGCTGTGTGATGACAGGAAGCTGTAGGCAGAGCAGCTTACTGTAACGGCGATGTGTATCGCCATTACTATGGAAACCGCTCTGCCTACTGTTATAATTTAAATAGGCCTCAGTTATTTGGACTGAGTTAGTCAAAAAGGCTTGGAGTGCAGATCGGCCCTTTAAGGGGATTGTCTCAGAGAGAAAATCTGCAGTTCTGTCAGCAGAACTAGAACATACCAAGAAGCTGTTCTAGTACAAGGCCGCAGGTCTCCCTGACCTGCGCATGTACCGCCTTTAGAACAATAAACTTCAGCCATGTTATGTAAATATTCACATTCCTGCATATAGGTCAGGAGCCTCATTGATTATTAATCAAGTAGGTGTGTATGATGACACCACGAGTGGGTCCACCAATAGTCTGATCTAGGGGGTGGCGAAGATGTCATATTTAACTCTTTCCTAGTCAGTATTAAAGGCTGAGGGAGCTATGGGAGCTCATTCTGCTCTTTACTTTCGCAATAGCTCGCAAGGCTGACTGGGACCTCTAAGTATGTGCTTCCTTTCTGTAATCTCATATAATGTCTGCTGTACATAGGTAGTCTAGATGTAACATAGAGTAGATACAAGAAGACCTGGGTACTTTCAGCAGGAAGGTACTCACGCAGCTGTAACGCAACATGGAAGTCTGCTTTGCCAGGAGATGATAAACTGTATCTATCTGTATTTCTGTTACTTGAATAAATAACGTAAACATTGAAGAAGCCTGAGGAAGTCTATCTCCTACTCGCTGTGTGGAGAGTCAAGTGATCTCACAGTCTGTGAGACGTAACTGTAAGAAGTTACTGGTGTCGAAGCAAGGTGATATAGAAGCAGGTTCTAACACCTACAGCATCCTGTCATCACACAGCAGCCGCCGTGGAGCGAGCTGCTGTGAACTATTTACATGCCCGGGTGTCGGAGAGAGGACTATTGGAAGCCGCACAGTAAGCTAATAGCAGCGGCGGGGCTGGGGGTGGGGGGCGGCCTACGACCAACGAGACTCGCAAGCAAGCCGACCCCCCAACTTTTGGCCCACTTTTGGGGGTGCAAAAATTCGGCTTGCTTGTGAGTATATACGGTATATGGTAAAATACATGAGGGTGCTTCGTCTCTGGTTCACTTTAAGTAATTTCAGAGCTAGAAATGTCATCATCGTCTTTCCGTAGCATCTGATATGAGCAGACCCCGCCTCCCCCACTCATGACATTAGCCTCTGATTTTTTCCTTGTTGTTATCTGATATCTCAACTGATCACGATCAGCAACAGGAGAGCATCTGTAGAAGCAGAAAACACCTGGGAAAACCCCAGAAGCTAATCCTATGAGACTGGGAGGCAGGGCCGATGTGTGTGCAAAGCAGGTGTTAGAGAAAATGTGGATGACATATCCAGCTTTGCAGCTCAGTTCCCAGCAGTGCCGACAGGTCATCAATCCCCAGAGAAAGTGAAAGCAAGTGGCTCATAAAATTCTAGGTAATTTTTTTATAAAACAGGTTTCCTAGGAGACTGTACTGATGTGGCAAACCTGTTTAGGCAGAGCGGCAGTTTCGCTTGTAGCTCCACTCTAAAGCTTCACTTACACCAATGTTTTCCAAATGACTGAAAAGAACATTCAGCATTTGTATGCAGTTGACCAGGCATTGGTTTTTAGGTATATATTGTGCACTCAGTAAAAACGATGGAAAAAGATGGCCATAGGCGAAATCGCTTGATCCAGTGTATAAAGGGGAAATATGGAAGGTGCCCAGTAGGACAAAGGGGTGATTGGAGTGGGGAGTGTCAATCTAGAAGCACTCGCCTCTTGCAAAATCTGTAAAAAAAATTATTATGCTTAAAAGAATTGGGGTGGTTGGCACACAATGTTACTGGCAACCAATACATTCAAAATATTACCAGGTAGGAGTCAGGCACTGAATCCAATGTTTCAAAACTATTTTCGATCCTCAAGACATCAAGACATTAGAGACACTTGGGGTGAAGGAAGGTCGGCCTGGCAGCCGTTTCACAGGTATTCCCTTTTTAGTAAGATGCAAATACAGTTACGGCTGTCAGGCCGACCTTCCTCTCCCCCCCATTGACTTACATTATACAGTAATTCGACTTTCAGCTATTGCTGATGGCCGAATTACAGAGTATTAAAAGTATCTTCAGCACAGTCTTCTGACGGCGCCGGCGTTACTCACTGAGCGTCGCTATATATATATATATATATATATATATATATATATATATATATATATATATATATATATATATATATATATACACATATATATATAACCTATGGAGGGAGCTCAAGCTCAGAGTTGCACAGAGACAGCCTCGAAACCTTATGGCCCATACTCGAGGGACTTTTGTCGCCTCAACACGCGGCGCGCGCGTGTTGCGGCGACAGGTCGCCCGTGAGTATGGGCCGTCGCACGCGCGCGCACCCCGAACTGTCGCCCGCCGCTCTTGTCGCCATGCGATTGAAAGTTTCAATCGCATGGCAACAGTCGCCGCCGCACCTCCGCCGCAACTGTTGCTAGTCCACGTGAGTACGCGGACTAGCGACAGCAACCTCCATAGAGGTGAATGAAGCTTCCGGCGGGGGGAGGAGGAACGTCGGCGACAGCTTCCGTCTCGCCGCTGGTCCCTCTTCCGCGTGTGTACGCGGAGGGACCTGGAGAGAAGCTGTTGCCGGCCTGTCGCTAGCACGCTCACGTGTGCTGGCGACAGGCCACTTCTGCAGCCCGTGAGTACGGGCCATTAGGGATTTAGAGAGGATCTGCAAAGAGGAGTGGACCAACATTCCTCCTAAAATGTGTGAAAACTTGGTCATCAATTACAAGAAACGTTTGACCTCTGTGCTTGCAAACAAGGGTTTTTCCACTAAGTATTAAGTCTTTTATTGTTAGAGGGTTCAAAAACTTATTTCACTCAATGAAATGCAAATCAGTTGCTATCTTTTATTAAAGGTTATTTTTTTGATTTTCCTTTTGATGTGCTATCTGCCACTGTTAAAATAAACCTACCATTGAAATGATACTGTTCTGAGACTTTTCATTTCTTTGTCATTGGACAAACTTACAAAATCAGTGAGGGGTCAAATAATTATTTCCTCCACTGTATATATAGTAATTCCTATTACGGTCTGTTGTGACGCCGGCTGCGCCCCCAAATCTCCTGCGCTGGATCCAATGTGTTCGCATAGACATACTAAAACCGCTACAAAGATGTACAACTACAGTAAATTAATCAGAGTGTTGGAAAGTCTTACTTAGGAAAAAGAGGAAAAAGAGGTTTTGCCATCTGTTAAAAGAACAACTTCAGTGTAAAAAGTAAGCAGATAAAAGCTGACAGAACCAACAGGTTTTGGACTAGTCCATCTCCTCATGGGGGTTTCTCAGGTTTTGCTTTCAAAAGCATTTCCTAAGTGGCAGTTTCTAAGCATAACAAATTAGTGCGCAAGTGAGTAGAAAAATCAGGAAATGCTTTTGAAAAAGAAAATCATGAGAATCCCCCATGAAGAGATGGACTAGTCATAAACCTGTTGGTTCTGTCAGGTTTAAAACTGCTTAGTTTTTTCACTGGAGTGGTCCTTTAAGGAGATTGTTCTTTACAATAAGAGTGGTAAAAATAGGGAATATTTTACCACAGGAAGTAATTATAGCAAATGATTCTATATCTGAATTTAAATGAGGCTAGGGTGTTTTCCTTTAATTCCCAGCAGGGTTTGTCAGGAACCGGCCCGCGGCACGCCTGCGTATACGGTTCCTGACTGCGGGTTTGACCAGATCAAGCGGGGAGCAGCCTTATTCAAGCTAAAAACAAGGCTGGGACCACTCAAACACTTCTCACTGCCACCACTAGCTGTTGCTAGACACGTCCACTCTGCTGTCGAGTCCTCAGCACGCAATCCGCGTTTTCGTACTCTGGTCAGCTTTACGCTTTAGGCCGAATACGAGAATGCCACGCACACACACAGTTGCAATCTTACACTGTAGTGAAGCAAAACCACTAACAGTCGTTCCGAACCATACTGTTAGCCACTCCGAGACTTCCCACTCTGCTGTCAAGCGCAGAAGTGCCCCATACACACAGTGCAATTACAATCTTATATGGTAGTGTTGCTCAATCATACAATCAGGCATGGACTTATACACAGTTACACTTCAGTCTCTTCTAGGCTATGAGTGTTCGTTTAGTACAGCAGAAGTCAAACTTATTAAATAACGATTTAATATTCCAGGAAAAAAAAGTGGAACAATGCAGAAAATAATATATACAAAAGATTTACAAAAACAAAGTAACAGTTACAAAATAAAAGTTACAAGGATACACACAAAACAAGTTGCAAAAATAAAAAGGGAAATAAACGTAAAGTGAACTTTCACCAGCCAAATGTCCAACCGTAGAGGGAGACGGATTTACCGATTCGATCGGGATCAGCTCTGGCGATGTGCTACCCTCAAGAGAAGATGATCTGTGACTGTCCCGGGCTGCTGTTTTATAGCAAAATGTGTACCCCGGGGCCACCCCAATGTCCCAGGTCCAGGAATAATCCAATTTCCTGTTTAACGTGTGCAACTTCAAAGCGTTTCTGTGTTAGTGTTTAATCTTTTCAGAGATTTCAGAACACTTCCATAATCCCAATTTCCACAGGTAAAACTATAGTCTAGTCCATACATCAAAAAATTGTGGGGTGAAGCTTCCTGGCTGTCATATGTAAATTCCTGGCCCTGTGCTGGTGTGAGCTGTGTCAAAGCACACTGCAGCCAGTCCAGGTGACAATTGCTCCCAAGCACAATACACATCTGAGACAGTATTTCCCAGAAGATCACAGCAGATCAAAGGTGGGGACTTGACTGCTCTTGGCATAATGAGCCATTTCCTGGCCAGATGCTAGTTAGCCAATTAGCAGTTCCTGCTCCTATTCACAATCGTTCACGTTCAGATGCAAATGTAGTTGTCATTGACATATGGACAATTACCTTAACAGCTTCCTTGAGCCAGGTGACAATAACTTCACAAGCCAGCTGCCCGAGTGGCCTCTTAACATACATACACATCTGAGGTAGTACCCAGTAGACAGAAAAATGAAAGAAATATGTTCCTGTATTATCTTTAAAGAGACTCCGTAACAAAAATTGCATCCTGTTTTTTATCATCCTACAAGTTCAAAAAGCTATTCTAATGTGTTCTGGCTTACTGCAGCACTTTCTACTATGACAGTCTCTGTAATAAATCAATGTATCTTTCCCCTGTCAGACTTGTCGGAAGGCTGCCAAGTTCTTCAGTGTTGTAGTTCTGCTATGAACTCCCCCTTCCAGGCCCCTCTATGCACACTGCCTGTGTGTTATTTAGGATTAGAGCAGCTTCTCTCTTATCTTTTACAAGCTGGATAAATCGTCCTCTGAGCTGGCTGGGCTTTCACATACTGAAGAATTACAGACAAGGGCAAAGCTGTTTGCAGGAAGAAACAAGCAGCTTGAAACTTCAGTGCATGAGAACAGGGGGAAAGAAACACACAAATGATCTCTTGAGATTCAAAAGGAAGGCTGTATACAGCCTGCTTGTGTATGAATGTATTTTCTATGTGTGGACATACTGTACATCAACCTACTTCCTGTTTTGGTGGTCATTATAAACAAACTTTTTAAAACTGTTTTTAACCACTTTTAATGCTGCAAGGAGTGGCGAAATTGTGTCAGAGGGTAATAGGAGATGTCCCCTAACGCACTGGTATGTATACTTTTGTGCGATTTTAACAATACAGATTCTCTTTAACATCATCAGCACCCCAATATCTTACCACAAGGTTGATCCAGGGATTTTATCTGACTGTCACTTAGAGCTGGGAAGGAATTTTTTCCTTCACACGGTTCCCACGGGCTTTTGCCGGTGTGTTGATCAAATGCTTTTCTTCAAGAATTGCAGAACTTGCCCTGAAAGGTTAATTGGCCCAAGACTTGTAAACGTGTTTGGTTTTTTTTGCCTTCCTCTGGATCAACTGGGAATTGTAAGGGTGAAGGACGAATGTAACAATTTTTTTTCCTTGCTTGGATTTGATGAATGTCTTTTGTCAATCAAACTATGTAACCTGTTTTAAATAAATTGTATGGTGTATAGGCGCTCCCACATAATTAAGTGACAGACAAAGTTCCAATAATTTTCAAAGTCCTCCTCCGCCCAGAACAACTTAGATTTGATCCACTATTAACCCTCCTGGCGGTTTGCTAAAAAATCGCCAGGGGGCAGCAAATCTTTTTTTTTTTTTGTTACATGATAGCCGCTGATCAGCGGCATCCCCCCAGCCCCTCCGATCGCCATCGGCGATCAGGAGATCCCGTTCCAAGAACGGGATCTCCTGGAGGGCTTCCCCCGTCGCCATGGCGACGGGGCGGGATGACGTCATCGACGTCGTGACGTCAAAGGGGATTCCGATCCACCCCATAGAGCTGCCTGGCACTGATTGGCCAGGCAGCGCACGGGGTCTGGGGGGGGGCGGCTGCGGCGCGACGGATAGCGGCGGATCGGCGGGTAGCGGCCGCGATCGGGCACTGCACGCAGCTAGCAAAGTGCTAGCTGCGTGCAGCAAAAAAAATTGATGCAAATCGGCCCAGCGGGGCCTGAGCGGTGCCTTCCGGCAGCATAGCCCGAGCTCAGCTCGGGCTTACCGCCAGGAAGGTTAACATGTGAAGTAATCGCTCACCAGATCTCAAGGCTGACCAATAACAGACCAGCAATAACATCCACCTACCTCACGATCTCAGCTCCTTGTCCTGACAAATCCTCAGAAAATCCAAACAAGAATCACTTATTGTGTAGTATTAATGACTCCAGTTGTTACCTTTCCTAATAACACCGTGCACATGCACTACTATTCACCACTTGTGATCCCAATCACCAATATACAAATGAACTGCTCACCAGATAAACTGGCTGACGATCACAGACCAGCAATAGAGCATTCACTGCAGATCAAATGTCTCCTTTCTTCTCACAGGAATCCGTTCTCAATCAAGTTTCAGGTTTTCATATAGAAGTGCCATGGTCCTTTGTTTATTGAATTGCTAAAGAGAGTTAACAATGTAACTAAACACACTAGCTCGTACCAGGGCCTGTAGCGCGAGTGTGTTTAGTTACCATGGCACTTATATATCTGATATTCTTTGTTTTAAAGTGTAAACAGTGTAAATTATCGTAAAAAAATTGGTATATATGAACAATATTTTACTTTAACTTAACCTAACCCTGCTCTCACACAGAACCCTCCCCCCTTCGATGCCTAATCCTAAAATCCATCTTCCTGATACCTAACCCTAAAAACCCTCCTTCCTGAGATCGAACTCTAAAACCATACTTCCTGGCGTCTAACCCTAACCCCCCCCAGAGATGAGCGTAATGACTTAATTACGATTTCGCGAAATTTCGCGTAATTCGTGTAATTACGATTATGGCCGTAAGTACATAATCGTAATGAAGAAGGATTTCGCGAAATCCGCGTAAGCGTAATTTTCGTGTAATTTTCGCATTACAGTGGGTATTGCGAAATTACGTTTCCCTTGCATGCAACCGTTTGTAAGCGTAGTTACATAACATAATTTCGCGATAGTTCATATTACTGTAAGCGTTAATTTTCGCGTAGTTTTCGCGTTACGGAATGCTGAGTTGTTTTTCGAGACAAGTTGTACTGTCTACATGTGCTATTTCGCATATAAAATTCGCCATGTAGTGATATTTCGCATCAAAATTCGCCATGCAGACGAAAACGCAAAAAAAATAAGCTAAATTTAGCGAAAATTAAGCGAACCCTTTGGCGAAAATTCGCGAGCAACCCTGCTAACAAGTAATTAAGAAATTCGCGAAATTACGAAGAAATGCGAAATTACGTTATGGTTTAACGCGAAATTACGTTATGAACGAAACTTACGCGTTGAAAATTACGCTTACGGTATTTTCAATTACGATTTTAATGGCAATTACGCTACCATAATTTCGCATCGTAATAGCAAATTTCGCATGCGTAATTATAGTAACGCGATAATACTTCCTGGTGTCTAACCCTAAACCCCCCCTTCCAGATATCTAACCCTAAACCGTCCTTCCTGACACCTAATCCTAAAGCCCTCCTTCCCAACACCTAAACCCTACAGCCCTCCTTCCTGGCGCCTAACCCTAAAACCCCTCCTCCTGATGCCTAGCCCTAAACTCCCCCTCCTGATGCCTAACCCTAAACCCCTCCTACTGACTCCTAACCCTAAACCCCTCCTACTGACTCCTAACCCTAAAACTCTCCTTCCAAACCTTATAAAACCGTTTAAAATGATACATTTCAAAAATGCATAATTAAAAATTGACATTTTCAAAAATTAAAAATGTCAAAAACTGTAACGTTCTAATTTCAAAACAATAGAAAAAGTCAAAAACTATAACGCTGTAATTTTAAAAATGATAATTATTGTGTGCCCAAATTTCTGCTTTGGGATGCAACCTGAAGCTGATATTTGCATTAGTGCCTATGGGGCAACCAAATCATCCATTAACCAGTGGCCACCTGAATTTCCTGCTTCTGCCTCCACAGTCTTCTAAATATACGGTACTTTACTTCCCTAATTTCTGATAGAAGCTGATATTCTTTGACTTTTTGGCCAGCATGTTAACTCCAAATAATGCCAGCTTTGTGTATGAAAGCTGCAGTGCTGTCAAAGGAAAGAGAAATAAGGCAAACGCTTCCTTCTTCTGAAAAGATGAAGAAATAACACATTCCAGGAACCCTGCAGCGTCCCTGCACGAGACAACATGTGTCTGGGCAATCCAGTGTTACTATGTACTGTATACAGTATATACATATGTAGCAGCCTAGTAAGTCGCATACCACTCTCAGCATAGAGCACTTAACAGAGATCGACAGAGTATACCCAGAAAGCTCATTGTGACCCAGAACCTCTAGGAGAATACAAAGGGCTAAAAAGAAACTGAAAAGCCCTCCTACTAAATTGCCAATGCTAAACAGAAGGCAACTCACCAACAAATACGACTTCCTGCTCCCAAGATCTTTATGGAAATGGTACCAGACACTGAGCAGTGTGAGGAAGCAATATATTTTAACTGAACTGTTTACAGAAGCAAACAGCACTCAGCCTATAGCACATCCTCTCCTCTCTGTATGGTAACGCTCCACCTATACCCACACTTCCTATATCTGAACCTTCATCTGCATGTGCTACCTCCTGCAATTCACTCTCACTCTGCCTCATTCTACAGTGTGTATGCAGATGAGTATATGCAAACAAAGCACTGAAACTTGATATTCATTAATCACAATGGAATGCATTCATGAGGAAGGAAGGGGAAAAGAAAGTGAATGCAAAAATGACCTGTGACAATGGCTTCAATTCAATGAGCTTTACTGAATGTGGTAAAGCAGAAAACAGCTGATTTTATCAAACACTAGCTGATGACCCGGCGTTGCCCGGCTATGTATTTGGCTGGTGTTGGCTCCGCCCACCTTTTCTAACCCTAACACACAAACACTAAATGACTAAGTTTGTGAGCTTTGGCATCAATAATTTGTATATTCCCATAGAAATTAAATGAATCAGATTGGCGGTTTGTGACTCCGCCCCTCTCCGGCATTTGAACCCCAGTCACCCAATGACCAACTGTAGCAGGTTTGAGGCATCTGCTATTAACAGTGAAAAATGGCAGCAATTTAAATATTCCCCTTGAAAATCAACAGGTAATTTTTGATTAGCTATTATAGGCTCAACGCACTGCCCTGAATATTAATCTTAGTCACCCAGTGACCATCTGGGCAAAGTTTGAGAACCCTGCCTTTAACAGTGTAAGAAGGCCTGCAGTTTATATTTTCCCAGTGCAATTTGATTTTGGCTCTGCCCAGTTTTTTGTAACCAGGACACGCAGTCACTCAATGACCAAGTTTGTGAGCTTTTGGGTCCTGCATCATTAAAAACAAATCTAATTGGCTGTTTGTGACTTCACCCCCTTTTCTGAATTTGAAGCCCAGTGACCCAATGACAAACTGTACCTGGTTTAAGGCTTGTGCCATTAACAGTGCAAGAATGGCAGCAATTTTAATATTCCCCTTGAAAATCAACAGGTGAATATTGATAGGCTTTCTTAGGCTCAACCTACTTTTCTGAATATTAATCTCAGTCACCCAGAAACCAACTGTGCAAAGTTTGAGAACCCTGCCATTAACAGTGAAAAGGGGCTGCAGTTAACATTTTTCCAGGGAAATCTGTTTTTGACTCCACTCAGTTTTTGTAACCTTGACACACAGTCACTCAATGACCAAGTTTGTGAACTTTCGGGTTCCTGGCATCAAAATTGCGTGAATGGAAGCAGTTTATCCAGCAAAAAAATCTGATTGGCTGTTTGCGGCTCCGCCCCTTTAGTGAATTTGAACCCCAGTCTCCAGGGGTGCAGCGATAGGGGGTGCAGAGATAGCGACCGCATCGGGGCCCTTGGGCCAGAGGGGCCCCGATGGACCCTCCCTCAACTGCCGTATTCGCTCTCTATTGGTCCTGTGCTCATAATAATCACCTCTATAGATACTTTGAATAGTGGTAGTCATTATCAAACTGTTCCCCATCCTCTTCTTGCATCCGAATCGGACATCCAAATCTGAACTTTTTGGTATCAGAGTAAACTCGGATATCCAAACCCAATATCCTGGATATCTGTTCGGATTCGGATATCCGGATAGAAAACCGGAAGTGACTTCCAAAAGTCTCTTCAAATGGCAAAAATCCCTTTCGTAGGTCTCTCTCTCTCTCTGATGGGAAATCAGAGTTTGCTCGGATAGTGCTATTCGGATAAAAAAAAAATCTGAATTCCTATTCAAAGTTCAGATAGTGGAAAAAGTTCGGATTATCTGGGTAGTACCCGAATATTGGATGAGCACCACTGCTTGGGGGGGGGGGGGGGGCATCATTGTAAAACTTGCAATGGGGCCCACAGCTCCGCAGCTACGTCACTGCCAGTCACTTGATGACTGACTGTAGCAGGTTTGAGGCCTCTGCCATTAACAGTGTAAGAATGGCAGACATTTCAATATTCCCCTTGAAAATCAAAAAGTGAATTTTGATTGGCTGTTGTAGGCTCCACATACTTTTCTGAATAATAATCCCAGTCACCCACTGACCAACTGTGTCAAGTTTGAGAACCCTGCCATTAACAGTGTAAGATTGGCTGTTGTTTACATTTTCCCATTTAAAAAGTTAGTTGTTTTTAGCTGTTTCTAACCTTGACATACAGTCACTCAATAACCAATTTTATTGAAATTAAACAAATCTGATTGGCTGTTGTAGCTCGCCCCGTTTTCAGAATTTAAACCCCAGTCTCCCAGTGACTGACTGTACCAGATTTGAGGCATCTGCCATTAAGAGTGTAAGAATGGCAGCAATGTAAATATTCCCCTTGAAAATCAATAGGTGAATTTTAATTGGCTGATGTAGGCTCCACCCACTTTCCTGAATATTAATCCCTGTCATCCAGTGACCAACTGTGTCAAGTTTGAAACCCCTGCCAATAACAGAATGGCTGAAATCAATCTAACAAATCTGATTGGCTGTTTGTCGCTCCACCCCCTTTAGTGAATTTGACCCCACTCACCCAGTGACTGACTGTATCAGATTTGAGGCCTCTGCCATTAACAGTGTAAGAATGGTAGCAATGCAAATATTCCCCTTGAAAAATCAATAGGTGAATTTTGATTGGCTGTTGTAGGCTGCACCTACTTTTCTGTTTGGCTGTTGTAGGAGGTGACAGGGAGCATGAGACAGTTCCAACTGTCCTGTGTCCTGATCACCTCCTCCCAGCTGCACACGCTAGGCTTCAAATCTCAAATAAAAAATAAATAAATTGCACTAAAATAGCAGAAGAAGAACATCAGAAATCCCATCATGCTTTGCACAGCATCAGTGGGGAAACGCCTGGGCAGTTTTCTTCTGTGCAGCTCAAAATAAAGCTTGGGTAAGAAAAACAAAGTTCTGATGCTGTGAAACGGTTAAAGAAACACCAAGCCTTTTCAGTGCTGCGGAGTAGATTTTTAGTCTGGAGGTTCACTTTAACCCTGGAAAAGAAACAAAGTTTAATTTACCAGGGGCTTCCCGAAGCCCCCTGCAGCCGTCCTGTCACACACTGGTCCACGAGTGACCTCCGGTCCCCGCTGTGGGTTAGTTTCATTTTCGGACAATTCTTCTTCGCCTTCCCGCCATCAACAGTGTCCTGTGCAGGCACAGTACGTCTGGGAAGGCGAAGAATACGTGTGGCCGGAGGCCGACTCAGTTGGCCGAAAATGTAACTAACCCATGGCGGGGACCAGAGGACACCCGTGGACCGGCGAGGGCACAGGACGGCTGCAGGGGGCTTCGGGAAGCCCCAGGTAAGTGAAACTTTGTTTCTTATCCAGGGTTAAGGTTTCTCTTCAAACTAATGATATAATGAATTGCATGTGTAGTACAGCTAAGAAATAAAACATTAGCAGCACAGATATTGTTTCCAGTACAGGAAGAGTTAATAAACCTTAGTTATCTATGCAAAAGAGCTTCTCTGAGCTCCACGACCAAAGTCGTGGACAGCACTGTCTTTTGAAGCTCATCTCAAATGTCTCATTGTTTCTTGTTTGTTTCTGGTTTTCCTGCAGAGTAAAGTTGAAAAGGTCATTAGCTCTGCTCTGTGAAATCATTTAAAATGCTGCTATATAACTGAAAATAAAAATATGAGACTTTTCTTTGCTACTAATGTTCTATTAATTATCTATACTACACACATTATTATATCATAAGGTTTTTTTCCGCTTCAGTGTCACTTTAAGGCTGTTACTGCATGGAAAACGGAAATTGCTGACTAATGAGGTCAATGATTGACTTGTGAGATAAATACACAAATAAATGTCAATTCACCAAGAATAAAGCATGCGGTAAAACAAATTAGATGTTCAGTATTTATCTCCAGCCTGTAGCTGTCGGTAACTAACAATCAGAAAATGCCATGAAAAATCATTTTGTAAAAAGTTTGCGACTGATCACATTTTTCACACTAAAATAGATGATTTTTCATGTTTTTGCTGTAAAAATAATAATTTTTGCTGTAAAAACAAACAAAGATCAAAAATGCCATTTTCGTTGCAAAAATGATTGGCAAAAATTTGGGATCAATGCTGAAACATAGAGAAGAGGTCAAAACTAAACTATTCAGGAAAATAAGAAAGTTAATAACAAAAACATATTTCCCAAATTTCACAATATTATTATGTAGTCATTCAAAATGGTTAAATACTAATCGATGTGAGTTGATACAAACTTTATGTTAATTTTATGCAGCTTGGACTTGCACTTTACTTGTCAATATAAAAAAGAATCTGTTTCATATCACTCACCCATTTTCCCTACAAGGCAAGAATCCATCAAATATCAAATAAAATATTGCACGATTCCTTAAAATACCAAATGAAATACAGCTCGAGTTAAAAAAAACTTGCATTTTATTGGTAAATTACCAAACTATTACGGAAGCAGACTATTTGGGTGCCCGCACTAGTGGACAAAATGGGCGTCGCCACTGACACCAATACAGAATAGTGGCACGCATGTACCAGAGTGGAAATTTGGGCGCTCAATAACAAATATCGTTTTTTCTGCAAACAAAAATTTTTTGCAATATCTGACTTCCTTCATTTTAACTGTGTAAACTTACATTATGTTTATATTTTCTGTAATATAAAACATTTTGCCGCCTGTGATGGCATTGAAAATATCGGGCCGGCGGGAGTTCTTTAGGCTTAGGCTAAGTTAAGAGCCACCAGGGGAGTTTTATTATTAATAGTATTTATGACGGGCCAACATAATACGCAGCATTGGACAACAAATACATACAACGGTACAAAGGATGGCAGACATAGGAAAGGAGCACAACAATGGGGGCACACAATCATGTAGAATCGCAAGGGAAAGGAGGACCCTGCCAAAGGTTTATAATGTAAGGGGATGGGGGATGGACACATGGGAAATATGCAGGGCAGTTAAGTGAAGGCTGTTGGAGGACCGGAAGGGGGCCACCTGGTGTACATCTGAACAAGCTCCAAGATTGCAGGTTTTGTGCACAGATTTATAGGCCAGGCACAGAATCTTGAAACGTGTCCTGAATCAGATAGTCTGGAAGCCGCATTTAAAATTGATTGAAAGGGGGGGGGGGGGGGGGAGCAATGTGGCTCAAGTGAAGGCCAAACAGAGAGGAGTTGCAGTAATCAAGGCAGGAGATGAGGGCATGGATAAGCAGCTTCATAGTGTCTGGGGTCAGGAAGGGGAGGATCTTGGCCATATTGCGGACGTGGAAATTGCAGGCTCTGGTAAAATTTTGGATGTGAGGATGAAGGAAAGGGCAAAGTCCAGGGTGACACCAAGGTGACAATGTTATCGACTGTGAGGTGGATGTCTGGAAGAGGTGCAGCAGCATGGGGTGGAAAGATCAGGAGATCTGTTTTCTCTAGCTTAAGCTTCGGGAACCTAGCTGGCATCCAGGAGGAATTAGTCAAGAGGCATGGTGGGGGAGGAGAGATCAGATGTATGGAGGTAAATCTGAGATGGTATTGAAGCCCAGGGAGAAAATTACTTTCCCAATGGAGGAAGTGTATAATGAGAATAGGAGGGGCCCAGAACAGAGTCTTGGGGGGGCCCCAAATGAGAGGAGGGCAGTGGTTGAGGAGGAGCCATTGAAGGAGGTTGTAAAGGAGCAATTGGAGAGTTAGGAATAAATGTAAGTCAAAGCAAGGCCATGGACGCCCAAGGACTGTAGAGACTGGAGAAAGAGGGGACGGTCTACAGCAGTGTTGTCCAATTTCAAGGGCATGGAGGGACAATTTCTGGCAGCACTTTCTCACAAACACGCATATTCTGGCAGCAGTCTTCCCACAAAAGACACATAATCTGGCCACGACTTCCCACAAAATACACAATCTGGCAACAGCTTCCAACAAAAAACACACATAATCTGGCAGCAGTTTCCAACAAAATGCAATTATATTGGCAGCAGTTTCCCACAAAATTAAATTAGATAGGCAGCACCCCACCCCCCACCAGCTCCTCTTAAAAATATATATATATAAAAAAATAATAAATATATATATATATATATATATATATATATATATATATATATATATAAATATATATATATATATATATATATATATATATATATATATATATATATATATTTTAGGACATATTCTCATTTAATGAAATAAAATTCCCCCTCCCTCTGATATCCATTCCCGGTCAGGCACCTGAAAACAAAAAAAAATAATCAACTCACCTTACAGATGAATGCCCCAGGGCTGATCTCCAGTCTGTAGTGCAGCAGCTCTGGCTGTAAATTTCACACTGAGCTGATTAGTTACGGGGTGATGCTGTTGGAATGTGTATCACACACATTGGCTCCACTGCCACTCTGTCTTCTGTGACTTTAGTGGGGCGGGAAGAGTCAGCAGCGCTTGCGGGCTGAAGCAGGCGGCCAGGTGGGCCTGATGCAGCCTGCGAGCCGCCAGTTGGATACTACGGGTCTACAATTCAAATGCCACGGAGAGGTCAAGTAGGAGCAGGATGGCTCTGTCAAGGGTAAGCTTGTTGACCACCTTGGTGAGAGCGGTTTCTGTTAAATGTTAGTGTTAGGCAGCGTTGGGGGTCCTTAAGATTAGGTATCGCTGGGGGGGGGGGGGCTAAGGTTAGGCACCACCAAGGTTTTTTTTAGGGTTAGACAGTACCAGGGGATCGTCAAAGAGACGGCTTGAGTTTCCAAAACCAGAATGCAAGTTTTTGCCTCTAAGCCTGAGATATTCAACAGGGGGGAGGTGGGGGGGAGGGGGACAAAAAGACAATGGCGTTTCTAGGCAAAAAGGCATTGTGGCAAATACTGAAATTGCACCTGCAAGGGAGGGTAAAGAGTTGCAAAGAAAGTACTGTACAGGCAAAAGACTTGCACAAAGAAAGTACTGTACAGACTTGTGCAAAAAAAAAAGTAACACTTAAACAATGACCCATTGCAACTGAATTCCCAGTTTCACCAGGAAAACAAATACCTGACTGGCTGCTTTCAGTAATTCTTCTAGTGATTCTTTCAGTGTCTATCATTGTACCGTTTAGACACCTTTTACTGAAACCAAGTTGTGAGCAGCTGGTTTTAGGCAGTGTTGCTTTGCTGCATTCCAACCCAGGAGCGTTACATTCTCATGTCTTTGTCTCAACTGAAACACACCCTTCCCTTCTACTCACTTTAGCTAGAAGAAAAAAAAAGTTTTTCCAGTACTGAGACACGGGTATTTTATTATACCAGAAAAGAAAACCACATGGAACAACCTGAATTTGGGTTAAATTAGCATTGTGGTAAAAAATGGAAGCTGCTTTGCTTCTATGCTCTACAGCTGGGATGTGTTGGGATCCACTTGACCACCATTTCACTGTGTACAAGCACAACCTATCTGTGATCTCTTCTACAGTGACAGCCCTCACTTGCTAGTTGGAAAGGCACGGGTTGGAAAGGCATTTTTTTTAATGTCATTATCAGGATGCTATTATGAACTGGCAGAGGAGTCCAAAGTTCATAATTGTTTCTCTGTACTTCTGGTCAGCTTAGTAAAACATCCCCAAAGTGTTATGACGTCCTGTCTAAAGCTTTGTACATGCTATGCTTCTCCAACAAAACTGCCAGTCTGGCTATCTGTTGGTCATGGCTTGTTGTGGTTAACAGCAGGGGCGTCTCTAGCCATTTTGTCACTCCAGGCGAGAAATCCTGTGGCACCCCCCCCCCCCCCCCGTGATTGCCCCCAGTCCCATACCCCGCACCCCTCATGGTGAACACCACTCCTGTGGTGAACCCCACCCCCAAGACCCCCGAAAATCATAATGCAGCAGCGTTTCACCAGAAAATGTACTTATTGCGGCATGGGTTCACCAGAAAATAGTTGTTATGCAGAAGAGCGTTTCACCATAAAATATACTTATTGCGGCATGCACTCACACACACCACACACAGTACACACACACACACACTATACACACACACACAGTGTACACACTGCACACAACATACACACTATACACAGTACACACACACACACACTCTAGACATGCACAGCACAGTACACACACTATACACACACACACACACACACACACACAGTACACACACTGCACACAACATACACACTATACACAGTACACACACACACACTTTAGACACGCACAGCACAGTACACACACTACACACACACACACACACACACAGTACACACACTGCACACAACATACACACACACACACACACACAGTACACACACTGCACACAACATACACACTATACACAGTACACACACACACACACACACACACTTTAGACACGCACAGCACAGTACACACACTACACACACACACAGTACACACACTGCACACAACATACACACTATACACAGTATACACACACACACACACACACACACTTTAGACATGCACAGCACAGTACACACACTACACACACACACACACACACACACAGTACACACACTGCACACAACATACACACACACACACACAGTACACACACTGCACACGACATACACACTATACACAGTACACACACACACACACACACTTTAGACACGCACAGCACAGTACACACACTACACACACACACACACAGTACACACACTGCACACAACATACACGCGCACACACGCACACACACACACACACACACACACACACACAGAGAGCACACTATACACAGCACACAGTAGACATACACTATACACATACAGAGATAGGAGGAGTGGAGTGAGACTGAGAATAGCCTGAGATGGAGCAGTTTATCTGTATTGCAGTCCCACATTACACAGAGACTAGTTGCTGGTAATAGGACTGCTGTCCCTGCCAATCTCTTACACAAGTCAGCAAGCAGCCCTCCTGGAGTCTAGGGACTGTCAAAACTTTTCAACCTGTTTAAGACCTTATCTGCACATGCAGTCATAACAATGGGGAGAGACCAGACAGATTTTTTCCCACTGACCCTCCAGACGAGTTCTACATCATGCTGTGTATATTTACCAGCTAGCCTGCCCTCTAATTGCACTTTTATCAGCTAGCCTAGTATTTTACATTGCCTTACATCAACAAACCTGAATACAGCAGACACAGGACCAACCCTAAATCATTGAATGAAAGGCGGCCTGGGGGGAAGTCAATGCCTGGCTGCTACACAGTCTCTACATCCACGCAGTTACCAGTAGCAGAGAGAGAGGGACTGAATTCTCAGGAGTCGGACTCAGGAGCTGATGATGCTGTACTCCTCGGATCCCTGACTAGGATGAGTGCCTTCTCTCACTGACTCATTCATTACTGTGGTTCTTTGAATCATTGAGCTGAAGTCCAGTCAGCCCCGCTGCTGCTGCTGCTGTGTAAACTGACACCTGAGTCAGCTGAGAGGCATTTCTTCTCTCACTACTCAGTGCAGAAGCGCCCTTGCCTCTTCCTGTCGCCTTAGGCGAAAATTTATAGCTGCCTAATGGCTCGGACGCCTCTGGTTAACAGTACAATCATCTGCCCAACTGCACAGGTCCGCTGCCTGGGTGTCACCCTGGACTCTGCCCTCTCCTTCACACTATCCATCTTCACATCCAAATTATTAGTAGGACCTGCAATTTCCATTTGCACAACATCTCCAAGATCCACCCCTTCCTGGTCCTGGATACTGCCCGTGCCAAACTTCTTGTCCATGCCCTTATCTCCTGCCTGGACTTCTCTAACACCCTCCTGTCAGGCCTCTCCCTGAACCACATCCCCCCCCCCCACACACACACACACACACACACACACACAATCCATCATGATTGCAGCAGCCAGACTCATCTACTTCTTCCACTGCACCATCTCCATAACTCCCCTATGCATATCCTTCCTGGCACCCAATCCACTTTCCAGATCCTATGCCTGACCTACAAATCCTGCCCTACCTACAGTGCTGCCCATAATTATTCATACCCCTGGCAAATTATGACTTAAAGTTACTTTTATTCAACCAGCAAGTAATTTTTTGACAGGAAATGACATAGGTGTCTCCCAAAAGATAATAAGATGATGCACAAGAGGCATTATTCTGGAAAAAAACATTTCTCAGCTTTTATTTACATTTGAGCAAAAAGTGTCCAGTCCAAATTTATTCATACCCTTTACATACTGTTAGCGGTGGCTGTCACAGTCTGTGGGAAAATCCAAAGCTCTATACCCATTCAAATAGTCCAAGCTGTTCTAAAGCATCCTGATTAATTGGAAACAACTGTTTAATTGGAAACAACTGATTAATTGGAAACAACTGTTTTAATCAACTCAACAGGTTAACAACAGCAGCTCTCTGCAGTTGGTTTGTGGACAGTCATGCCTAAGACAAAGGAGCTCAGTGAGGATCTGGGACTGTGCTTTGTGGCTGCTCACAATTCAGGAAAGGGCTACAAGGCCATTTCCAAAGGTTTTCATGTTCCAGTGGCTACAGTGTAAAGTATTATTAAAAAAAAATACAAGAAGTTCCACACTGTGGAAAATCTCAGAGGACATAGTCGGAAGCCAAAAGTGACACCTGTGCTAGCCAGGAGGATAGTGAGAGAGGTGAAAAATCACCACCAAGGCCCTCCTGGTGAATTTGGGCTCTGCTGGTGGCAATGTCTCAAGGCAGACGGACACTGCACACTGCTGGGTTCCATGGATGCAAACCAAGGAGGACGCCACTCCACCAGATAAGGCACACAAGAGCTCGCTCATCTGGACAAAGAAGAAGACTTCTGGTCTTCTGTGTTATGGTCAGATGAAACAAAAATTTAATTGTTTGGTCACAATGATGTTTCCTGCATTTGGCATAAAAAGAGAGAAGCCTTCAACCCAAAGAACACCATCCCAACTGTCAAACATGGTGGTGGGAATCTAATGCTTTGGGGTTATTTTTCAGCCAATGGACCAGGGAATATAATCACTGTAAATGGCACCATGAAAAAAGAGCAATATGTGAGGATTCTCAATGACAACATCAGGCAGTCTGCAGAGAAACTTTGCCTTTGGCACCAGTGGACACTTCAGCATGACAATGACCCAAAACACACAGCAAAAGTGGTGAAGAAATAGTTAGCAGACAACATTAACGTTTTGGAGTGGCCCAGCCAGAATCCTGACTTGAATCCAATTGAGAAACTGTGGAGGGAGCTAAAGATCAGGGTGATGGCAAGAAGACCCTCCAACCTGAAAGATTTTGAGCTCATTGCTAAAGATGAATGGGCAAAAATACCTGTGGACACATGCAAAAAACTGGCCTGCAATTATAAGAAGCATTTGATTGCTGTAATAGCCAATAAAGGTTTTTCTATTGATTATTGAGAAGGGTATGAATAATTTTCGACTGGACACATTTTGCTCAAATGTAAATAAAAGCTGAGACATTTTTTTCCACAATAATGCCTCTTGTACATCATCTTATCTTTTGGGAGACACCTATGTCATTTTCAGTCAAAAAAGTACTTACTGACTTACTGGTTGAATAAAAGTAACTTTAAAGAGGCACTTAAGTGACAAAAATAAATTGAGTTTTACTCACCTGGGGCTTACCTCAGCCCCCTGCAGCTGATCGGTGCCCACGACGAGTCGCTCTGATGCTCCGGGTCCCGCCGGCGGCCACTTCCGGTTTCGCCGTCAGGACCCGTCAGGCTGGGGAACGCGGCTGATTCTACGCGTTCCCAGCCAAAATAGCACCCCTATGCGGCCATATGGCCACATAGCATAGGGGTGCTATTTTGGCTGGGAACGCGTAGGAACGGCCGCCTTCCCAGCCTGACAGCGAAACCGGAAGTGGCCGCCGGCGGGACCCGGAGTATCAGAGCGACTCGTCGTGGGCACCGATCAGCTGCAGGGGGCTGAGGTAAGCCCCAGGTGAGTAAAACTCAATTTATTTTTGTCACTTAAGGTTCACTTTAAGTCAAAATTTGCCAAGGGTATGAATAATTATGGGCAGCACTGTATAATATCTGTCTATCTGCATTCAAAACTGGGCCAGTTTCATTTTCATCATGCCAGATGTCATTCGCATACAGTGTGATACTGTGAGAAAGCTTTAGGTAAACAGCCCCAGCCCATTGTATATTTAAATGAAGGAAGCAGAGGCTGCAACTTCCTGCTTTTTGTTCAGACAAGCAGTGAGAGACAGCAGAGAACTGCTCTGTTCTCAGAGAAAAAACAAAACAAACATCACGTTCGAGACTTGGACATGACAGATGAATATTTCTTGGACGCAATCTCAGTAACAGGTAAGAGACAAGGTTTTGTCCTGTGTCAGTGAGCACCCTGACTGGAAAATGAAACTACTATCCAGCATCTAACATTGCAGCTATTTTATCCTGCTTCTTGCATGCAGTGCTTGAGGAGACTAGAGCCTCTCCTACTGAATGGCATTGGCAGCTACACTGTGAATAATGAGACTCACCATTCATACCATTGATTATAGAGTGATTACTTAGATAGGACTGGGAGGAACTTGTGTAATTACTAAGAACTTATTTCACCGATCACTATAACAATGACTCACTGCTCCTGATAGGAAACACTGCAGATAAGATGTATAGAGTGTATAGATCTCCTATACTTTCAGTAAATACCACCCTTATTAGGTTCCCATTAATGGTACAATTTGTCCTTCTGATTCAATCTTTTGAGGCAATTATCGATTGTTGCTATTAACTGACTGATTTAAGGTTTTACATTCCGATTCGATCATAAAATCCAACTTTCAGATCGATGTTTTTGGCTTTTCCAATCGACCACAGAATCATTTCACATCGATTTGCGCCACACACAGCACAGTTTTCTATACAATTTAATCATAAAAATCGCATCGAAAGATTGAATATGAAGGAAAAATTGTACTGTTTATGGGCACCTTTAAAGTGGCCACATTCATTTTTTTTTTTAGATCGATTTCTTTTCAATTGGAGAAGTAAAATAATTTTTTTTGCATAAGGGCCAGTTCACACGGACGCTTGGTGGCGATTATCAGTGTAATCGCATTGCCCCGTTTGTACTGCTACAATCAGACATACTGTGATTTTAACCTAAACACAATCGCACCGCTTGCTGCAGTTTCTCTGCGTTTGCGGTTAGATTGGGGTCTATGAGAGTGCAGGGAAATAGCATAGTAAGTGGGGTACTATGCAAGTTACCTATGCGGCATGAAGCCCTGCCCCTTATTTTACGTATCGATGATCTCACAAAAAATCTTGCTGCAACACATGGAAGGTCACGTTTGAAAAAATCTGCAAATTGGAAACAGGTCACAGCGCATTTGTGATTTACAGTGGAAAAGGCCTCTCTAGTTGCATATACCACACAATTGCTGTCACCCATAGTGACTGGGAATAAATCCTTTGGACGACTGTAACCGCTATAAGCAGGCGGGTTGAGCAGGGGATTGGCTGAGGCAGCAGGGCACTCCGTATCTCTTGGCTTTGCTTCGGGCCGCCGCACACAACTGGCTACTTCATCCGAGAGCCATCTAGCGTGTGTACAAAGCTTTAATGATCGTCCCTGGGCCGTTAGGATGACATTACCATTTTAGCTAATGAGCACCGTACAGACAGGCTGTTTGGCTATAGGAAGACGACAATCAAGCAGAGTCCTGCTTAGTGGGTCAGTAAAGAAAACAATGCACTAGTTTGTCACTTGTCATTTAGCAATCCGGTCACAAGACTGTCATAGCTGTACTCAACTGAGACCTTTCAGAACGATCATCTCAGACAAGATTTTCCTAGCATGTGTAAGAGCCTATGGTTTCTTTAAAATTAACCATTTACCATACAAGAGTATACTGTCGCCTATCTGAAATCCCATCTGGTGTTCCGTAGATGGAATAAACTAATCCACATACACTTATAGATTTCCATCCAATGTTCCAAAACCATTGATTCCTTTCTAAAAAGAATCGATTCAGAAGGAATCCATTCCTGCCACACGCTGCACATCAATTTCCAATAAGTTCCAGCAGGGAATCTATTGAAAATGGATCGAACTGCAGAGTTGCACTGTTCGATTAAGTGCAAAGCTATAGGCCTTCGATCTGCAAATGCTCCTGCTCCGCCCCCAATCCACCTAAATTATCCATCCTGCCCAAGCAACTGCCGATCCACTTTTGGTCAAAATCAATAAAAGATCCATCTGACATTTTTTGGGAGTCTATGTAGATGTATCAATTTATTTAGTGTATATAGCGCCAACATCTGCTGCAGCGCTGTACAGAGTATATTGTCTTGTCAGTTAACTGTCCCTCAGAGGGGCTCACAATATAATCCCTACCATGGTCATATGTCTATGTAAGAATGTATGTATTGTGAAGTGTATGTATCGTAGTCTAGGGCCAATTTTAGGGGGAATCCAATTAACTTATGTGTATCTTTTTGGGATGTGGAAGGGAAGTGCCCGGTGGCAACCCAAACAGACACGGGGAGAACATACAAACTCCTTGCAGATAGCTCCCTGGCTGGGATTTGTACTGGGGACTCAGTGCTGCAAGGTTAGAGCACTAACCACTACGCCATCGTGCTGTGTCACAATTACATTATGTACAGAGCGCTCCCGGCGGCGGTCGAACACTGAGGGACATGTGCAAGCCCCTGCACAGTGAGACCTGACTCTGGCGGAGGTCTTTAGATAAGGAGAAGGGGGCGCAGAGGAGAACAGGGGAGGGGAGCAGTAGCTATCAGTACAGGTCCCCACACGTGCCTGCTCCCCCGCTTCTCCTAATAGGCTCTGGTATTCATTAAGGAGAGGGCTTAAAGCTAAAAGCTGGTATTAGTGATTTTGTAAGTCACAGATATTACGTTTGAGGCCGGTTTTACAACTGATTACGGTGGGATGCAATGCTTTTGCCGCATCCCACTGCAGCACAAAAAAGACACACATAGAACCCAGCTTCACGGTGCGCAGGGTCATAAGCAAAGTGCCGCTCAGTGAGGTACTCCCTGCTGGACAAGGAAGTATGTCACTGGGATTCCCATCGGTCCATGCTTGCGCACTGTGCTCTGTTTACACACAGTGCTTCACCCATAGATTTCCTTACATCAGATCGGATACTTCCAACTGACCACAATGAATCAGAATCAGCTTTACTCGGCAAGTACGCCGAATTATGTACCTGGAATGAGGGTGAAACCTTCCAAAGACTTTCATTGCTTTTGCGTCTTGCAAAATACAATGCGGTTCACAGAAAACTTAGTTCCCTTCCCCACTTGTGCATTGCTGATAGCTGATTTATCAATGCAAAGGGATGCGATACACAGGGTTATCAGAAGTGCACAGATTGCACTGTCCAATGTTTCCATCCATACATTGCAATTCACTGTGGAATCACAACACATGGTTGCAGCCAAAAATATAATGAATGGAAATTGCAACCTCATTGGGGAAAATCGCGTAGCAGTGCAAGTGGCATGCGTTGCGACAACCACCTGTGTTGCCCACAGCGTAAATATGGGGAACAAGCCGTTTCACACTGGGACGTTGCACATCCTGTAAAAGTAGGAACACAATGGGGGGGGGGGGGGGTTGTTCGCATCGTGTGTGATGCATAGAAGGAAGCAAACAGTAAAAGAAAAGTATGCAAGCGCAGTAAAGTGGACTTGATCAGGCTCGGCTATCTCCGTCAGAGCCCTAGGGAAAGCCGCTACTGCGTGGACTGCTGACAACCCTTGTCAGTGGATTTCCCAGCACTGGAATGGATGGGCAGATGGAGACTGGGGAAGCCTCTTTAGGGTCCAGAGCCAGAGGCTTCCTCCTCCTGAGGCACTTTTTTCCCCTTCACGTACACTCTTAAAAATGCTGAACAAACAGATACTGGCATTCTGCAGTCATGTGACAAGCGGTGCAGGGAGAGAATTTTTTCTTCTTTCTAACATTTTTTTAATTGAACATTTTTAAAAAGGTTACATATAAACAATACCACAAATGTAACAAAAAATAAGGTATACCAAACAAATTATAACAGCACATCTGAAATAACCGGGAACTACACATGGATCAAAGAAAAAAAACAACATTTGGAGAGTGTTATTCATTAACTGATTATCTTTTCTAGACCTATAAGCCGAACAACTTGCCGTCTTATCTGAAATGCACTGCTAAGATGCACTGCTTAGCTGTGCCTGTTAATTTAGAGACCATCCAAAACGTCATATAATAACAGAACATGAGGGGGAGAGAAGAAATTAACCTCACCCAAATGGCTGCTACTTTTTGGACAACCCTAGTACATGTAGACATGTACTGTAGACATGTACTGTAGGATGTACATTTCTCTCAGTGTAAAATTGATTGTAAATTATACTTTTTTCCTGGATCCCTGTCACTTAACCACTTCCGGATTTGCGGATTTCAGCCTGATCTGTGCTGCGGGGGCTCTTCAGCCCGCAGCACAGATCAGATAGCAGGCAGGGCGATCAGACCTCCCCCCTTTTTTCCCCACTAGGGGGATGTCCTGCTGGGGGGGTCTGATCGCCGCCGCCGCGCTGCTGTGCCTAGCGGGGGGGTCCTCAAAGCCCCCCTCCGCAGCGCTATTCCTCCCTCTGCCTCCTTCCCTCCCTCCCCTCTTCACTATGGGTTGCGCAGGATGGAAATCCGTCCTGCTCCGCTTCAGATAGGCTTCAGCCTATTAGATGCTGGCGATCCACGGCCAATCAGAGGCCGGGGATCGCCGATCTCCTCTACAGCAGAGCCGTATGTATGTAAACAGCGGGGAAGATTTTCCCCGCGTGTTTACATTTACCCAGCGAGCCGTGATCGTAGGCTCGCAGGATGTATATGGAGACACCCTCCGTGAACTGACATGGAACGGCCGCTCATACGAGCGGCCGTTTCCATGGAAACCGCTTCAGGATTCAGGGGCGTACTTATGCGTACGCAGAATCCTGAAGTGGTTAAAGCAAACCTGAACTGAAAATGAAAAGTCAAAATAAACATACATAAGTCATACTTGCCTTCCGTGTAATCTACTCATCAATCTCTTTCTCCTCTCCTGTGTCCTGTTTGCCCACTGTGATAATGGAATTCTCCATCCTCCATTTTGAAAATGGCAATGACCTTTTTAGGTCCATGAACAGGGGCGTAGGGGCCATGGTTGCAGCAGTTGCCTCTGCGACCGGGCCCCCTGAGGGGCCTGCTTGTTCTCCCCACATGTTGCATGGGGAGGCGCAGTGGCACAACCAGCACTGGCTCGAAGAGTTATTTCTGTGAGATGGAACGCAAGAACAGGAAGAAGTAAGTAGATGCAGCATGGGGTTCGAGGCGAAGTGAGTATTTGATGACTCCTCAAGCTGCTGCATCCTCCCTCCACCTGGCTACCTATACTGAGGCATCTAATCCTGGCTATCTGTACTGAGGCACCTATCCCTGCCAATCTATACTGAGGCACCTACCCCTGGCTATCTATACTGAAGGACCTACCCCTGGCTATCTATACTGAGGCACCTACCTCTGGCTATCTATACTGAGGCACCTACCCCTGGCAATCTATACTGAGGCACCTACCCCTGGCTATCTATACTGAGGCACCTATCCCTGCCTATCTATACTGAGGCACCTATCCCTGCCTATCCATACTGAGGCACCTATCCCTGCCTATCTTTACCGAGGCATCTATCCCTGCCTATCTTTACCGAGGCATCTATCCCTGCCTATCTATACTGAGGCATCTAATCCTGGCTATCTGTACTGAGGCACCTATCCCTGCCAATCTATACTAAGGGATTAATCCTGCCTATCTATACTGAGGCACCTACCCCTGCCTATCTATACTGAGACATCTATCCCTGCCTATCTATACTGAGGCACCTACCCCTGGCTATACTGAGGCACCCACCCCTGGCTATCTATACTGAGGCATCTAACCCTGCCTATCCATACTGAGGCATCTAACCCTGCCTATCCATACTGAGGCATCTAATCCTGGCTATCTGTACTGAGGCACCTATTCCTGACAATCTATATTGAGGCATCTAATCCTGCCTATCTATACTGAGGCATCTATCCCTGGCTAACTATACCAAGGCACCTATCCCTGCCTACTTATACTGAGGCACCTATTCCTGCCTATCTATACTGAGGCACCTATTCCTGCCTATCTATACTGAGGCAACTATCCCTGGCTATCTATACTGAAACAGTCAAAAAGACATGAGAAAAAAAGTCTGGCACTATAGTGTTTATTGTGCAAAAAGATGTCACATATAGTGAATTAGAGTGCATCAGCAGGCATGATATGCATTGATTGATCATGCAGTGAGACAAACACACATACCATCATGGTGTCTTCAAATTCGGCTGGGTACAGGTGGGAGGCAGCGGTGGTGGGTGCCACTAGGTGCACGGCCTAACGACCGTTTCTTGCTCAGACAAGAAGCGCTTTGGATCCTACGTACTGACGCTATGGGTCCTTTGGGTCTAAACGATTACGTAGACCTCGCATGCTTCCTCGATCCTTGATACCTTTTAGTGACCCCCTTTGGGAACTCCTGTGCCCCCACTCTTGGCCACCTCTTGTTGCCCGCTCACTCCCAATGTTGCGTTCTAAGAGCGTTATGCAGGCTTCGGGCATGATGCTTACGTCATTTTCTGACGCGTACACGCAGCTTTTTCATGCGTAACCAAATGCGTTCCACCACGCTCATAGGTTATAGGGCATGAGCTTTTCTCATTTCCGGAGGGGGCGTGGCTTACTATGGCGAACCGGAAGTGCCGCCAGCTGCACTTTAAAAAGCTTCGCTGCCTTTCCAGCACTGTTGCACATTTTACCTTTGAGAAAGCCTGGCGCAAGCCATGCGAAACGGTCGTTAGGCCGTGCACCTAGTGGCACCCACCACCGCTGCCTCCCACCTGTACCCAGCCGAATTTGAAGACACCATGATGGACGGTATGTGTGTTTGTCTCACTGCATGATCAATCAATGCATATCATGCCTGCTGATGCACTCTAATTCACTATATGTGACATCTTTTTGCACAATAAACACTATAGTGCCAGACTTTTTTTCTCATGTCTTTTTGACTGTTTTAGAACTCTCTCCTTTGATAGTCTTGAGCACATAGTGTACTGGGTACTATATCTGTTTTTGACTGCATCACTCCGAGTGCCTGCCTGCTCTCCCATACACTTGTACTATCTATACTGAAGCAACTATCCCTGGCTATCTATAGTGAGGCACCTATTCCTGACTACCTATACTGGGACACCTATTCCTGGGAACTGTTGGTGAGTGTAGTAGGGCACACCCAAATATATTTTGTTGTGAAAGGTTATTATTTTGGTTAATGCAATACACATTTTGACAGGGATTAGAAAATTGCATTGATAAATGCTGTTTGTTGTGCAAACACTGCAGAAACCATGTTGTGTGTCTTGCAGGGACAGAATGAGTGCTGAAGGCTCTGTAGAGGATGAAGCACTAATATCTTGTAATTCCCCATCATTACTAGAGGTGGGGCTCTCTGGGAATAAGGTCAATGAAGAAACAGATGAAGATCTTAGTAAAAAGAGTGACGGTAAGTATGACTGTATACCACATGCTCACATTCCGATTCCTTGATTTTGGGGCTTGTATCAGAAATACAGAGGCGCCAAAATGATAAAACAATGTTCGAATTATAAATAGGGGAAGAGTTACTCACCTCCTCATAGAAGATTCAACAAGATAAATAATTCAAAAATATATTTTTTAATAATGTACTCCAATAATTGCAATGCATTTCGTGCGACACAGCCCACTTCCTCAGGCAGTTGAACAGGCATGACACCTCCTTGATTTTGGGGAACCCTGGTCCTTTTTAGTCTGACAGAATGCGCAGTCTTAAAGGACAACTGAAGTGAGAGGGATATACCAGGCAACTGGTATTGCTTAAAAGGAAATAAGTATTGCAGCCTCTATATCCCTCTTGCTTCAATTGTCTGTTAAGTGTCCCAGAGCCAACACCGTGATTTTTTTTAAAAAAAGTGATATGTAAAGCTCTAGAAGTAACCTAGCAACAGTGTAGCCTAAAGTCGGTGGGTCCTTGTTTCTTCCCACAATATACAGTAAGTAAAATGTCACTCAAACAGGTGGCTAGGAACAATAGCATTTACACCTAAATTAGCCAGTGTTTCCTTCACATAATTATCCAATGTTTCTCCAACATAAGCCAGTATTTTGCCACCTTTCACCAGGACCCCCTATCTTTAGCCTGTGACATGGCTGAGTTCCCAGTGAGGGGAGTAAGCTAAGCAGCACTACAGGCTCCACTCGCGACACTGCATGTGGGTTTCCCAGTCTAGGGGGCTGCCCAACACTGGGGCTGATCTGGCTACCTAAATTAAGGGGGGTTGCCTGAGGCCTGGAAAGCGCAAAACGCCATAGTAATCGCTAGCGATTTGTGATAGCGTTTTGCAAGCAATTTCCCTGCTCCTATACAATACAATAGAATGGAAACGCTCCCAAATTTCTGCATGTCCTGCGATTGCGATTTCCTTAATCATGATCACTCCAGTGCAATCTGTCTCATCCATTTACATTGGCAGAGCGTTTAGGGAAATCGCTAGCGATTTAAAGCGATCCCTAAATGCTTAAAAAAAATGCTCTAGTGGGTTCCAGGCCTAACACTAAGGCCTCATCTGGCTATCAAAGCTGGGAAGGGGGCTACCTAATTACTGGGGGCTCATCTGGCTACCTACAATGGGGGGGGGAGCTCGCCTAATACTGGGGGCACATTTGGCTACCTATACTGGGAAGTGAAACCTACTTAGTACTGGGGCTATGTCTGCTACCTACACTAGGGAAAAGCACAATTCAGGGGGTGGGAAAGGGAACCTTGGAATTTCCGCCTTTTGGTGGAGAACCTAGGCCCGGCTTGGCTTACAAATCTATCATCTGATCCATGTGTTTCATACATACAAACATCATTCTTAGATAAGTGCCATGCACCCTATGCTTCGCTATTTTGTCTTGGACTAAGTACACTATTTATATGACTAGGTTCCCCACCACGGCCGCATCACCTCATGACTACAAAAGAACTACAGCTATATTGGATAAAGGAGAAATACGGTGACCTGCCAGAAAAACTGCTTTTCCAGATCAAGTCTGCACGCATTGCTGAGGATTTTCTCTCAAAGTTTGTGGTAATGTAATATATTAAAATATTTTCAGATGACTTCACACAGAATACAGCTGAGATTCATATAAGAAAGGCAACATCATTGAGGCATTAATGATGGCAGTTCTCAATGGTGAATGAGTTCATAAACCTGTTTTCCTGTTGGAAATTTTCAGGTCCTTGTGTCCCTGAATGCGTCCTTGTGGGTACGCCGTGCTGGATCGTCTGATTACAAGTAGGCAACCTTCTGTCCCCCCCCCCCCCCCCCGCCCACTGATCTTAAAGTCACTCCAAATCTGCGTTGCTCAAGTTAGAGGCTGTATATTTTGACCTGAAGAAGCGAGTAAGTCCCCCGAAGCGTGTCGTCCTTTACATGTCCAATAGATTGAACATTTCTTACTACACTTCCTCTACCAATGTAAAATTGTTTTTCACACTGCATTCCAGCTGTTCACAATTGTTCAAGGTGCCTTCAATTTGGCTGAAATAGCGGTCCATTGCACAGCAGCAGGCACAGAGCTGGACTGGATGGGCAATGTGGAGGAGAGCGGCCCTCAGTTAGGTTAAATTACAGCCAGCATGCGCTGCTGTGTCCTGGGCAGTGACGTCATCCTGTCTCCTGTTGGGGTGAGTGAGCAGACATCCCAGGCAGGGGAAGTGACAGAGGAGTGCCAGCTGGGGATCAAGAGGCGATCTTGAATGGTTCGGAGGCAGAATGGCAAACCAACGTTTATGTCAGGATTTCCCATGGGGATTCGATGAATTTGGCGGTCAGTAGGAATGAAATCTATCATTTTCAAATGTTTGTTCTTCTAACATTATTTGCTGCAAGAGGTTTAAACACTCACTAGCCAATTGGCCTTTTCACCGATTTGGGTAAGTTGGGAGAGAAAGGTTGGTAAGGGCAAATTCTGCCAAGAATCTAGCATGTATAGCATAAGTTGTCCTCTGCAGCTGAGGAACTGAACACTGCCCCCATTTAAATGTACAAGACAAAAATTGCTGTCACTCACAGTAGGTAGTAAAAAGCTGACAGATCTGACAATTTTGGACTAGTCCAGTTCCTAGTGGGAGATTCTTAGTATTCTCTTTAATCTTTATATAAGCACTCAATAGCACACTGTTTTGGCAGTCGTACTAAGGAACTGCCATACAAAAAGTGCCTTTGTGAATAGACTTACCTAGAATACCCTCAGGAGGAGATAGCCTTGTCTTACACCTGTCAGACCTGAGAGAATTTTTACAATCTACTGTAAGTGACCGTACCATAGGAAAAAAGTCATTTATAGTGGATCTATTCTGAGAAATCTACATTTTATGCGTACTTTTAAAATTTCACTATTTTTTTAAGATAGTTGTCTTAATGCTAGGTACACATGATGCATTTTTTCGGTCGATTTTCCGTTCAACCGATTCTTGATTCGATTTTCCGCTCAATCCCCTTATCTTTTCTTATCGATTTCCATTCACTTCTATGAGAAATCAACCAGAAAAACAATCCAAAATAATATGGGACATGATGGAAATTATCTATCGAACTATCTATCTAACAAATTGTATGGTGTGTACCTAGCATTAAAAGATCCATTCTTCACGGTCCTCTGCGCACTTCTGTCCAAAATGCACAGTGTGATAAGACCCTGAGGATCTGCCGGCCTATCTGAGAGCGTCTCCTGCCTCTCCCTGAATTCCTCCTATTTGGTGATGTGTGTCAGGATAACAGACATGATACCTGCACAACAGGTTTGATAAACATCTCAGTACAGAGGACGACGGTGATAGAATCTGTGAAGATAGCCTGGCTACATTCCTAAACACACAGCCGTAACTGGGGATTTACAGTGCGTTTACATTCTAGGTTGCATGCTGCACGTACCCAGGGAGTACTTTAGTAGGGGTCAGAGGGTACTTGACCTTGTAATTGTCAATCTCCAATACTAAAGGGGCCCATACACTGAGCCGATTTACTGGCCGACCGATCGATCCAGATCGATCGATCGATTGAAAATCGGTTGGCCAATCGACCGATCGATGGCCGATTTCGATGGATTTCGATGGATTTCTGTCGAACTGGCAGGATGGAAAATTTAGGTCGATCTGATGAGATTGTTTATCAGTTTGCATTGGCCTTAATGGAAATCTGATGGAAAAAAAATGCCATCAGATCGAATTTCAATAGATTTCAAACTGAAATCTATTGGAATTCTATCCTGGTAAAAAATGTTCTAAAAACGCATCAGATAGATCATCAGATGCATTTCTTATCTATCTGCTGCCAATCTGACGAGTGTATGGGCACCTTTAGGTTTCGTAAAAAAAAAAAAAATGAAATGGAGGATATACAAAGCAATCCAAAGCAGTATTTAATGCAAATTAAAAAGGTAAGTACACCTGCAATCAGGCCCGGATTTACATCACAGGAGCCTATAGGCACAGATGTCCTGGCACCCTAGACCTTGCCCTCCATGAACCTACAAACTCCCGCTGAACCGCACTGCAAGTGTGCTGACTGGCCCAGCTGTCACTTCTCCCTTACTTCCCTTGCCCGTCATAGGTAACTACAGGTGCCCCTTAGCATCAGGTAGCCAGAGGTACCCTCACAATATTAAAGTGAACCGAGCATCATTTTTAACACCCAGGGCAGCTCTATAGCAAATTAAAAATGCATTCTAAAAATGTGGTTTATTATTAAAAAAACTTTCAATTTACCTCATTTTTTTACATCTAAGGGTTAAAATAGCCACTTTGTCCGTCCACAAAGGACCTGCGGTCCCTGAGCAGGAGATTGTTGAACACAGATAAGAAATCACCTCATTAGACTTAACTGACCACAAACAAACCCCCATTGTACTTCAAACAGAAAACATCAGTTACAGTTGAAGAATTTCACACCTAGCCTGGACAATGCTAGTTGTAAAACATCGGGTTGAGCTTCTGAACAATGGCAGCCCTTGCAGCTATTTGAAGCCAGGAGCTGCTTAGTTCACTTTAAGTAGCTAGAGGTGCCCCAGACTGAAGGGAGATCTCATCAGTGGAAGGCAGAGAGCTGGGTGAGTAACCTCATTTGCGCTCTGCTCAGGATTCTGCCTAGGGAAAGAGGGAGTGAGGCATTGGGGGGGGTTGGAGGGAGCTGCTTCTCCATCATCAGGCACCTGTAGTGCATTATGGTAAATCCAGCCCTGCCTGTAACCATAAAAAAAAAAGAAAATATCTTTCCCCTCATGGTGATTTGTGCCTGGAGAGAGCCACAAGTGGTATATCTGTAAAATTCCACTTTCTTTAATATCCTCTATACCAGTGATGGCGAACCTATGGCGGCACGTGGAGCCGTCTCTGTGGGCACGCATGCTGTGTCCGCCACCACCACTAATCTTTATTACCCCCGCCGCCTAGAACTCCGCATGCCGCCGTGCGTCTAGAGAGGCAGAGCAGGACTAGCATCCATGCACAGAGATGCTTTTCAAAGTTCCGCCTCCACCCCCTCCCTGCTTTGCTCGTCAGATCTTCTCGCAGTGGCGCCTGGTCCAATGTTAGCGCGGGACTTTCGGCTGGCTTCAGGCAGATCATCAGGGAGCTGTGCGCCACTGGGAGACGAGAATTCTGCCAGGTGAGTAAATGCTTTTTTTTTTTACAGGTTACAATATTTTCTGGTGAAACGCTGCCCACACTACAATTATTTTCTAGTGAAACATTGCTGCGTTACGATTATTTTCTAGTGAAACATTGCTGTGTTACGATTATTTTCTGGTGAAACATTGCCACGTGGCTGGATAGTGTAATGGTTAAGGGCTCTGCCTCTGACACAGGAGACCTGGGTTCAAATCTCGGCCTGTTCAGTAAGCCAGCACCTATTCAGTAAGGAATTCCTTGGGCAAAGTCTCCCTAACACTGCTACTGCCTACTGAGTGCGCTCTAGTGGCTGCCTCGCAAGAGCTTTGAGTCCGACAGGAGAAAGGCACTATACAAATACTGCAATTATACAAATACTGCAATTATTTTCTGGTTGAAACATTGCCATGTTACGATTATTTTCTGGTGAAACATTGCTGCATTACAATTACTTTATGCTGTAACATTGCCACGTTACGATTATTTTCTGGTGAAACATTGCCACATTACGATTATTTTCTGGTGAAACATTGCCACGTTACGATTATTTTCTGGTGAAACATTGCTGCATTACGATTATTTTATGGTGAAACATTGCCACATTACGATTACGTCATTGTGAAACATTGCTGCGTTACAATTATTTTCTGGTGAAAGGTTGCCACATTTTGATTATTTTCTTGTGAAACATTGCTGCATTATGATTATTTTCAAGTGAAACATTGCAGCGTTGCCTTATTGCTATTATTTTCATGGGGGGCACCACAGGTTCTCTTGCCTGGAGTGACAAAATGGATAGAGGTGCCCCTGCCTTTGCTCCCAGCGTGGCCAGGAATCACATGGGGCCGGGAAGCCAATATTCAATATAAATTGCCATGTTGGCACTCGGTGATAAATAAGTCGATCGCTGGTCGCAGTTTGAGCACTCGGCCTCTGAAAGGTTCACTGCTCTATACAGTCTTGGGACGACTGCAAGTCCCCTCTCTCTCCTATTTCTCAACCCTTCTTCTGCTATTTACCTACCTTTACCTTTTTTTTTTCCCCTCTCTTCGGACTATGAAAAGGTAATTTATGTGTGGCTGATACCACGCATCGCCATCTGCACTAAAAAGCTCAAAAAAAAAAAAATGGTCAACTTAGCAACATTTCCTCTTGGATGATATATATATATATATCTTATTGTATTATGTTTGGTTTTTATTGGTACAAGGTTCCACTAATGAAAAGTTAATAGAAAAAAAAAAGAAAACTTAGGAAGTTATGTCTAAAGAAAATGAAAGGAAACCGGGTGCTTACTCAATCTATGGAATTCCCCATGTGTGTTTGTATTCTTGCCTCACAACAGTGGTGGAATCCTGCCAACAGACCACATTGCAGCTTCTCTTTTTGAAACAATGTTGCACTTGTGACAGGAACATGCAACTCTGTGTTCAGATCCTGCAGGCAGATTTGGTGTGACCTGTAAAAGCAATATTTGCTAGCTAAATGCCATACAACATTGTCATTTATCCCTAATAATAAATATCACATAATGTGGATATGCTTCTCAGACCGATGCTGTGTCATAGCGACTCCTGCATTAGCATATAATGGATGTACAGCAGATGGGTGCTGGGGCAGCTGCAATTTGGTAGAGGGAAGTAGATTGTGAATCTCCAGCTATTCTGTAGAAGCTTTTGAATCTGTATGTTAGCTAAACTGCTGCCTGTTCCAGTTCAATTCAACAGTGCCTGTTCAATTATTTGTGCATGAGATAGCACCATCTAGTGGCCATTTAGGATTACTGCAATAAATTGATTATTGAACATCAAGAACTGGACTTAATGTAATGAAGCATTTTATGTCATTCTACCAGAACTTTACATGGGCTAATCAGATTAAAGAACCACTACAGCAAAAAAAGTAAGTAGTTAAAATCTGTCAGAACCCACTGGTTTTGGACTAGTCCATCCCCTCAGGGGGGAATTCTCTTTGTTTCCAAAAGCATTCCCTGAACGGTAGTTGCTCAGCCCAACTGCTAGAATACTGTGCAAGCAATATCTTACCATTTTGGCAGTTAGACTTAGCAACTGACGTTCAGTAAGGAATCCCCCATGGGGAGATGGACTAGTCTAAAACCTGTTGGTTATGTCACATTTTAACCTATTACTTTTTTCACTACAGTGGTCATTTAAAAAAAAACACTTTTGCAAAAAAAAAAAAAAATAGGCAGTTAAAATCTGACAGAACCGACAGGTTTTGGGCCATTTCATCTCCTCATAGGGGATTCTCAGGGTTTTCCTTGTTTTCAACAGCATTTCCTGAACAGCAGTTTAACTGCTTGCCGACCGCATCACGCTGATGGGCGTGGCAGCAGCCCCAGGACCGCCTAACACCAATCGGCGTAAAGTCCTGGGACAGCAGTTTGCAGGAGATCGCGCGCAGGCTACGCATGCATCTTCAGTCTCCAAGCGGAGACTTACATAGTACAGCGCTGCGATCTGCAGCAGCGCTGTACTGGGGACAGCCGTGTGACATGGCTGTCCCCTCCAGGAGATCAGAGGTGATCAGGGATTGGCTGGCAGGGGGAAGGAGGGGGGAGTATTCAAAGCACAAAAAAATACATATTTTTATTAAAAACACACAAAATATTTATAAAAACAAAAACAAACATCTGGGGGGGGGGGCGATCAGACCCCACCAACAGAGAGCTCTGTTGGTGGGGAGAAAAGGGGGGGGGGAGGGGAGACTCACTCGTGTGCTGTGTTGTGCAGCCCTGCAGCTTGGCCTTAAAGTGTATAAGATGTCCTGGTCTTTAGGGGGGGGGGGGGGGGGGGGGTTAACACTGCAGTCCTCAAGAGGTTAACTGCCAAAACAGTAAGATACCAGCCAGCCTCCCTACTCACTTGCACACTATTTTGTCAGTTAGAATTTGAAACTGCTGTTCAGGAAATGTTCAGGGAACAGCATAGTGGTCCTTTAAAGGGATCCTTAAAGAGGAACTCCAGCCTAAACAAACATACTGTCATTAAGTTACATTAGTTATGTTAATTAAAATAAATAGGTAATATAACCTCTTACCCACACTGTTTTAAAAAAACATGTAAATGTTTGATTTCATGATGGCAGCCATCTTTTTGGTTGAAAGGAGGTGACAGGGAGCATGAGACGCAGTTCCAACTGTCCTGTGTCCTGAGCGCCTCTCCCAGTTGCTAGGCAACGTGAATATCAACATTTTTTTCTTTGATGGGTGTAGCTTAGGTAAAAATGCAGCTAAAAAGGATGTTTTGGGAAGAAAAACAAAGTTCTGATGCTGTGAAACTGTTAAAGAAACACCAAGCCTTTTCAGTTCTGCTGAGTAGATTTTTAGTCCGGAGGTTCACTTTAACTGAAAGGGATATGGATGTTTCCTTTTAAACAATACCAGTTGCTTGGCACTCCTGATGATCACTTTTGCTGCAGTGGTGACTGAATCACACACCTGAAACAAGCATGCAGCTAAGCTAGTCTGACTTCAGTCCGAGCACCTGATCTGCATGCTTGTTGATGGGCTGTGGCTAAAAGTATTAGAGACACAGGATCAGCAGAAGAGTCAGGCAACTGGTATTATTTTTAAAGGAAAAATCCATATCCTTCTCAGTTTAGGTTCCCTTTAAGTAACCAAATAACTATTTCTCTGAAGGATTTCATTTTTCCATGATGTCAAATACTGTATCTAAAACAAAACCAAATCAGGCCGCTTTTCAGTGTTAGAAACAGTTTTATTGCTCCTACAAGTTCTTAAGATATATGGCCGGTCCACCCTGTGCACCTGTCACATGCTCCCTGGGTTTATTGAAGCTGTTGTATGAGTAATGTTCTCAGTGGCTGGATAGTGTACTGGTTAAGGGCTCTCCCTCTGATATAGGAGACCTGGGTTTAAATCTCTGCTCTTCCTGTTCAGTAAGCCAGCACCTATTCAGTAGGAGTTCTTGGACAAAACCCGCTAGAAGCCTTTTCTAAGCGCGAATGATTTGAAAATTCTCTTGCTAATACAATGCTATGTTTTTTTTTATAAAATCACATCGCTTAAGTGGGATCACACTCATAGCATTACATTAACGAGCTTTTCAAATCACAAAGCGCCCAGGAAAGTGCTCCTACTGGGTTCCAGGCCTAACACCGCTATATTGAGTGAGCTCTAATGGCTGCCTAGCAAGTGCTTTGAGTCCAAACAGGAAAAAGGTGCTATAAAAATATTGGAACAGCTTCTGGATGGTCCAGAGGCCCCCTAGACTCTCCTACAGCCCACTATCCCAGCGCAGTGTCCCTCTATACCTTATTTGACTTGGTGTGAGTTGAATAGGTGTCTTCCGGCCATGAGTGGCTGTGGACAAATGCATTCAGACTGAGCATGCATGAGTAAGGTGCTGATGCCCAGTATAGGGAGGCCAGTAGTGTATGGATTTTGTCCTCCGTGCACAAGAATCTCATCAGATTTGTTTGATGTTTAATTCTGAGCACGCAAAGTAAAGGCCCGTATATGTGCTGATTAAAGTTGGCTGAGGTGGCTGATAACTACCGCCTCAGCCAATAATCCAGCATGTATACAACAGCTCCTGACCAACAATCTGCCAGGTGGATCAATTCAGGCAAGCGATGGCCAATAGCTTTGTTCTCCCTGCTCACCCTGCCTGCTGTGTGACGTCACATCTACGCTGCTCTGTCGGCCCCCCGGCCACATTGCAACAGAACGCTCTATTAGCCTGCAGATTGACTACATGTCTGGACAGCCTTGACCCAGCGATAACACCTAGGGGATTGGGTCATGATCCCTGTTGGGCGACATCACTATTGTGAGTACTGGGCTTTAAAGGAATACTATCGATTTAAAACAACTTTTTTTAAATGCTGTATGTTAAGGCACACATTACCACAAGTACTAGGAGCAATTTCCTTCATCACACAGCTCTGCCTCTCTGCTGTAAAATCCTCCGTCTGTTTTAGATACAAAAGTGTCAGGCTCTTAGAGGGTTAGACCATGTTCCTCCACAGGGGGTCGCTATAAACTCCTTCGTGTATTCTATACAATAAACTCTCTGTGTCCCTGCATCCTCTCCTGTCCCTGTGTCCATGCCTTGCGCTACTGCAAATGTGTGGCATGTGGGTGGACGTTGGGACAGGAGGTGGACGGGGCCAGGGGGCAGGCGTGTGCGCGCAGCGGCAGGCTTAGGCCTACTAGTAGTTTAATAATCACCTTGGTGAAAGAATCATATTCAGATGGTAAGGGGTTAAAGATTCCAGCAATGTGTGTTTATTATCTTTGCTTCTCTGACTGATAAAGGTCCTAATAATGCCTTTGTAAACAGCCTCTCGCTCTCTCAGCACAGCACCCAATAACAGCCTACAAAGTAGATGCAGCCTGGAGTGAAAAGTCACAAGCAAGCCAGTCAGGAATAGTGTATACACATATCCCTGCTAAATATATTAAAGCAATATTACAGCACATCTAGCTACGTTAACTTCAGATGAGCCTCCTACTCCTCATGTCTACTGCATGCTGTGACACAGTAACGTATATTTGTGAGCTGTGTGAGGAACGAAGGATGATTTTTAAGCAAGGAGAGAGTGAGGGAGAACTGGGTGAATAAATAAAGTGCCCCTAGCACTAGTGGTAATGTGAACTCTAATATAGAGTATTAACAACAACAAAAAAGTAGTTTTAATTGATAGTTTTCCTTTAAGTTTTGCCACACTCATATTCACAAAACACATCAATAAAATTGCTGATTGCAGTTGATACCCCAAGGTATATCAGATACTTTAAGTGATAGAGATGGTGTGGTGGTCGCGTGCATGAAATAGAGGCGCAAGGATAAATGGGCATGGGGTGAAGCCAAAATTGTAATAAATGATAAACATCATGTTAAACTGGGCATGGGGTGAAGCTGAGAACTTGAGAACAATAAATGAAACCACAAATGAAAATATATCGTAATAATATTGCCGAATTAAACATTTGTAAAGATAATAAAACAGTAGAAAATCTTAACGATATTTTACTACAGTTTAACCTAACCTTACTCTCAAACAGAACCCTCCAATATCGATGCCTTGCCCCCCTGGTGCCTAACCCTAAGACATCTCCCCCCCGCCTGGTGGTGCCTGACCCTAACCCCCCCCCCCCTCCCCGGTGGTGCCTAACCCTAACCCCCTACCCCCACTGATGGTGCTTTGCTTAACACGAACCCCTTCCCTCCGGTGGACCCAAAGACCTTTCCTGATGCCTACCCCCCTGACCGCAAACGTACCCCCCCTCCCCCGCACAAACGCCCTACAAACAAACTGTGCACATAAAAACAAAACATTACAAAAACAAAAATGTTGCAAGTTTAAAAACAACATTTCAAAAATTTGAATGACCTAATATGGAAAGCTATATTTATCGGGTGCCCAAATTTCTGCTTTGGGCACCGTATTAACGATATTTGCATTGATGCCTATGGGGCGCCCAAATCATTCATTAGCCGCGGGCACTAACATTTCCTGTTTTCATGGTGGTCACCTTGGTATATCTCTCCTTTATTGTTTTCCACTATATTGATTTGAACACAGAAACACATCCATGCATGAATGCACTGCATATTTTTCTTACGGTATATGAACAATGGATTTGTTCCTTTCCCGAACTTTGACTTCCACTTCAGTAGTAGCTAAACTGTGATGTTTCCTTTTGACAGATGTACCAGATCGTGATCATTAAAACTGGAAGTTTTGATCAGAAAAGGGTCTCCATTGAACGAAGGTACTCTGATTTTGAGAGACTTCATCGGAACTTATTAAAAGACTTCAACAATGAAATGGAAGACATTGTGTTCCCAAAGAAAATCCTGATCGGAAACCTTAACGAGGAGATGATTAATAAGAGGATGATTGCCCTTAAAGAATACCTTGAAGAGTTGTATGCTATTCGATGTGTAAGGAATTCTAAGAAATACATTGATTTTTTTATAAATCCGGAACTGGAAGAGTCTTACAACTGTATAAGAGGTGGACAGTATGTCAGAGCCACACAGCTGTTGCAGCAAATTCTTGGTCTTCAGGAGAAACTGGCCAAAGACCACCCCACCACGAAAGTGCCCACTCTTTGTGCTCTGGTTGTGTGCCATAAAGATATGGACCAATTCCAAGAAGCCTATGAGGTTGGACTGCAAGCATTGGAACTGATACAAAAACACCCACGACACAAATATTATGCCGCACTGTTAGACATTTTGATCACAATAGCTTACAAACTGGGCAAAGAGTTCCAGTTTCTTCGTGAAAAGCTAGAAGTTCAGGAAAGAATGGGGAGCAGAGGCTTTGAAGGTGAAATGACGTTAAAGGAAATTGTGGTCCAGGAGTGGGTGCATGCTGAGTAAGGCGTGGGGTTTCAGGTTTTGGTATTTTCTACTCAAACTATTTTAGTAATTTTTTAATAACAATTACATTACAAGAAAATCTGTTTATCACTGTTAAAATAAAAACTGCAGATATTGGGGTACAAAGATTAAGCTTTTGTAATGATCGCTGCTGCAGCAGCTATTGCTGGAAGTAGTGCTGCAGCTCAGGCAGTTCTGATGTCTTTCCATGCAAGCTGCATAGGTTTGTCTGTCTTTCCCTGCTGTCAGCTTGTGACTGATTATCATTCACCTGTGTGGGAATCTGCATGTCTGCTCCCATTGGAAGACCTCAGTATAAAGATCTGCTTCCTGCAGGGTTTCCTTGGGTTTTCATAGCTTCAGCTTAAGCCTGCCTTGCTGTCGCTTTAGCCCCCGATCGTGTTTCTTGTTATTAAGATACTTTGCTGGTTTTGCATCATATATTGGTTCATTGCCAATATATATGCATACCAGCACGTTTATTATTTTCCTTGTATTTGTGTTACGTGATACATCAGTGTCGCTGATGTATACGTACACGAACTGTTTATATCCTGTGTTCAGTTAGTCAGTTTCCAGCACGTTTTGGTAGTTTGCGCGTACCGTGAACACCCGTGCTGAGCTAGTTATCCTGTTCCTGGTCCTGTTTGTGGATTGCGTTCATCTCTGCGAAGAGATAGCGAATCCTTCTGAATCCTGTTCTGTTACCGTTTGTGGATTGCGTTCATCTCTGCGAAGAGATAGCGAATCCTTCTGAGTCCTGTTCCCTGTGTTACTCCATTCCTAGTCAGCGTTCCTGCTTATGTCATATATCGGTTCATTGCCGATATATACATAGGTTAGTCAGACGTTACAAATAGTTTCATTGATAGCTGTAATTGTAATACGCTAGGAAAACATACTTATTGTATATTTATCTGTGTTACGTTCATCTATCTTAATCCTGCTATTTTCTGACTGTCCTGTCCTGTCTTTGTGAGGCACGCCATCGCCGCATCGCATTGGCTGCCTCATTCCAGTCTGTCTGGTTTTGGACGCTTGCTGTCGCTAAGTAGCCGCTAGCTAGCAAGCGTTCATTCTGTCTACCTGTCCTGATCTCCTCAGTTCTGGTTTGTGCGCTCAGCGCTACTTTGCGCTGAGACGTTATAACGAAAGCATTGTTTGTGGCTGTCAGATCTGCACCGGCTCTGTGCGCCACAATCTCCTATTGCAGTCAGTCCTCCCCTCCACTATACTAGGGATAGCCTGTTTCCTGGTGCTAGTGTGTGTACCTCCTCCACGCCAGCTCATGCGTTGCATGCTGACTGTGGAGAATACACCACCAAGCCTTACAGCTTTCAAGTTAATTCAAAGGTTTGGCACACTACACTACAACAAAACCAATAGTCTCATTTGTCGTTATTAACCCTTATGCCTTGTACACACAATGCAATTTCCCGTCAGATCGACGGGTCGAATTGATATTTTCCAGCATGTCCAATCTGTACCAGATCGAAAACCATATCGATTTTCAGAAACTGAACTAAATTGATGCTGTTCTTGATTGGGAGCAGAGCGGACATGCTGGAAATGATCAATCTGATCTGCCAATCAGACGGGAAACTGCATCGTGTGTACCAGGCATTAGACAGTCAGCTTTGTGAACTTTAACCTAAGAAGAGAGAACGCTCGGTATACTATAGAGCCTTTTAGCTCATCCATGTTGTCCGTCATTTCTGCACCGTCTCCCATTAAACTTCCTCAATCTGTTGGCACTTTAGTAGTCTTCAGGAAGCCTTAAGACTTACTTGTGTCCCTGAGTACTTTCAAAGATGAGCACATCTGTACTGCGCATGCCCATGCCCTGGATACGCTTGGCTTTGGAGGTACTCAGGGATGTGAGTATCTCTGAAGGCTTCCTGAAGACTACCGAAGCGGTATTTAACCTAGCAGGATGAAAAGGTTGAACTGGGGACAGCACAGACACGATGGCTAGCTTAAAGGGAAAGGAAGGCTCTATAATATTCAGATCCTACCCTCCCTCCCTACCCTACAACTTTAGCCTCTTCCGGACAGTCACAGTTGAAATCTATGCCCTGTTTGTGTCTGCCTGTCCCTGCCAGGGTGTAGATTTCAACATCTACGAGCATGGCTGCCCCAGTGTAAGGGTCGTGTCCTGCTTTATCTTGGCACGGAAATGTGGGGCTTTACAGGGGTGTAGAATCTAAGTGGCCCCTGGGCTTCAGAGAGTTGCATAAGGGTTGATGGGTCTTTACCCTAGCAGGCAGCTTGATACTTTGCTGAAAGTGGCCTCCACCCGCATGGATTCCATCCTGAGCGATGACAAGAAAAACAGGAAGGTGAATCTCTGGCATGTTTAGCTCTGCAATGCACGTCTACTTTTAGGATGCTAGAATAGGTCCATGGGTTAATGTATATTTGCAAATTTGTGGAACTAATCCTGTTTTTTTAATTAGAAACTTTCCGCTTTTTGTGTTCCAGTATTACCTGGGCTTCTCTGGGCTTTGCCCCTTAGCATCGTTCTTAAATTGTACCTGAGATGGGGGGGGGGATTTATACATACCTGGCGCTTCCTCCTGCTCCCTCGTCGCCCTCCTCCGACTCCCGGATCCTCAGAAACTGGCCCCAAAAAGTCCTCCAGTCGGGACATGCGGCGTTGGGCCACGCACGCTCCCGTGGCCGGGAACGTTCTGCGCCTACGCAGAATGCTTCTGATCACAGGGGTGTGCGCACGGCCGGGCTACGCATGCGCAGTACACTGCAGACCAGAGGACTTTCTGTGGCCAATTTGAGAAGATCCAGGAGGCGGAGGACATCAGTGAGGGAGTGATCTGTCTGGACGGTTCTGGAGGAAGCCCCAGGTACGTATACTTGTGTCCCTCTATCTCATGTTCACTATAAGCATGCTCAGAGAATGACTAGGTTTGTGGTTTTATGTCTCTTTAACATCACTTCCACATCTACAGGGTAAAAAAATCAAGTTGGGTCAATCCCCAATCTATATTTCACAAAGAATATCTGAATAACAAAAGATGTAAAGGTTTGAGATTAATTTGGATGTTTGTGTAACAGTCAGGCTGTGTTGACATTGCTGACAATATGATTTGAATATTTAAGTACAGGAAGGACTGAAGGCGAGACTAAATAAAATCAAACTGATCTTTTTGCGACTCTCTTTGAGGGCTTGTTTCCACTGTAGCGGTGCGGAATCGCCTGGATTCCACCGCTGAAGAAATCGCATGCGGCTGCGTTTCCCCATGCGGATTTCCCCGCGATTTCGCATGCGATTTCGCATGGCAAGGAGCCATGCGAATTTAACCATGTCACTGCCTGTGTTAAGTTCCATTGGCTTTCATGCGAAATCGCATGCGAAATCGCGGGGTAATCCGCATGACAAAGCCGCATGCGATTTCCCTATTAAATACATTAGCGGCGATTCGCATGCATTCCACTCGCAGGCGAATTCGTTGACTCTTTTGTGCGTTTTTTTACCGCTGAAAAAAACGCACCTCAACAACGCTACAGTGGAAACAGGCCCATCCACTTGCATTACATGTGCGAATCCGCATGTGTTGGACACATGCGGATTCGCGATAGTGGAAACGAGCCCTGAGGGGCCCATGTACACTTTTCAGACTTTTTAAAGTGCGGAGTGTACAGTGATTTGCGATAGATCACCCGTTTTGTAGATTTCAAGTGCGAATGGGCCCTCAAATGGGACAGTTCCAGTGGTCTGGTATCCAGCCCACGGCTTGTCACTATTATGAGGTGTGAGACCTATGGAAGCTGTCAAATTTATTTCCTTTCAGGGTACATTTCCATTGGTGCGGTGAGATTCCTGTGCGGAAAACGCATGTGAGATTTTGCATGCAGATGCGTTTTTCTATGCGATTTCCCGTGCGTTTTGTGGCCAAGCGTTTTTAACCATGTCAATGCTGGTGTGCTTTTTACATCGTTTTTACACAAAAATGCATGCGAAAACGCATGGCAAAAATGCATGCGTTTTTCCTATTTAATAACATTGTATGAGATTCGCGTACGAATTCTGATGGCTCTTCCGTGCAGATTTTTTCTGCACAGAAAAACGCTAAGAAATCCTGACAAGTGGAAACAGTCCCATCCACTTGTATTGGTTATGCGAATCTGCATTCAGAAAATGCATGCAGATTCGCTCTAGTGGAAACGGACCCTCAAACAATACCAGTTCCCTGGTAGTCCTGCTGATCCTTCTGGTCAGTAGGGTCTAAATCACACACCTGAAACAGACATGACGCTAATCTTGTTAGATTTGTCAGACATCTGATGTGCATGCTTGTTCAGGGTCTATGGTTTAAAGTATTAGAGGCAGAGGATTAGCAGGACAGCCATGCAATGAGCATTATTTTAAGGCTGCTTACACACCAAGACGTTACAGGCGCACGTTAGTGCGCCTGTAACGCTCCCCCAACGCACAGCAATGTAACACAAGTGGGCTGTTCACACAGCCCACGTTGCGTTACATGTAATGCTGCACGTTCGGTGCAAAGTGCAGCATGCTACGGCGTTGGAGCGGCTATAGCCGCGTTAGACTGTTTGCACATGCGCAGTGGGGGGCGGAGAGGAGGCGGGGAGAGCCAGCTACAGTAGCCGCGCACATGGCTACTTAATATTCACTGCACTGGCGGCAGCTGATTGGCCGGCGGGACCACGTGATGCGGAGTGTCTCACTCCGCATCACGTGGTCCCGCTGGCCAATCAGCGCCACTCTGGGAGACATTATAGGAATCGAGCCGCCGAACGCAGCTCACTCTACCGTCGGCTTTTGCAGCACCATACGTTGTGTTAGGTGCACGTTATGCGACCTTAACGTGGCACCTAACACAACGTCTTGGTGTGCAAGAAGCCTAAAGGTATTATTTTAAAGGTAATCAGCCTCCATGTCCTCCTCACCTCTTCTTCCCTTTAACCTCCTTAGCCGTAACCCCGTGCTGAACACGGGGTAAGCTGCCGCGGAGGATTCCTCAGGCCCTGCTGGGCCAATTTGCATAATTTTTTTTTCAAGCACTTTGCTAGCACTTTGCTAGTTGTGTGTTTGTTGTGATCGCCGCCGCCGATGCGCCGCTACCCGCCGCGATATAGCCCCCCCCCCGTATACCCCTTGCACAGCCTGGCCAATCTGGGGTGGATTGAGACTCCCTGTGACGTCACGACGTCGATGACGTCACTCCGTTCGTCGCCATGGCGACGGGGGAAGCCCTCAAGGAAATCCCGTTCAGAACGGGATTTCCTTATGGGCAGGCGACGCCGGCGTCGATCTGACGCTATGGGGGGACGCCGCAGGGAGGGGGGGGGAAGCATGTAGCTAGCGCTAGGCTAGCTAAATACCGCCCGGAACGTTAAAACGAAGGGGGGGGGGGTGAGATCTGGGAAATATCAATCCGCTACATTATCATTTTTAGGGTTTTCAAGTGTTATGTTATACAAGACTCTATAGCAAGAGTATAATCTTAATATATGCATGCTCGGCTTTTATGCGATGAATGCTAATGTGGATATTGGAAAAGTTATAGATGTAAGATACTTGGACTTTGCAAAGGACTTCAATACTGTTCTCCAAAACAGTCTAGTGCAAAAGTTAAGGATTTAACCACTTGAGGACCTAGGGCTTTACCCCCCTTAAGGACCGGCCACTTTTTTTCCATTCAGACCACTGCAGCTTTCACGGTTTATTGCTCGCTCATACAACCTACCACCTAAATGAATTTTGGCTCCTTTTCTTGTCACTAATAAAGCTTTCTTTTGATGCTATTTGATTGCTCCTGCGATTTTTACTTTTTATTATATTCATCAAAAAAGACATGAATTTTGGCAAAAAAATGATTTTTTTAACTTTCTGTGCTGACAGTTTTCAAATAAAGTAAAATTTCTGTATACATGCAGCGCGAAAAATGTGGACAAACATGTTTTTGATTAAAAAAAAAACCATTCAGTGTATATTTATTGGTTTGGGTAAAAGTTATAGCGTTTACAAACTATGGTGCCAAAAGTGAATTTTCCCATTTTCAAGCATCTCTGACTTTTCTGACCCCCTGTCATGTTTCATGAGGGGCTAGAATTCCAGGATAGTATAAATACCCCCCAAATGACCCCATTTTGGAAAGAAGACATCCCAAAGTATTCACTGAGAGGCATAGTGAGTTCATAGAAGATATTATTTTTTGTCACAAGTAAGCGGAAAATGACACTTTGTGAGGAAAAAAAAAAAAAAAAAAAGTTTCCATTTCTTCTAACTTGCGACAAAAAAAAATGAAATCTGCCACCTAAATGAATTTTGGCAGATTTCATTTTTTGAAAAAAATGAAATCTGCCACGGACTCACCATGCCCCTCTCTGAATACCTTGAAGGGTCTACTTTCCAAAATGGGATCATTTGTGGGGTGTGTTTACTGTCCTGACATTTTGGGGGGTGCTAAATTGTAAGCACCCCTGTAAAGCCTAAAGGTGCTCATTGGACTTTGGACCCCTTAGCGCAGTTAGGCTGCAAAAAAGTGCCACACATGTGGTATTGCCGTACTCAGGAGAAGTAGTATAATGTGTTTTGGGGTGTATTTTTACACATACCCATGCTGGGTGGGAGAAATATCTCTGTAAATGACAATTTGTTAATTTTTTTTACACACAATTGTCCATTTACAGAGATATTTCTCCCACTCAGCATGGGTATGTGTAAAAATACACCACAAAACACATTATACTACTTCTCCTGAGTATGGCGATACCACATGTGTGGCACTTTTTTGCACCCTAACTGCGCTAAAGGGCCCAAAGTCCAATGAGTACCTTTAGGATTTCACAGGTCATTTTGAGAAATTTCGTTTCAAGACTACTCCTCACGGTTTAGGGCCCCTAAAATGCCAGGGCAGTATAGGAACCCCACAAATGACCCCATTTTAGAAAGAAGACACCCCAAGGTATTCCGTTAGTAGTATGGCGAGTTCATAGAAGATTTTATTTTTTGTCACAAGTTAGCGGAAAATGACACTTTGTGAAAAAACACAATTAAAATCAATTTCCGCTAACTTTTGACAAAAAATAAAATCTTCTATGAACTCACCATACTCCTAACGGAATACCTTGGGGTGTCTTCTTTCTAAAATGGGGTCATTTGTGGGGTTCCTATACTGCCCTGGCATTTTAGGGGCCCTAAACCGTGAGGAGTAGTCTTGAAACCAAATGTCGCAAAATGACCTGTGAAATCCTAAAGGTACTCATTGGACTTTGGGCCCTTTAGCGCAGTTAGGGTGCAAAAAAGTGCCACACATGTGGTATCGCCATACTCGGGAGAAGTAGTACAATGTGTTTTGGGGTGTATTTTTACACATACCCATGCTGGGTGGGAGAAATACCTCTGTAAATGGACAATTGTGTGTAAAAAAATCAAAAGATTGTCATTTACAGAGGTATTTCTCCCACCCAGCATGGGTATGTGTAAAAATACACCCCAAAACACATTGTACTACTTCTCCCGAGTACGGCGATACCACATGTGTGGCACTTTTTTGCACCCTAACTGCACTAAGGGGCCCAAAGTCCAATGAGTACCTTTAGGATTTCACAGGTCATTTTTGTTTCAAGACTACTCCTCACGGTTTAGGGCCCCTAAAATGCCAGGGCAGTATAGGAACCCCACTAATGACCCCATTTTAGAAAGAAGACACCCCAAGGTATTCCGTTAGGAGTATGGTGAGTTCATAGAAGTTTTTATTTTTTTGTCACAAGTTAGCGGAAATTGATTTTAATAGTTTTTTTTCACAAAGTGTCATTTTCCGCTAACTTGTGACAAAAAATAAAATCTTCTATGAACTCACCATACTCCGTACGGAATACCTTTGGGTGTCTTCTTTCTAGAATGGGGTCATTTGTGGGGTTCCTATACTGCCCTGGCATTTTAGGGGCCCTAAACCGTGAGGAGTAGTCTTGAAACCAAATGTCGCAAAATGACCTGTGAAATCCTAAAGGTACTCATTGGACTTTGGGCCCCTTAGCGTACTTAGGGTGTAAAAAAGTGCCACACATGTGGTACCGCTGTACTCAGGAGAAGTAGTATAATGCGTTTTGGGGTGTATTTTTACACATACCCATGCTAAGTGGGAGAAATATCTCTGTAAATGACAATTGTTTGATTTTTTTACACACAATTGTCCATTTACATAGAAATTTCTCCCACCCAGCATGGGTATGTGTAAAAATACACCCCAAAACACATTATACTACTTTTCCTGAGTACGGCGGTACCACATGTGTGACACTTTTTTGCAGCCTAGGTGCGCTAAGGGGCCCAACGTCCTATTCACAGGTCATTTTGAAGCATTTGTTTTCTAGACTACTCCTCGCGGTTTAGGGCCCCTAAAATGCCAGGGCAGTATAGGAACCCCACAAGTGACCCCATTTTAGAAAGAAGACACCCCAAGGTATTCCGTTAGGTGTATGGCGAGTTCATAGAAGATTTTATTTTTTGTCACAAGTTAGTGAAAAATGACACTTTGTGAAAAAAAACCAATAAAAATTAATTTCCGCTAACTTTTGACAAAAAATTAAATCTTCTATGAACTCGTCATACACCTAACATAATACCTTGGGGTGTCTTTTTTTTCTAAAATGGGGTCACTTGTGGGGTTCCTATACCGCCCTGGCATTTTACAGGCCCAAAACCGTGAGTAGTCTGGAAACCAAATGTCTCAAAATGACTGTTCAGGGGTATAAGCATCTGCAAATTTTGATGACAGGTGGTCTATGAGGGGGCGAATTTTGTGGAACCGGTCATAAGCAGGGTGGCCTTTTAGATGACAGGTTGTATTGGGCCTGATCTGATGGATAGGAGTGCTAGGGGGGTGACAGGAGGTGATTGATGGGTGTCTCAGGGGGTGGTTAGAGGGGAAAATAGATGCAATCCATGCACTGGGGAGGTGATCGGAAGGGGGTCTGAGGGTTTGGCCGAGTGATCAGGAGCCCACACGGGGCAAATTGGGGCCTGATCTGATGGGTAGGTGTGCTAGGGGGTGACAGGAGGTGATTGATGGGTGTCTCAAGGTGTGATTAGAGGGGGGAATGGATGCAAGCAATGCACTGGCGAGGTGATCAGGGCTGGGGTCTGAGGGCATTCTGAGGGTGTGGGCGGGTGATTGAGTGCCCTAGGGGCAGATAGGGGTCTAATCTGATAGGTAGCAGTGACAGGGGGTGATTGATGGGTAATTAGTGGGTGTTTAGGGTAGAGAATAGATGGAAACACTGCGCTTGGGTGGTGATCTGATGTCGGATCTGCGGGCGATCTATTGGTGTGGGTGGGTGATCAGTTTGCCCGCAAGGGGCAGGTTAGGGGCTGATTGATGGGTGGCAGTGACAGGGGGTGATTGATGGGTGGCAGTGACAGGGGGTGATTGATGGGTGGCAGTGACAGGGGGTGATTGATGGGTGATTGATAGGTGATTGACAGGTAATCAGTGGGTTATTACAGGGGAGAACAGATGTAAATATTGCACTGGCGAATTGATAAGGGGGGGTCTGAGGGCAATCTGAGCGTGTAGGCGGGCGATTGGGTGCCCGCAAGGGGCAGATTAGGGTCTGATCTGATAGGTAACAGTGACAGGTGGTGATAGGGAGTGATTGATGGGTGATTGATGGGTAATTAGTGGGTGTTTAGAGGAGAGAATAGATGGAAACACTGCGCTTGGGTGGTGATCTGATGTCGGATCTGCGGGCGATCTATTGGTGTGGGTGGGTGATCAGATTGCCCGCAAGGGGCAGGTTAGGGGCTGATTGTTGGGTGGCAGTGACAGGGGGTGATTGATGGGTGATAGGTGATTGGCAGGTGATTGACAGGTGATCAGTGGGTTATTACAGGGAAGGACAGATGTAATTAATGCACTGGCGAATTGATAAGGGGGGGGGGGGGTCTGAGGGCAATCTGAGCGTGTGGGCGGGTGATTGGGTGCCCGCAAGGGGCAGATTAGGGTCTGATCTGATAGGTAACAGTGACAGGTGGTGATAGGGGGTGATTGATGGGTAATTAGTGGGTGTTTAGAGAAGATAACAGATGTAAACGATACATTTGGGAGGTAATCTGACGGCGGGTTTGCGGGCGATCTAATGGTGTGGGTGGGTGATCAGATTGCCCGCAAGGGGCAGGTTAGGGGCTGATTGATGGGTGGCAGTGACAGGGGGTGATTGATGGGTGATAGGTGATTGGCAGGTGATTAACAGGTGATCAGTGGGTTATTACAGGGAAGAACAGATGTAATTAATGCACTGGTGAATTGATAAGGGGGGGTCAGAGGGCAATCTGAGCGTGTGGGCGGGTGATTGGGTGCCCGCAAGGGGCAGATTAGGGTCTGATCTGATAGGTAAAAGTGACAAGTGGTGATAGGGGGTGATTGATGGGTGATTGATGGGTAATTAGTGGGTGTTTAGAGGAGAGAATAGATGTAAACAATGGATTTGGGAGGTGATCTGATGTCGGATCTGTGGGCGATCTATTGGTGTGGGGGGGGTGATCAGATTGCCCGCAAGGGGCAGGTTAGGGGCTGATTGATGGGTGGCAGTGACAGGGGGTGATTGACGGGTGATTGATGGGTGATTGACGGGTGATTGACAGGTGATTGACAGGTGATTGACAGGTGATCAGGGGGATAGATGCATACAGTAAACAGGGGGGGGTGGTCTGGGGGGGGGGTCTGGGGAGAATCTGAGGGGTGGGGGGTGATCAGGAGGGGGCAGGGAGCAGGGGGGGGGGATAAAAAAAAAATAGCGTTGACAGATAGTGACAGGGAGTGATTGATGGGTGATTAGGGGGGTGATTGGGTGCAAACAGGGGTCTGGGGGGTGGGCAGGGGGGGTCTGATGGGTGCTGTGGGCGATCTGGGGCAGGGGGGGGAGAAATCAGTGTGCTTGGGTGCAGACTAGGGTGGCTGCAGCCTGCCCTGGTGGTCCCTCGGACACTGGGACCACCAGGGCAGGAGGCAGCATGTATAATACACTTTGTAAACATTACAAAGTGTATTATACACTTTGTATGCGGCGATCGCGGGGTTAACATCCCGCCGGCGCTTCCGTATAGCCGGCGGGATGTTGCGGCGAGCGAGCGGTGACAGGCGCCGGCGGAGGATCGCGTCACGGATGACGCGATCGCTCCGCCCATGCCCTTAAATGGACCGCCGCCTCTGTGGGTGAGGCCGTCCTGCAGGGCTCCACTTCCCCGCCGCCCCTGTGTAGTGGGCGGTCGGGAAGTGGTTAAGGACTGGGGAAGAGTGTGTACTTGGTTAGGGAACTGACTAATGGACAGAAATCAAAGAGTTGTGGTCAATGGATCATATTCAAAATTTGTGACTATTAACAGCGGGGTCCCACAAGGATACTGGGTCCAGTACTGTTATTTATTAATGACCTAGTAGATTAAATAAAGAGTAATCTTGCAATTTATGCAGACAAAGGCTTTATTCATTAAGCTGCACTGCTAAAGCAGTGCACCTTAATGTGAAGGAGCAGCCACTATGCATGCCTTGTTAAGAAAAAGTGGGGGAAGGCTTTGCATCCCTAAACACATTCTGCAATTGAGTGGTTAATCGCATAGGCATACACCGCCTCTATTAGACTGAAAAATGCATACCCTGCATCCAAAATAAGTGCTAACGGTCTGCAAGTATATAGCTATCAGGTTAGCTGCTCCCAGCCCATCCTCCTGAGTTTCCTGTTTGCATGATAAGTAGTAGCAGTTTTGCATATGATTTGCATCTGAATTGAATGCTAAGTGTGCAGAAAGCCTATTAGAGGTGCTGCACACATGAGCTGGTTGTCATTTCAGATGCAGCCTTTGTGGTATGCGCTGGCCCTCTCCTCACTATGCATGCCTTACATAGCAGCGCTCGCTGCTATGTAAGGAGCGTGCATTCCTTATGAGTGTGCCTTCCTTAGATGAGAGCGTGCCTTACTTAGATAGAACGTGCCTTCCTATACGTAGTAACTATAGCTAAGGCACTCTCCCATCTAAGGAAGGCACATTCCTTACATAGCCGCAAGCGCTGCTATGTAAGGCATGCATAGTGGCCTCCTTCACATTAAGGTGTGCTGCTTTAGCAGTGCAGCTTAATGAATCAAGCCCTTTGTCTGCAAAAATTGCAACATGGTCTCATGTACCCCAGGTAAATAACCATAACAGTCTGTCACATAATGGGAGCCACATGGTGATTGGCTGCACAGCCTGGATCTACACTGAAATGGGCCTGTCCCGCAAGACTGCTCGGCTTATGACTCTGAAGTTGCTGACAGGAGTGGGCCCCCTTAGCCCTTGGCCCCTGGGTAGGCTGGAAGAAGTGGGCTGGTGGATCAGTCAGCTGATCTTTGATGAGGGGCCAGTAGGTTGTAGTTACGCTCCTGCCTTAGGCCACAGCCTAAGTGGCCTTTGCAGAAAAACAGCACTGCCTCAGAGTATATTTAGGAAGTTGTATCCAGCAAGCTGTTGAGAGAGACAATACTGCACAACACAGCCTAGAACTTCTTGCACTGCTGAATGGCTGAATTTGATTCCATGGAATATATATCTGTCTTCTCTCTTTCTTCCCAGAGAAGATAGCACTTTGCAATCCTTTTCTACGGGGTTCATGAAAGAAGCTGGAGGCCTTTCTCATTAGTCTCTCTGACATCTTTTATCACTTATCAGAGGAACAAGAAAACGCAGAGCGCTTGCTTTGATCACGGCAAAAGTAGAAAGAGTGTTAAAACCCCTATGAAGATTTGGAAAGTGGGATAGACTCACTGTGGCCTGTTTCAAAGAACGAACACGACTTAAAGTTGCTAGAATTGCATGTTTTACAGCATTTTTAATGATGCATCGTTTTTATTCCCCATTTTACTTCCTCACAAAGGCCTTTAAGCAGACAGGCAAACTCCACACATGGAAATCTGTTTTTAGACTTCTCTCGGACCTTGTCAATAAATTAAATTGTCCTCTCTAATGTGATAAAACTAATATCCTGCAAATGCCTTTGTGTATGTTTTTAGCTGTTACATTGCATTAGGGATAAGCTAATCTAGCCGTTTGTGCTGTATAAAAGATGTAGTGGATGTAAAAGTATCACTTTGTGAAGAACTTTGGCCAGTAGAGTAGCGACTAGTGTTGTCCGGATCATGAACGATTCGGATCTTTGATCCGAATCTATTTTGTGAGTCGAATCATCCGAATCATCAAAATGAGTGATTCGGATCGCAAAGGGGGCGGGGCCAGGAGAGACACGCCCTCTCTCCACGGGCAGCGGGGTCCTGGAAGCAGAGCGGAGATGGATCGCTCTGTTGGAAGGGAGGCAGCCTTGCAGTGAGACAGGTAGATGAGAGAGAGGGGACATCGGTGCCACTGCCAGATATGTGTAGAGCACACATACTGGCTATAACATGCTGCTGATTATAGGCTGGCTGTTCCGCAGTTGTGCACAGTGAACACATTGGAAGCTTTTGGCTCAGCTCAGCACAGCTTAGTAACTTTGCAGGCACTGTGATTGCAGCGCAATATAATCCTCCTGCACTCGGCACTAAACATCTGCACTGTAACTTTGGGGGATGCTTTCTTTCACTGTGCGACGTTTGCATTTAAAGTACACAGATGAGCATATAGGTGAAATACATGTAAAGCATATGATTGCAGCATGTGGGTATTGTGTGCAAACAAACATTTCTGCTCTCTGCTCGTCCCTCCTCCCTTCTCTGTCCACTCCCTGCCCGTCTGTCCACCATCTCCCCTTCTCTGTGTGTCCACCCCCCTCCCCTTCTCCTGTCCACAGCAGGGAAAGACCTGTCCTGCTAGTCATTTCACCCCGAATGCTTCGGTAGTAAAATGATCCGAGATTCGGATCAAAGATCCGGATCTTTTCAATGATCCGATTCGAATCATCCGGATCATTGAAAAGATCCGAACTTCCCATCTCTAGTAGCGACAGAGTCATGGGCCTCAGTGTCGCCTCCCCCTTTCCCCCAGCAACATTTTACACTGAAGACCTATAGCATTTTCTTCCACAGAACATGCTTTTGCAAAGACAGCTGCAGGGTAAACATTTTATAATACCAGTAATAGTTATAATAAAAATAATAGTTCCCTTACTTTCTCTCCAGAACAGGTAGCAGCTTCCTGCTTTATCACTCACTTTGAACATTTTCTTTCCTTATCATATGGAATGTAAACAATTGTTTTTGTGCACCTTCCCTGGATCCGGGATCTGTACATATGTGAGGAGTGGTTTTTAATTGTATTGACCTGTCTTTGGAATACATTTACATTATTGTCATCTACAATGTGCATGGCCAGAGGCTGCTGGCTTTAATGTTTTTATTTTTTCTGGGATATTTTCCTAACAAAAGGGTGTGATTTATATTTTGAAATATACAGTGGTTTTTTTCTAATTCTTATTGAGTCATGGACATCTTTCTTTTTTGGTGATATAGTAATAATCTGTCATGACTAGACTTATTGTTTTGATTATTGGGTGGCTCTGCTTGCTTGAGTTGCAGTTTAAGAGCCAGGTGACCATCAGTGGTGAGCAAAAACTGCTGTCTTGCCTAGGGCCCCATTTCATCTTAATCCATTTCTGCTCCAATCCACAGGTCGGCCTTTTAGTTGCCCCATTACAATCTCTAAACTTTTCTAAGGCTCTATAGTGTCCCCTCACATTTCCTGCATACATACTACTCCCATGTAGCATGCCCTTTATGTGTTTATGTTGTGTGTTCGTTATAGAGGGCTCTGTGCGGTTTCCCTCTTATAGTGGCTCCTTTGCTGTGCCCCTCATAATGCATTGTGTTGTGTCCCCTATAGTAGCCCTTGTACTGTGCCATTATATGGGTCCATCCTTACAGGAGCACCTCTCCTCCCTGACCTGATTATTATAGAATATCAGGTCACAGAGAAGATGCAGCCAGTGGTGGATGAATGTGGGAGTGTACGGAGCCACAGACAGAGGAGCGCGTCTGCTGGGACAGGTGAGATGCCACAGTTAAAGGGATTGTGACCTCTAAAAATAAACGAAAATGGTACTCACCTAGGGCTTTCTCCAGCCCACCGTAGGTCGAGAGGTCCCTCGGCGTCCTCCTGGCTCTTTTCCTGGTCCTTCCGCCGCCTACCGCCCCGGAGACACCCACGCCGGGTGTCGGGCTCCCACTTCCTGAACGGGGACACTCTTCACGTCATCACGGCAGCTGGCGTGACAGTACTGCGCATGCACGATTTGACCGCGCATGCACACTGTGATGACGTGCAGCAGTCGGCGTAATGACGAAGAGCATCCCCATTTAGGAGGTGGGAGCCCGACACCCGGCCCGGGTGTCTACGGTACAGTATGCTGCGGAGGGACCGGGAGAGGAGCCAGGACCACGCCAGGGGACCTCCCGACCTACTGGGCTGCAGAAAGCCCCAGGTGAGCACCATTTTCATTTTTAGAGCTCGAAGCCCCTTTAAGTGGGGGGAAGGGGAGACACCTTGGGGGCCCCTACAGGCTCTGGGGCAATTACCCCCTTTACCTCTATGGTAGCGCCAACCCTGGGTGGTCATTGCTGAAAACCTAGCATGCGAACAGCTGCCTTGACACGTTTAAAGATGTTGGCTATGGCTAAAGCCATCTTTATTATCTGGTTTGCTGTCTAACACTAACCTGCCCATCTCTATGCCTAACACTACCCTACCAACCACCTACACCTACCACTGCCGTCAACTGGTGTCCTCGCCACTACTACACTTGTTACTACAGAGTCCTGGAACTCCACCACCACTTTTGTGCTGTCTTCACACTACAGAGTTCTGCTTTAACATATTGGTACTTACTCCACTGCCACTGTTGTGTTGTCCTCGCTGATACTAAGTTATTTTATAATTCAACAAGTACACCTATGGCAGTGCCTATTTTCTGGGCCGCAAATCACGTCCAAATTACCTGCTTTAAATATAAGTACTATGCAACTCACCAAAATGCAGCTGAAACTAATGAATACAGCTTAGTAGAAACAATATTTCAAAAAATACATACATTAGTGCATCACCTAAAAAAGTCCAAGAAACGTACACCTTTTATCAACAAAAATCTACTTGCAAATGCACTTCCTGCAGGAAGCAGGAAATGTGGGCGTCTGCTAGTGAGGAAAATTTGGGCACAGCCATAGGGTTCTATTAAATTTGATGGCAAGGAGTGGAACTTTACGGACTAAAGCCCCAAATCCCGAAACTTACAGCCCAAATTGTCCTCACCAGCTGGGTGTGGGGTTTAGGCATCAGGAAGAGTGTTTGTGTGAGGGGGGACTGTTAGGATTAGGTTTTCAAAAGAAAATACCGTGGCGCCCCAGTTCGGTATAAGTGGATTGCTACCGTGTAGGGACGAATCCTCACATCCACAAGAATAGTAAACTGTTTTAGTATCACAGCGCAGATTCACTCTTCTCTTCTTGTCAGAGCGGGCAGCACGGAGGCAGGAACGTGGGGTGAGGTCTGAGTACCACTCGGTGTGGGAAGCGCTATTAGCCAAGGAGGGTCCTGAGTGGATTGGGACCCTCTAGAAGTAAGTGCCCACCCCAAAATTGTCTGTTCTGTTTTTATCCAGAAAATAAAGAACCATTACTTTCCACTGAAAGTATCCCTGTTTATTTTATCTGCACAATTGAGTGCATACAGGTGGTGAAGTGGACTAATATATCAGTGAGAAGAGTGAATCTGCGCTGTGATACTAAAACTGTTAGGATTAGGTGTCAGGAAAGTTGTTAGTGCGGAGGAGAGGGTTGGGCGTCAGGAAGGGTGTTTTTGCGAAGGGGTGAAAGGGGCATTAAACTGTAGTTTCTCCCCTGCAAGGGATACCCTTACCCATTAGTCTGCTGACAAGCTGCTTGTCACCAGACTCGAGGGGGGCTAGTGCCGCACAGGGTGGGCAGACAATGGAGTGGAGGGCACACAGCGGCATTTCCTTCAGATGAGAACATGCTTCTTTTTTTATTTTAAGAACCGCCTCGGGTACACTTTAGTTATCAGGGACAAAGCACCATCACAGATGTCAGACAAGTGGAATTGTTAGAGAATAAAGTTGCCAGCCTTCATAGTCCTGTCGCTTTAGATTCATCCCCTCCCCCCCCCCACCACACACACACCACAAACACACCTTTATTTATTTTTTTTGTTCATTTCTTACATGCAAAACATATATCAACCCACATAGAATGTATGACTAGTGGCCCTTTAGTATAAGGGCTGTTGAGTACTTGGGGCTTCCATGTGTTACATGTCATTTCAAATTCACTTTTAAAATAAAACATATCCTAATTTGAGAACGGTTGACCCTGTGCGGCTGAAATAACATCTAAAGGAATAAAATTAAGAGAAAGCAATTATTTCACTTATGGAAGTGCCTCTGGAGTGTCTTGTGGTTTGATAAAAGGCTAAGGGACAGAGCAAAGATTCCTGAAGATTGTAATCCGTAAGTGATACAGATGAAACGTGCGCGGAGGTTGAAAGCTGCAACAAAGGAAATCTCCTGGAGTGAGACGACCAGAAGATCATGAATATAAAATGAGAAAAAGACTAGTGAAACCTCCTAGGTACTTACATTATCTTAGTGAAGGGAAAAGGTGGCTTGCCCATACATAATTATCTGTAATGAAATACATAGTGTAAAAAGAACACCAAGAGCCCGATATAGTGTAATATGTATTGAAATATAGAAGAAAAATAAAGTGTGAGAATGAAATACTCACAAACCAGGGTTACCTTCCAAACAACCACTGTATAAGCAGGTGAGGAGATTAGACCTGTCCTCACTCAGGATTAAGAAGTCGCTCTCTGTAGATTGGAAAGAAAGGGGGTAAGTCAGCCCTCTACCAGGAGTGGACACAATGCTAGTAGTAGAAAACAGAGGCGCCAGCAGGATAAAAATATCTAAAAACTTTAAAAGTGCTTGGGAGGCAGCGGTGGACTTACCTCCAAGAAGCAGACACGATAACTGTCAATTTAGACAAACAAATTTAGTGTATATTCCCCAAAAAAGATGCAACGCGTTTCGCAGGTGTAACCTGCTTCATCAGGCAATAGGTAGGGATATAAACAGTCAGTGTTCCGCAACACGAAAAGCGCCCCTTCGAACAGAGACAAAGTGGAAGAAAGCGCATTGAGTGTGTGAATTATGAAAAGTGGCCAGCCGACTGTAGAATGAGCTCACCTCAGTGTAATGCTGATTAGCCCGTATGGGTGTACCAACTCACAGGCTTTGTCCCTTTGAGCCAGGGACCAGGCTCATGGCAGCGGGGATTCCTTCATTCCTCTCCTCTCACAGCTGTGGATAGCACCACTCGCCTTGCAGTCACCAGCGTTCTGCACTATGCAGGTGCTCAGTGGCCATGGCAGGTGCCAATTGTATGAGTATCTTCCCTTTTGTGGAGGGATCGGTGTGCAAGCTATCTTACACCTTCAAGCACAAGCGGTACCTGCACTCTGCAGGTGCTCGTTAGCTGGTTGTGTATAAAAGGAGTTGGCAGGGGTGAGGTGCAAGTCTGTGCAAACAATACATGGGGAAGCCGTGTAATGTAAAATTCTGTTTATTGTAATGCGTTTTGAAAGGGATAAAGCCGCCCCTTCTTCAGATAAATGCTTGAACATACAATGAGACGTTGCTTAAATACATAGTTAATTGGCTTAACATGGATGTCACATGCTAGGTAACAACCAAAGATGGCTGCATTATTTAAAAAAATCCTATCAGAAGGAAGTATGCAAACAGGGTGAGGACCATGAGCCTCTGCTCTGTGTCCTATCAGAATGAAGTATGCAAATTAGGATGAGAACCATTATTCTCTGTTCTGTATCCTATTCTATTCCATGAAAGTTCTCATTTATCCAACTTATTGTACATCTAGGAAAATAAACTCAAATCAAGATGGTCTTCTTGTGTATCTGCACTTGAAACAAAAAGAAAAAAAAAAAACCGAGAGCCCAATATAGTGCAGTAAGTCTAACAATTGTTGGCGAAATAATTAACAGATGTGGATATACTCACAAACACGGGTTACCACATAGGCAACCACTTGAAATGCAGGTGGGGAGCATTAGAACCTGACCCCACTCAGGTTTAAGAAGTCGCTCTCTGTAGATAGAAAGAAGGGGACAGTCCCCTCCACCCAAGGTGGACTATATACTGTGCAAATTTGGACAGAGGCGCCAGGCAGGTTAAAATGATCTAAAAACAACTAAAAAGGAGGAGTACAGGTGGACTTACCTCCTGAAATGATGGACAATCGAGATTGTTCAAATCGCAAATAACAATTTATTTTGGCACTCCGCAACGCCTTTCGCAGGTATAACCCGCTTCATCAGGCAAGGAGTGCAAGCTCAAAAAGGTCCAATAGTGGCAATAAGCCTCTGCTCTGTGTCCTATCAGAGTGAAGTATGCAAATTAGACTGAGGACCATTATTCTCTGTTCTGTATTCTATTCCATGAAAGTTCTCATTTATCCAACTTATTGTACATCTAGGAAAATAAACTCAAATCAAGATGGTCTTCTTGTGTATCTGAGATAGCTTTTCATTAGTAGAGTCCTAGGGTCAAATGTTTATGTTTGCATATCGAATTAATACGCACTAATCTTAGTACCATAATGTCTGGTCCTCAGTGCGCTTCCATGGAAGCAAATAGACCTGGCTGATGCCCCCCCCCCCCCCTCTCCCCCTCAAACCAACCACAAATGAATGGTGGTCATTACTCTGTAATGTTGAGCCATTTGCTCTCTATGGGGCTGGGACATTTTGTGGCCACTTTGTTGCACTCAGCTAAATGCTCAATGCCTCACCAATGCTACTAGGACAAGGCTCAGATTGCTCAAACTGTAATAGGTGAAATTCAAAACTTCTGCCTTCGCTTACTAGACATGCATAACTGCAACCATATCTTGCCATATAGTCACCTTCAGTTTAAGTCACACATGTATAGCAAACTACACATTGTTTTCCCTGCTCGTTCCCACATTGCCCATGTCTCTCTCACACTAATTTTTCCATAATGTGCTCAGTCAATGTTGCGGCTGAAAGCATCTCTTGCCATCTACTCTCCTGCCCTCTTCTCCACACTTACTGCAGCCACTATCCTACTATCCTGCCACCAGCAGCTGGCATCCTCTGCCCAGCCCTGCCTACCACTAACCTTACACCCATTCCTGAGCACCACCAACATGTTGTTCCCATGTTCCATCCAGCCCCCTGCTCTTTTTCCTCTACCTCCTCATGATTCTGACCCCTGCTGCAGCCTCTCTCCCGCTAACCATGACCCTAACTGCCATTATCTGTCCCCTTCTAGCCTGCAGCCCTAATTTATCCTCCTATTTTTGTTGCCTCATCTGACTCCCACTGTCCCAATTCTCATCTGGTCTCCTTATTTCATTCATCCATTCCTCACCTACCCGCCTTCTAACCTCTAACCTTCTCACCTACACTGTGCATTCCATTCCCCATATCACCTCTGCTGACCTCAAACTACCCACCAACCCCTTTTTATCCTTTCACCCCCTTCACAACATGGCACACCTCCTTTGGCTCATCCACCCTTATACATGTCACCCTACCTGACTCTTACCTACCCATCTATTCCTCATATAGCCCTCATATAGCCCCCTCATCTAGATTCAGACTGCATTCAGGTTTCTCGCTGGCTATTAGGAAGGTGAGGTGCTAATACCTTTGATTGTTGTGTTTTTGAATGTATGTTTTTCCCCAAACAGTGAAAAGTAGGCAATGCTTTGGATAGAGTAGGACTCACCAGATAGTGCCCACTGTGGCGTAGTTGATAAGCTTATCATGAATTACTGCAGTAAAGTGCAGCCGAGTGTCCCTGTTTTTAATCTTTGCTTTGTTCTGTGATTCCTACAATTTCTATATGCATAGGACTGAACCTGCTGATATTTTTGTTGTTGTTTGTGGTGTGTAGCTTATAGTCCACCACACATATAGTATATTGAAGTGTTTCTTTGAGGTAATAAAATAGAAAATAGAAAAAAACGAGAGCCCAATATGGAGTAGTATGTTAAAGACAATTGGTAAGTGGTTTAGTGAGAGAATTTATACTCACAAACCTGGGTTACCATTCAGGCAACCACTCCATAAGCAGGTGAGGAGATTAGACCTGTCCTCACTCAGGATTAAGAAGTCGCTCTCTGTAGTAAAGAAACAAGAAAGGGGGTAGCACTCCCCTCCACCAGGAGTGGACGCAGAGTATTTGTATGTAGAACAGAGGCGCCAGCAGGATAAAAGTCAATCAAATTTTTAAAACTTGCTTGGAGGAAGTGGTGGGCTTGCCTCCCAAAAGCAGACACGAGATTCTGTCTTCATATAAATCAATACATTGATTATACGGTACCCCAAAAACAGTGCAACGCGTTTCGCAGGCCCAGCCCGCTTCATCAGGCAATAAAAGTGGGGACAAAACAGAATTTCGGCAATAGCAGGTGTAGCGCCTCAGGGAGGTACAATTTCTTTGAGGTACAATTTTGCCATTTTTCTCCCTACCTGCCATTTACCACTGCTTGCGTTTTTGGACAGTTTTGACATTTTTTTTAAAGTAAATTGTGGCTGCAAATATTCCCTGAAGTCTTTGCCTGCAGTTAAAGTCAATGGGGAACGTTCGGTTCATGAACTTTCAATGAAAAATTTGTTAACCGTCCACAAACGTTAGTTTGCGATGTTCGTCCATCACTATAGAAAAAGATGTCAATTTCTTTTCATGCATGTCAAGCAAAATAAGATTTGAAAAAAAAATGGTATTGCTTCAAGGAAACCTGAAGTGAGAGGAATACGGAGGCTGCCATATTCATTCCCTTATAAACAATGCCAGTTTCCTAGTTCTTATGCTGGGCTTTTGGCCTTCGTTGTTACACACTTGCAATAAGCATGCAGCCAGTGGAGGCAGACTAAAGTAAAAGATTCTGATCTGCATGCTCATTCTGGGTGCCAACTGGCATTGTTTATTAAAGAATGAAAAGACAAATAACATTTATATTGCGCTTTTCTCCTGGCGGACTCAAAGCGCCAGAGCTGCAGTCACTAGAACGTTCTCTATAGGCAGTAGCAGTGTTAGGCAGTCTTGACCAAGGTCTCCTTACTGAATAGGTGCTGGCAGAGCCCTTAAAGTGTACCAGAGACGAAGCACCCTCATGTATTTTACCATATATATCAGTGGGAACACCTACCCTGCTCTCTGTTTCATCCTTCTCTGCTCAGCCTGTTATCAGCCCTGATAAAATCCCCAACTGAGCATTCAGTCTGGCTTTGCTCAAGAATCATAGCTGAGTTTGTCTTCTCTGATGTCTTTTCAAGCCCAAGCCTGCCCCCTTCTGGTCTGCTTTCCTGTTCTATATATTTGCAGCATCACAGAGAGCTGTGATGAGATGGCAGGAGCTGCTGGTGCTGAGAAAGGAGCTATGAAAATTGGGGTTTTTTTTTATCTATATTTGCTAGTTATAAGAGGTTTTTAGAAATGGTGACTTCACTTTGCACACAGCCCACTAAATAATATGATTTTCTGATAAACTGTTTTGCATGGAGTTTTAGTGAAAAACACACAAAAAACGGCCAGGTATAGTATTTATTTTGTAAAATCTATTGTGGTGGGATATGTTTATTTTGCGCCAAAGCATTCATCCCTGGTTTCCTTTAACCATTACACTATACTATCGGTGGGCATGAGGACTGCATCTAATATATGCCTGCTCCCCCCATTTTTAATAACGCTTTCAGCACTGGTATACTGGCTCTGCAATGCTGGTAAAAGTTGTAAATGAAGTAGCGTAATTAAGGAGGTAACCACTAGATGGTGCTCTGTTGCTGTTAAAAACTAGATGCTGTGTTCACCGAATACAATCTGTAATCGTTTACCTGCCATATGAGACCACATGAAAACTAACAGCTCTAGACTGTGGAGCTCTCTGGTCTTTCCTCTTTCTCTGTAAACAATGAACTCATTCAATTTTTACCATTTATACCAATTTGCCTTCAATTCTTATCTGCAAAGCAAAAATAATTGTATATATAAAGTTTGAGAGCGGTTCTCTAGTGACCAGAAAGCTTCAGAGTCTGATGAGAAGCAAGATGAGATCAGTTTGTCAGTGGCCACGCCCCTAATGATTAGGATGATGCTGCAGGGAACAAGTGCTGTACAGACATGCTATCCAGCTGAGCAGCATGTTCTGTTTTTTGAAGATGTGAGAAGGTATGGTAAGTAGCACCGTGGTGTAGTGAATGGTATTCTGGGGCACAATAAATTAAATACATAATGAGATCATTTGTCACTTGTCGGAGGTCAGGCAGAATGGAGGGCGACAGTCATGCAATAGAACAGGCTATGATGGAGAAGTCAATAGACATATGTGCGCTTGGTGTTACAACCAGGGCTAAAGGATATTATGTCCAAAGTAAATCAGTTCTCCAATGCCAGTGTCAGACAATGAAAGGAGGAAAGGTAGCATCCAGTGCAGCTCTCTCAGTGGTGGGATTTGTCTGTATCAGAAAAAGTAGAGAGAATTATGGTGCAATACCTTAACCACTTCACTACCCTGGTAATTTTCACAGTTCAGCTCAGTTCTGATTACTTTGGCAATAACTTTATCAATAATTATCGCAACTAAATGATCTATATATTTATTTATTTTTTCAGGACAAATAAGGCTTTTTTTGTGGCTGATATTTGTTATTAGTAATTACCTTTCTATGCATTTTAAAAGGAAAAAAGTGAAAAAATACACAATTTATCCACTTTCATACATGATAGCTTTAATGTAAACAGTTATATTGTACATTAAACCCACACATTTGATTTGTCTATCCCTCCTGTTTATTTAAACAGTTCATTTGTTTTGATAATGTATTAGATGTAACAATTAAGTAATATATACAATCTGCTACTGTCTGCTTCTGGAATGTATATTTTACACTTGTTTATTAATCAACTCTGCCACTCAATTCCCTAGGAGGAAGAGAGTGGTTCGCTGCCATTATTGTACAACTGTGTAGTGATGTTATCAGGTCAGAGATAAATAAACAGTGTTCTTTAAGATTTTGTAGGTAGGAGAGACTTATTTTCACGTCATAGGGACAGCAAGTTGTTAAATTCAGTTTGCAAATTGCAAAAGAAATGCAGGTACATCGCAAACATTTGCAAGCGTATCTCACATGCCCAATGTTCCACTACTCAGACATCGTCCGTGGCCAGCAGGGGACATCATCAAGGCTACATGGTAGGTCTGGCAAGCTCCGTGTGCCGGGTGATAATGATGACGCGTTTCGACACACCAGTGTGCGATCTTGTACGCACATTTCTTTGCAATTTGCAAGGTACTGCACCATAGAGGCACTCTCTTCTCTCTCCTTTTTTATGATGGAGAAGTCATCTAGGTTAGAGATGGTCAGGGTGGAGGGAGAAGTCCAGATAGTGGTTCAGTTTGAATGGACAGGATAGTGAGGGTAGACAGGGTCAAACAGAATGAAGAGGTCAGCCAGGGTGGAGGGAGGAAAGTGAGGGTGGAGAGGGGCAGTCAAAACTGAGGGGTGTAGGTTGGGTGGAGACTGGAGAGGTCCGCCAGGGTGTGTAAAGGAAAGTGGGGATGAACAGGACAGTCAGAACTGAGGGATGTAGTCAGGGTGTAGAGGTCAGCCCGGGGTGTAGGAAGAGTAGTAAGGATGGAGGAGGCAGTCAGAACTGAGGGATGTAGCCAGGGTAGAGTGGTCAGCCATGGTCAGGGGCATACCTGGGTAATATAGAACCTATAGCAAACACTGAAATTGCTCCCCATCCCGTCAGAGCCCCCTTCCCCTTTAAAAATGGCATCCTTTCTTGCATACATGTGTTATTGTTGCCTGTGTCTTTTGGGATTGGGATATTGCTGAAGTTACTTTTTTGGAACTATATCTTCTCATTTCCTCTCTGTCCACTTTTCTAACACTAAGAAAAATGCGCCCTGCATACATAAATGATGTGCAATATAGGGTTTAGGAGAGGCACACCTTACCGTCAGCAGTTGGGTGCATAGCCAGGATGTAAACGCCACATCAGTCCAGCATAAAAGATTCAAGTTTGGCTAGCACACCAATGTCAATATTCCAGGATATTTATTCCTTATTGTATGCACAACATGACAATGACAAGAGGGTCCTCTTCATCAGATAAAGTGCAGACATGCAAGTGATACAGTGAACAAGCACAAACATATAGACTGTGATTGATCCCCAGGCATCAAAAGGAACCTTCCCCTTCATTAGCCTGCACAATGTGTCCCATGCAACAATTTTACATAAATGTCACTGCTGAAATAATTTTAACACATTGACTGACCTGTACGATCTGTCTTGGTGTGTAATCCTATACACATGTCCCACAATACATCCAAGTATCCAACATCATCACATTTAGAAGTGAAAGACTACATAATAGCCGTCTGCACTTCAAAACTCGCGCCAGCTGGCACCTGCCGTGCCCTGGTGTAGTAGGGGAAGTGGGGGGGGGGGGGGGGCGAGGCGGCAGTCAGAACTGAGGAATGTAGTTGTAGTGAAGTCAGCTATGGTGTAGGAAGAAAAGTGAGGATGGAGAGGGCAGTCAGAACTAAGGGTTGTAATCAGAGTGGAGAGGTCAAACAGACTGTAGAAAGGGACATAAGAATGTAGGGGCCAGTCAGAGCTGAAAGTGGGTATTTAAGGTGGAGAGGGCCAGCCAGGGTGTGGGGAGAGACGTGAGAATTGGGGGGAGTGGGAGTATTCAGGTCTAAGAGGGTCAATCAAGGTGTGGGAAGGTAAGTCAGTAAGGAAGGAAAGTAAGGAGGGAGGGGGCAGTCAAAACTGATGGATGAAGTCAAGGTGGAGAGGTCAGACAGGGTGTAGGAAGGGACATGAGGACAGAGTGGGCAGTCTGAACTGAGGGGTGGAGTCAAGGTAGAGAGGTCAGCCAGGGTGTAGTAAAATAAGTGATGATGGAGGGGCAGTCTGAACTGAGGTTTGTAATCAGAGTGGAGAGATCAGCCAGGGTGTAGGAAGGAACATGAGGATGTAGAAAACCGTCAAAACTGAAAGGTGTAGTTAAGGTGGAGAGGGTCAGCCAGGGTGAAGGGAGAGATGTGAGGATGGAGGGGGCAGTCAGAACTGAGGGGTGTTGTCAGGGTGGAGAGGTCAGCTAGGGTGTAGGGAGGGATGTGAGGATGGAGGGGGCAGTAAAAACTGAGGGGTGTAGGCAAGGTTGAGAGTACTAGTCTAACAATAGCCTCCACAACCCCCAACATCGCAGGAGGGCCCAGGGGCTAAGGGCCCCGGTAGGGTGCAGAGTGGGTCTATTATTACACCAGTGCTTGTGTGCACTTTGCACACTAGTAAAAACAAAACAGAGGACACCGAGAGCCCAATAGTGCAATATTGTCTGGTAAGCTCAATATATAAAATAATGTCAAAGGTTCTTATACTCACAAAGGTGGGTTACCATCAGGCAACCACTTGACAGGCAGGTGGGGAGTATTAGTACCTGACCCCACTCAGGTATAAAAGTCGCTCTCTGTAGATAGAAAAATGGGGAAAGAACCCCTCCACCAGGGGTGGACTTAATAGTGCTGTAATATGTACGAACAGAGGCGCCAAGCAGAGTAAAACAATGTTCTAAAAACGATAAAAAGAGGGAAGTCGAGGTGGACTTACCTCCCTCTGGTAGTGGACATATACTCAAATGCAGAGTAAAAATATATATACAATTTATTCACCACTCCATAAAATCGCAACGCGTTTCGCGGTCAACAGTCCCGCTTCATCAGGCAGTATAGGAGCATAAAAAAACTGGTTCAGGTCCATGAAGCGTGTGAGCGCCTCAGAGGCGCTCACACGCTTTATGGACCTGAACCAGTTTTTTATGCTCCTATACTGCCTGATGAAGCGGGACTGTTGACCGCGAAACGCGTTGCGATTATATGGAGTGGTGAATAAATTGTATATATATTTTTACTCTGCATTTGAGTATATGTCCACTACCAGAGGGAGGTAAGTCCACCTCGACTTCCCTCTTTTTATCGTTTTTAGAACATTGTTTTACTCTGCTTGGCGCCTCTGTTCGTACATATTACAGCACGTTGCACACTAGTACCATACACAAGTGCCAGCAATCACAGCAGAGTAATAGTTTATCTCATCCCAAGAGACTAGTCCTCTTCCTTCCTCTGTGAAGCCACGCCTTGCAGCCTATTAGCTTGCAGCTCTTCTGACACTGCATATCATGTGACAGGAAGCCTCAAGCTAAAAGGCTGCATGGCTTTGCAGAGGAGTGAATAGGACCTGTTGCTGCCGCTAATTTGTAGAATCTGGGAGGTGCCAGGGAGGGAAGGAGACTTCAGAGTTGAGACTGGGGTGGGGGCCCCAGCCTGCCTAATGTTGCTGGGGGGGCTGGGCTATGTAACTTACGTCCTTGGTGGAGAGGTCAATCAGGGTGTAGGAAGGGACATGTGGATGTAGGGGACAGTCAGAACTGAAAGGGGTAGTTGAGGAGAGAGTGTCAGTCAGGGTGTAGGAAGGGAAGTGAAGGGTGAAGGGGACAGATAGAAACTGAGGGGTATAGTCAAGGTTGAGATGTCAGCCAGCATGTATGACGACAGAGCTGTTTGAACCAAATAAATTGGCTTCTGACCCTGCCATCACTGTAAACCAATCCCATTGGCTTACATTGATGGACAGCATCAGGAGCCAATGAAAGCCGCTCACACAGCTCTGCTGTCATAGCGACGGCAGAGAGAGGTGCCTGTGGGGATGGAGGCAGGGCCGGCCTTTGACCTGAGCGACCAGTGCGATCGCTCAGGGCGCCGGCTTCCAGGGGACGCTCCTGCCGCCTGGCCACATGTGTCAAGATGCACGCCCCGCCTGGGTCCGTCTAGCCCCGCCCCCTGGTGCCGCTGCTGGGGGTGATGGCTGGGGAGCAAACATGCGATGATGGAGGGGGGAGCCGCAGCCCGACCTCTCCGGGTGCTCTCCGTGCTCCCCCCTCCCATGAAGACTGCAGCAGGAAGCTAATTCAAAGAGAACAACTCACCTCCCTGGTTCCGATCGCCGGTGCTCCAACGTTTTGTCCTACATTGTCGAAATGTCCTACGCTCATGACAGAATGATGGAGAACTCCATCGAGGTGACCTACAAAACGAAATAACCTACTATGGAATTAGGGTGATTGAATATGTGTTTCACTATATGTTATTGCTAATAAAGTAATAATGGAAATAAGTATGAAAATGTAGCAGATATAGTTGATTCATCTGTGCTCAGGGCGGCTGCACGACCCCTAGAAAGGGGCCAGCTCATTGGGACACACTTGCCGCTGCACTCCCTCCAGCCACAGGCTTACTCCGCACACCCGTAGGGTAAACCGATGAGGGGAAATGAGAAAACCTAAACGCGCATGTGCAGAGTGGGCGTGGAAAGTACTGAGCACGCGCAGAAGGGAATGTAGGCAAAATCGACGCATAGGTCAAAACGTTGGAGCACCAGCGCCTCTCACTTGCCGCTGGTCTCCTCTTCTATATTAGTGACTGATACACACTAAACTTCCTGCAGGAAGTTTAGTGTGTATCAGTAACTAATGTAGAAGAGGAGACCAGCGGCAAGTGATAGGCGCCGGCGATCGGAACCAGGGAGGCGAGTTCTCTTTGAATTAGCTTCCTGCTGCAGTCTTCATCGGAGGGGGGAGCACAGAGGGTGGCCCGAGAGGAAGGGAGGGAGAGGTCGGGCTGCCCTCCCCACGGCTCCCCCTCCACTATGAGGGGAGGGTACCTACCTAACTAATCTATACTGGGGGCAGCTACCTATCTAGCCAATACTGGGGGCACCTATCAAACTTATACTGGGGGCACCTACATATCTAACCTATACTGGGGGGCAGCTACCTATCTAACCTATACTGGGGGCATCTACCTATCTAGCCAATACTGGGGGCAGCTACCTATCTAGCCAATACTGGGGGCACCTACCTATCTAACCTATACTGGGGGCAGCTACCTATCTAGCCAATACTGGGGGCACCTACCTATCTTCTAACCTATACTGGGGGCACCTACCTATCTAACCTATACTGGGGGCACCTACCTATCTAACCTATACTGGGGGCACCTACCTATCTAACCTATACTGGATGCTACCTATCTAACCTATATTGCAGGTACCTACCTATCTAACCTGTAGTGGGGCACCTACCTATCTAACCTATAGCTGAGACAAATGCCTATCTAACCTATACTGGGGCAAGTATACTGGCTACCTCTACTGGGGGCACCTACCTGGCTACCTTTACTGGGTCACCTATGCCTGGCTACCTATACTGGGGGCACTTATAGCTATATGTCAGGAATCAGGATGGACGGAGGCACGCTGAGCCTCAGGCTGCTGCAGAGAAGCGCGCAGCACGTGTGCCACCAGCCCTGTGACAATGTCCTGAGTGACGATGAGTCCTTCTCTCCTGCTCCCAGAATCCTGGCACCTACACTGGCACTAAGTCTGCAGACTGCTCTGCAGACAGTAAGAAGAGAAGACTGACCAGCAAAAAGTAAGGCTCCAGAACCTCCCTACGCTAAAGGGGGAATATGCTTATGCTGCTAGATACACTAATGGGGGGGGGGGGGGGGAATCTGCTGCCTATATACACTAAAAGGGGATCTGCGACTGCAAGACTAGATCCCCCCAACCCCCCCCCCATTAGTGTATGTGTGTGGTGCGCTCACACGCGAAGAGGATGAATGTGGGGGGCACCAAAATCTGGTTACGCTCAGGGCGCTGTGAATCCTAAGGCCGGCCCTGGATGGAGGTGCGGCGTGACTGGCAGGTATGTGCGGCGATTCGACGTGAGGCGACGTTCTTTGGTAGCAGCAGTCTCTGGTCCTTAAAGGGACACTTAAGTCAAACAAAAAAAATTAGTTTTACTCACCTGGGGCTTCCAATAGCCCCCTGCAGCTGTCCGGTGCCCTCGCCGTCTCCCTCCGATCCTCCTGGCCCCGCTGGCAGCCACTTCCTGTTTCGGTGACGGGAGCTGACAGGCTGGGGACGCAAGTGATTCTTCGCGTTCCTGGTCACAATAGCGCCATCTATGCTGCTATAGCATGTATCATATACCATATAGCAGCATAGAGGGTGCTAAAGTGTCTGGGAACGCGAAGAATCACTCGCGTCCCCAGCCTGTCAGCTCCTGTCACCGAAACAGGAAGTGGCTGCCGGCAGGGCCAGGAGGATCGGAGGGAGACGGCGAGGGCACCGGACAGCTGCAGGGGGCTATTGGAAGCCCTAGGTGAGTAAAACTCATTTTTTTTTTTTGACTTAAGTGTCCCTTTAAGGGGCAGAGACTGCTGGTATGGAAGTGGTTAAAACACTGAAAATTAAAATATATGTACAATCGGAATATTTTTATAATATTGTGGATAACCTTATTTTATCATTTCTTCATGTAATAAAATCTGATATCGTTTTTAAACAAAGAAAAAAAGATATAGTTACATTCGTAATAACTATAGTAAACCATTAGTAAATATTACCATTATTCTACTACAACTACGGTAAACCTAACCCTACTAACACAGAACCCTCTCTCTACCTATCCCTAACCCTGAGACCCCTCCTGGTGGTGCCTAAACCTAAAAACTCCCCTCGTAGTGCCTAATCCTAAAACTAACATATCATTGATCATATTTTTTCAATCTATATATTTTTGTTATTTGAGGAGTATTTTTATTTTTCGGACAATATTGATTTAATTATTAAAATGTACGTAGATAGACGTGATAACTATGGAAAGTAGGTTTGTAAACATTATTCACTGGGTGCCCATTGTAAACATTATTACGTGCGCCGGAATTTCCAGTTGGGTGCTCGTCAAACAATATTTAGCATGAGAGTCAATGGTTGCGCCCTTTTTTTTTCAAGGTGAGCCCAATTAAAAAAAAAAAAAAAAAACTACTAAAGAAGGATGTTTCACATTTTTAAGCAGTCCACCAAAAAGGGTGTAATAGTTGAATGCTTTGGACAAGTTCTGAAAACCTTAGATATTTTAAGAAAAATCAAGCGTGATTTTAGTATTGGTAAAAGATTTGTGGCTCACTCAGCACACACAGGTTGGTGCTGAGAAACGAAAAATTGAAGGTTTCTGCCTGCCAGACAAATACATTGGATTAAGAGAACAGATGCTAAAATGCCATTACAAAGCAGCAAACAGGTATTTAAAGTTGCTGGTGCCTCTGAACCGTACCGTGAACATCAAGGTGCAGGATCCTCCAGAAAATTGCAGTTATACAAAAATCTTCCATGTGACCACCCCTACCCAATTCTCACAAGCAGAAATGGCTGTAGTGGGCCCAGAACTATATGAAGACTAATTTTCAAACAATCTTGTTTATTGGTTAGTGCCATGCAAACCTGGATGGTCCCGCTGGATGGAGTGGCAGATGGTTGGTGGACAGCCACTATGTCCCAACAAGGCTACGATATTAGCAATGTGGTGGAGTCATGTTGTAAAAAAAAAAAAGAACTGCGCATTCTGTAACAAAATCATCTTCATGCATTACAATGCATCATCTCATGCAGCAAGAAGTACCTCTGCATCACTGGATGCTATCAACACAAAAGGAGAAAAACTCATGGTGTGGACCCCATCCTACCCTGACCTTAATCATATTGAGAACCTTTAAAGTATCCCCATCAAAAAAATCTATAAGGGTGGGGGTTAGTTTACATCCAAACAGCAGCTCTGGGAGGCTATTCTGGCACCCTGCAAAGAAATTCACGAAAAAAACTATCCAAAAACTTACAATTGTGAAGCTAATATCAAATCAGGGATCTTATGTTAATGTGTAACTTTACCTGTTAAGATGTTTTTGATTGAAATACTGTAGCTTTTGATTTCAGTAAATATGACCTCCTAATGCTCCAAATTTAACAAATGACCACTTTCCGTTCTTTACAACCTATAACATTTTTTGAAACTCGTGTGTAATAATTTTGAAGAGTAAATTTTAAGTTTTTTATTTTGGCAAAGCATACCACTATCATTAGAAGGTTTTGTTCAGTAACATTCAAATTAAACTCTAAAATTATGCTGACTGCCAATTGCAATTCAATATTTTGGTTGTATTGGAAAATTATCACAGGACGACAGGTGTATGGGGCCCAAGATGAGTCTGGAGCCTGAACAGTTACATAGTTATTTGGGTTGAAAAAAGACATACAGTGGGATGTGAAAGTTTGGGCAACCTTGTTGATCGTCATGATTTTCCTGTATAAATCGTTGGTTGTTGCGATAAAAAAATGTTAGTTAAATATATCATATAGGAGGCACACACAGTGATATTTGAGAAGTGAAATGAAGTTTATTGGATTTACAGAAAGTGTGCAGTCATTGTTTAAATAACATTAGGCAGGTGCATACATTTGGGCACGGTTGTCATTTTATTGATTCCAAAACCTTTAAAACTAATTATTGGAACTCAGATTGGCTTGGTAAGCTCAGTGACCCCTGACCTACATACACAGGTAAATCTAATTATGAGAAAGAGTATCTAAGGGGGTCAATTGTAAGTTTCCCTCTTTTAATTTTCTCTGAAGAGTAGCAACATGGGGGTTTCAAAACAACTCTCAAATGACCTGAAGACAAAGATTGTTCACTATCATGGTTTAGGGGAAGGATACAGAAAGCTGTCTCAGAGGTTTCAGCTGTCTGTTTCCTTAGTTAGGAACATATTGAGGAAAAGTAAGACTATAGGCTCAGTACAAGCTAAGGCTCGAAATGGCAGACCAAGAAAAATCTCGGATAGACAGATGCGACGAATGGTGAGAACAGAGTCAACCCACAGACCAGCACCAAAGACCTACAACATCATCTTGCTGCAGATGGAGTCACTGTGCATCGTTAAACCATTTGGCGCAATTTACACAGGGAGATGCTGTATGCGAGAGTGATGCAGAGGAAGCCTTTTCTCCACCCACAGCACAAACAGAGCCGCTTGAAGTATGCTAAAGCACATTTGGAAAAGCCAGTTTCATTTTGGAATACGGTGCTGTGGACTAATGAAAATAAAATTCAGTTATTTGGGCATAGCAAGAGGTGTTATACATGGAGGAAAAAGAACACAGCATTCCAAGAAAAAAAACACCTTTTACCTACAGTAAAATATGGTGGTAATTCCATCATGATATGGGGCTGTGTGGCCAGTGCAGGGACTGGGAATTATGTCAAAGTTGAGGGATTCATGATCCACTCAGTATCAGCAGATTCTGGAGACCAATGTCCAGGAATCAGCGACAAAGCTGAAGCTGCGCCGGCGCTGGATCTTTCAACAAGACAATGACCCTAAACACTGCTAAAAATCCACGAAGGCATTCATGCAGAGGAATAAGTACAACGTTCTGGAATGGCCATCTCAGTCCCCAGACCTCAATATACCGGTAATTGAAAATCTGTGTTGTGAGTTAAAGAGAGCTGTTCATGCTTGGAAGCCATCAAACCTGAATGAACTAGAGATGTTTTGTGAAGAGGAATGGTCCACAGCACCTTCAACCAGAATCATGACTCTCATTGAAACCTATGGGAGGCTGTAATTTCTGCAAAAGGAGGATCTACTAAATATTGATTTCATTTCATTTTTGTGGTGCCCAAATGTATGCACCTGCCTAATTTTGTTTAAATAATTATTGCACACTTTCTGTAAATCCAATAAACTTTATTTCACTTCTCAAATATCACTGTGTGTGTCTCCTATATGATCTATTTAACTGACATTTTTTATCGTAACAACCAACAATTTATACAGGAAAATCATGACGATTAACAAGGTTGCCCAAACTTTAACATCCCACTGTACGTTCATCGAGTTCAACCAGAAAACAAAGTACAACACCAGCCTGGTCCCTCACATATCCCTGTTGATCCAGAGGAAGGCAAAAAACCCTTACAAGGCATGGTCCAATTAGCCCCAAAAAGGAAAAAATTCCTTCCAGACTCCAGATGGCAATCAGATAAAATCCCTGGATCAACACCACTAGAAATAACCTACCTAGTAATGATAGCCATGGATGTCTCATCACAAGCAAAGCATCTAAGCCTCCTTTAAATGCAGATATAGAATTTGCCATAACTACTTCCTGTGGCAATGCATTCCACATCCTAATCACTCTTACTGTAAAAAACCCTTTCCTAAATAAATGGCGTTTAAAAATCGTTTTTCCTCCATGTGCAGATCATGTCCTCTAGTCCTTTGTGAAGGCATAGGGACAAAAAGCTCATCCGCTAAGCTTTTATATTAACTTCTGATGTATTTATACAGGTTAATTGGATCCCCTCTAAGGCGTCTTTTCTCTAGACTAAATAAACCCAGTTTATCTAACCTTTCTTGGTAAGTGAGACCTTCCATCCCTCGTATCAATTTTGTTACCCGTCTCTGCACCTGCTCTAAAACCAGGGGCGTAGCAATAGGGGTTGCTGAGGTAGCCACCGCATCGGGGCCCTTGGGCCAGAGAGGCTCCGAAGGGCCCTCCCTCAACGACAGTATTAGTTCTCTATTGGCTCTATTGGTCCTGTGCTCATAATAACCACTTCTATAGATACTTTGAATAGTAGTTATTATTAACAATCTGTTCCCCATCCCCTTCTTGCACCTCTGACGTAGTCGCCATTGGCAGGTTTTGGTGTGCCCTATCAATTGCTATGTATAGAGTGCTTGGGGTGGCCCCATTGTAACCTTGCATCGGGGCCCACAACTCCTTAGCTATGCCACTGTCTAAAACTGCAATATCTTTCCTGAAATGTGGTGCCCAGAACTGAATACCATATTCCAGATGTGGCCTTACTAGAGAATTAAACAGGGGCAATATTATGCTAGCTTCTCAAGTTTTTATTTCCCTTTTAATTCATCCCAAATGTTATTAGCTTTAGCTGCAGTGCACAATAAGGGAAAGAGGCGCCCTGATTTGAATAAAAGCTTTTAAAACCAGTTTAAAAACGAAAAAGAAAAATGAGGTATCTTACCTCAATGACGAAATCTCTGTAAACTTACAAAAGATTTTTATTTGAGCACAGGCAATGCGTTTCGCGGGTCTGATCCCGCTTCCTCAGGCCAATACAGTGCCAAATGACAGAAATCATGTAGCATAGGGAGCCTCCATATGCTACATGATTCCTGTCATTTGGCACTGTATTGGCCTGAGGAAGCGGGCTCATTTCGTCATTGAGGTAAGATACCTCATTTTTCTTTTTCGTTTTTAAACTGGTTTTAAAAGCTTTTATTCAAATCAGGGCGCCTCTTTCCCTTATTGTGCATAGTTATACCCCCGTACATGTTTGTCCGAGGGGTGGTGACAGAACACCCGTTGTTTCACCACGGTTAATGTTTTGTCCATCCTTTTTCATCTAAGAGAGCGACCGCAACCAGGTCGGTCCAGGACCACCCCGAGTGGAGTCGGGTTTATGGTCTCCACCTGCTTCCTGTGGTCGGTTGCCCCTTGCAACCCTCCTTTGTGAGTAGCCCTTTCAATCAATTGATTTCTCCGCACACCTACTATTGACATACTGCACTATCGGGCTCCCTTTTTTGTCTCCTGTATCCTTTTTTTTCCCATAGGGTGCCAAGACACCCCAACCACGATTTTAGCTGCAGCGGCTTGGCATTGAATAGGATTATTTAACTTGTTGTCAATGAGTACTCCTAAGTCCTTCTCCAAGTTTGATGTCCCCAACTGTATCCCATTTATTTTGTGTGGAGCTAGACCATTGGTACGACCAAAATGCATGACACTACATTTTTCAACATTGAATTTCATCTGCCATTCATGTGCCCACATAGCCATCCTATCCAGATTCTTTTTCAATATGTCACTATCTTCCTGAGAGTTGATGATTCTGCACAATTTTGTATCATCTGCAAAAATAGCAACATTGTGTCACGGGTGAAGAACTGTTGACCTCACCACTGGGATAGGACCACTCCAGCACAGAGTCTAAGTGACCACGGGTCTTCACCAACACCCCCCTAATGGGAATGCTGGAACACCCCCCTAGCGGGGATGTCGACTTCGCTGCCTAGTGCCCACCAGGTTGCGCTGGAAGTAGCCCACAGTGATTCGGAGAACAGGAGGACACTGCTGGATGGATGATCAGGCGTAGCAGAGCAGGACGTAGTCAGGGGCAGGCCAAAGGTCGAGGCAGGCAGAGAACAAGAATAACCGGGTACACAAGCCAATAGGTCGAGGCAGGCAGAGTTCAAGGATAACCAGGTACACAAGCCAAAGGTCAGGGCAGACGGAGATCAAGGATGGTCGGGGTCACGAAGCCAAGGGTCAATTCAGGAGATCAGATCAAAGGTTTAGATGCACTTAGAAACACTAGCTAAACTGCCAGAACAAGCAGCACTGCAGTGAAGGGCAGTGCTGCTTATATACTGTTGGTAATTGAAACTGGCGCCGGAATTAACGCTTGCGCATGCGCAGTGCGCAATGCTGCGCACGCACTCTCCTTTGCGCAAGCGCTGTGCGCAACTTGGTGCGTGCGCGCGCCACCGCAAGTGCGCGCGCGCGCACATCGCGCAACACTGGACGCCATGACAGTCTCTTGAGGAACTACAAGGCCCAGCGTTCTCCCGCGCGCACGCGTAGAGACACCAGCCCAGGGATGCTGCAACCTTCTGACACGGTGAGTATGACATTGCCCCCCCCTTAAGGGCAACCTCTGGGTGCCCCCAGATCCTGGTTTTTCTGGGAATCTTCGATGGAATTGTTTGATTAGTCTAGGGGCATGGAAATTCTGAACAGGTTCCCAAGAATTTTCCTCCATGCCGAAACCCTTCCATTTAACCAAATATTGGATAGAGTTCCTCACTTTTCTGCTATCCAGAATCTTTTCCACTTCATACTCCTCCACACCCTCAACCAGGATTGGAGAAGGAGGATCGATAGAACGTCCGGGGAATCTGCTAGGTTCAACCTTCTTTAAACATGAAATGTGGAAGACTGGATGGATCCGTAGAGTACTAGGTAAAGATAATTTAAAGGCTACGGGATTAATCTGTTTAAGGATTGAGAAAGGGCCGATGAACTTGGGACCTAATTTCTTGGATGGACAATGAAGCTTCAAGTTCAAAGTGGAGAGCCAGACATGATCACCTGGTACCAGACTTGGTCCCTCTCTTCTGTGTTTATCTGCAAATCTTTTTCCCTTTTCCTGAGACTGTTTCAATATCTCTTGTACTCTTGAGAAATTTTCTGAGATTGAAGATATTCTCTCCTGAACTTCCGGAACGGTGGACTCCGATCTGAGACCGGGCACAAATGAAGGATGAAATCCATAGTTAATGTAGAACGGAGATTGACTGGTGGAGGCGTGGATTGTGTTATTGAATGCAAATTCTGCAGTAGGTAACAGTAAGGACCAGTTGTCTTGTGATGAAGAAGTGAAACATCTGAGGTACTGTTCGAGGGTCTGGTTCGTTCTTTCTGTCTGACCATTGGTCTGGGGATGATAGCCTGAGGACAATGAGGTGTTAATGTTGAGATTCCTGCATAATTCTTTCCAGAACTTTGAAGTGAATTGAGCTCCACGATCAGAAACGATGTCTACTGGGAGTCCGTGGAGTCTAACTGTTTCTTTCAAAAAAATCTCAGCGGTTTCTGCAGCTGTAGGCAGTCCTTTGAGTGGAAAGAAGTGTGCCATCTTGGAAAATCTATCTACCACTACCAAGATAGTAGTGAATCCCTCAGAGGGTGGTAATTCTACGATAAAGTCCATGGCAATGTTCTCCCATGGTCGGCCAGGAATGGGCAAAGGATTCAAAAGGCCCCAGGGTTTCATTCGAGGACTCTTGGACCGGGCACAAGTCTCACAAGAGTTCACAAAGTGATTAGTCCTTAGTAACTTCAGGCCACCAAAAGGATCTCTGAATCAGTTCAAGGGTCTTAGCGGTTCCAAAATGACCTGCTAACTTATCATGGCAGGCCTGAAGAACCAAGAGTCGGGATTCCGGAGGACCAAAGATCTTGTCTTGGTGATAATAGAGACCATCCCTGCAGGTCAGTTCAGGAGAAGCTTGGTGATGCAAGGTAGCTTGTCGAATCGAAGTGAGCAGGCTAGACTGCATAAGAAGGAAGTGTTGGGAGGACAGGATGCTCTCTGGCACCGGGTTAGAAGTTGTCTCTGTAAGGAACATACGTGATAATGCGTCTGGTTTGACATTCTTGGATCCGGGGCGATATGTAAGATGAAAATTAAACCTTGAAAAGAAAAAGGGACCACCTGGCCTGTCGGGGTTTCAACCTCTTAGCTGATCGAAGGTATTCAAGGTTTTTGTGGTCTGTGAGGATGAGGATAGGATGTTCTGCTCCTAACAGGTAGCGCCATTCCTCCAAAGCTGCCTTAATAGCGAGAAGTTCCCGATCTGCCACATCATAATTCTTCTCAGCTGAACTGAGTTTCCTGGAGAAGAAAGCAACCGGGTGGAGAATGGCCTTCTGATCGAAACGTTGAGATAGGATGGCCCCAATGGCGATCTCGGATGCATCTACTTCCAGGATGAACGGTTTAGTAGGATCGGCGTGTTTCAGGATAGGTGCTGACATGAAACAGGTCTTAAGCTTGTCAAAGGCAGTCTGAGCTTCAGAAGTCCAATGAAAAGGCTGTCGAGTGCTGGTTAACCTGGTAATAGGAGCAACAATCTGGGAAAAGTTCTTAATGAATCGTCTATAAAAGTTGGCGAAACCGACGAATCTCTGTACAGCCTTTCTGTCTGAAGGTGCTGGCCATTCCAGAATGGCGGAGACTTTCTGTGGATCCATTTCTAGACCTCCTGGTGATATCCTCAATCCCAGGAATTGAATAGTCTCCCTCTCGAACTCACATTTTTCTGGTTTGGCGTAAAGTCCATGAGTTCGAAGGCGGGACAGGATCTTCTTGACGTGGACTCGGTGTTCTTCCAGAGAAGAGGAGAATACTAATATATCGTCCAGATAGACCACCATGAAGCCATCGATAAAATCACAAAAGATGTCATTAACAAAGTGCTGGAATGTGGCTGGGGCATTGCAAAGCCCGAAAGGCATGACTAGATACTCGAAGTGTCCAAATCTGGAACGAAAAGCCGTCTTCCATTCATCTCCTTCTCTAATTCTGACCAGATTGTAGGCCCCCCGAAGGTCTAACTTGGAGAAGATCTTGGCTGTCCGCAGTCTTTGAAACAAATCAGACATGAGAGGCAAGGGGTACCGATTCTTGATTGTGATGTTATTTAATTCTCGGTAGTCTATGCACGGTCGGAGAGAGCCGTCTTTCTTCTCCACGAAAAAGATGCCGGCCCCGGCTGGGGAAGTGGAGGGCCGTATGAATCCCTTTTTCAGGTTTTCATCGATGTATTGCTTCAACACCTGGGATTCTGGTTCTGAAAGCTGATAAGTCCTTCCAAAGGGAATAGAAGCTCCTGGTTGAAGATCAATCGGGCAATCATAAATACGGTGAGGAGGAAGAACGTCTGCTGCTGTCTTGTCGAAGACGTCCAGGAAATCATGGTATGCAGTAGGCACCGAGTCCTTCTTCTCCGTATTTAAACAAAACAGTGTCCGAGCTCGGGGAAAACAGCTACGAAGGCAGTATTCTGAATGGAAAGACACCTCCCCAGTCCTCCAATCAACAGTCGGATTGTGCATCTTTAACCACGGCATTCCCAGAATGATAGGGAAAAAGGGGAGAAGGAAGCAGATCAAAACTGAGGTACTCATTATGTTCTTCTTGGATAGTAACCAGAAGTGGAAGAGTCTCTGATGTAATAGGACCCGAATCAATAGCAGATCCATCTGCCAACTGGATAAGTAATGGCACTCTCTTATTACGGGTCGGAAGTTGTAGTTGGAGCGCCAGTTTGACATCAAGGAAGCAAGAGCAGGCTCCAGAGTCAATAATGGCCTTGACCTTGACGATCTCTCCTCTGGGGCCCTGAAACGAGAGAATGAGAGGAACATGAATAACGGACGGTGGTTGGGCAACGACGTCCTTGCAGAATGGGAGCTCCAGCTTACCCAAAGGTCTGACCGGGCAATTTAGACGAAAATGTCCTGAAGCGCCACAGTAGAGGCAGAGGTTAGAGGCTCTTCTGCGCTGTCGTTCCTCCTGAGAGATGGCAGGCTGGGCCAGTCCCAACTGCATGGGTTCAGGAACATCAGAAGCAGCGGAAAAGACTAGAGGGTTCGGAGTGGCCATGCTTTCAGACATGGATGGAATCCAGATAGGTCGGGAAGGACCGGCTCTTTCTAACCGTCTCTCTCTCAAACGTCGGTCGATCTGGACGGAGAGATGAATTAAGTCCTTTAAGGTATCAGGGACCCCAACTCTGGCCAACTCATCTTTTAGGACATCAGACAATCCTTGACGGAACAGAAATTTGAGTGCAGACTCGTTCCAAGAGGTGTCTCCCGACCAGCGATGGAAATCTGTGACATATTCTTCCACAGGTCTTTTCCCTTGGCGTAAGGCTTGGAGAGCTGTCTCGGCAGAAGCTCCTCGACCAGGATCGTCATAGAGCTCGGACATTGCTTCAAAGAAGTTTGTGACATCAAGGAGCACTGGATCACTCTGCTCTACCAGTCGAAGGGCCCAGGCTTGTGGTTCGCCCTGTAACAAAGATATGACAGCTCCAACCTTGACTTGTTCATTAGAGAAAGTTCTGGGCAGTAGGGAGAAGTGGAGGCGACAGGCACTCTGGAAGAGTCTAAACTTAGATCGATCCCCTGAGAACCGATCAGGCAATGGTAGTTTAGGTTCCGGTACAACATTAGTAGCCCCGTCTACTGCAATCGGTAGGATGTTAACTGCCGCGGCTGGTACAGGAGCCTGAGCAGGGGCTGGAGCAGGAGCAGGAGCAGCCGGCTGATTCCGAAGGTATTTCAGAATCTCAGAATTCTCCTTCTGGACCTCTGCAACAGAAAGTCGTAGTTGAGAAACCATCTCGCATAGTAGATCCATCTGGGTTCGATCTCCATCGGTGTCCATTATGGCTGCTTGTTACTGTCACGGGTGAAGAAATGTTGACCTCACCACTGGGATAGGACCACTCCAGCACAGAGTCTAAGTGACCACGGGTCTTCACCAACACCCCCCTAATGGGAATGCTGGAACACCCCCCTAGCGGGGATGTCGACTTCGCTGCCTAGTGCCCACCAGGTTGCGCTGGAAGTAGCCCACAGTGATTCGGAGAACAGGAGGACACTGCTGGATGGATGATCAGGCGTAGCAGAGCAGGACGTAGTCAGGGGCAGGCCAAAGGTCGAGGCAGGCAGAGAACAAGAATAACCGGGTACACAAGCCAATAGGTCGAGGCAGGCAGAGTTCAAGGATAACCAGGTACACAAGCCAAAGGTCAGGGCAGGCGGAGATCAAGGATGGTCGGGGTCACGAAGCCAAGGGTCAATTCAGGAGATCAGATCAAAGGTTTAGATGCACTTAGAAACACTAGCCAAACTGCCAGAACAAGCAGCACTGCAGTGAAGGGCAGTGCTGCTTATATACTGTTGGTAATTGAAACTGGCGCCGGAATTAACGCTTGCGCATGCGCAGTGCGCAATGCTGCGCACGCACTCTCCTTTGCGCAAGCGCTGTGCGCAACTTGGTGCGCGCCCCTGCGCGTGCGCGCTACCGCAAGTGCGCGCGCGCACACATCGCGCAACACTGGACGCCATGACAGTCTCTTGAGGAACTACAAGGCCCAGCGTTCTCCCGCGCGCACGCGTAGAGACACCAGCCCGGGGATGCTGCAACCTTCTGACACGGTGAGTATGACACATTGCTTTCTACTGCATCTAATAGATCATTTATAAATAAATTGAAGAGCACTGGACCCAGTACTGGCTCCTGTGGGACCCCACTGCTAACAGTCACCCATTTTGAATATGATCCATTGACCACAAGTCTTTGTTTTCTGTCCATAGCCAGTTCCCTATTCATGCACACAGACTTCCCCAGTCCTTGCATCCTCAACTTTTGCAACAGACTTTTGTGGGGAACAATGTCTTTGCAAAGTCCAAGTATATCACATCTACAGAATTCCCAATATCCACATTAGCATTCACTACCTCATAAAATCTGAGCATGTTAGTCAAACAGGACCTGTCTTTAGTAAACCCATGCTGATGCTGAGAAATAAGATTATTTTCTACAATGAAGTTTAGTATAGTATCTCTTAGTAACCCCTCATATAGTTTGCATACAACTGATGTTAAAGGGACACCAGTCTGCTAATAAAATGTTTTACTCACCTGGGGCTTCTACCAGCCCCCTGCAGCCATCCTGTGCCTGCGCAGACTTGCTCGGATCCTCCTGTCCCATGCCGGCAGGTACTTCCGGTTTCGCCGATAGGCCCGACAGGCCTGGGAACACGAGGGATTCTTCGTGTTCCCGGCCGCAATAGTAGTATAGAGGGTGCTATTGCGGCCAGCAACGCGATGTATCAGACACATGGCCAGGCCTGTCGGCGAAAGTGAAAGTTGCTGCCAGCGGGGGACAGGAGGATCCGAGCGAGTCTGCGCGGGCACAGGACGGCTGCAGGGGGCTGGTAGAAGCACCAGGTGAGTAAAACTCATTTTTTTTAACAGACTTAAGTGACTCTAAGCTTACAGGTCTATAATTTTCTGGATATGATTTTTTTTGCCCTTCTTAAATAATGGGAAAACATGGGCTGTATGCCAATCTACTGTGACTCTGCCAGTTGAGAGTCACAAAAGATAAGATAAAGGGGTTTATCAATAACTGAACTGAATTCTCTTAGGACCCGGGGATGCATCCGGGCCAGATGCCTTGTCTGTTTTTTATTTATTTAGTCTTGCCTTCACTTTCTATGCCATGTGTACCACAAATAATTCCGATTATGGCTCTTGCTGTACTTGGCGAAATAAAACTGATTCTGATTCTGATTCTGATTCTGACTTCTTCCTGTGTTAAGTATTTAATATTACAATTGGAATATTGAGACTCTTCTGCATCTGTAATTTGCATCAGTGATGCTTCCCTTGTGAAGATAGAAGCAAAGAAACAATTTAATAACTGCCTTACCTTGTTCATCCACCATTGAGTTCCCACCCTCATCCTTTAGGAGTCCAGTACAGTCAACCTTTCTTTTTTTAGAGTTGATGTACTTGTAAAACTTCTTTGGGTTAGATTTGATATCCCTAGCGATTTGATTTTCAGCGTCAATCTTTGCCAGCCTAAAAGTTTTTTTTACAACTTTTGTTGCACTCCTTATAATTGCTTAACCACTTCCCGACCGCCGTATTGACAATTGGCGGCCGGGAAGTGCACCCCGCAAGGACCGCCGTATTGACAATTGGCGGCGGTCCTTGTAGGGGCATGGGCGGAGCGATCGAGTCATCAGTGACGCGATCCTCCGCCTCCGCCTGGCGCCGCTCACCCGCCGCAACATCCCGCCGGCTATACGGAAGCGCCGGCGGGATGTTAACCCCGCGATCGCCGCATACAAAGTGTATAATACACTTTGTAATGTTTAAAAAGTGTATTATACAGGCTGCCTTCTGCCCTGGTGGTCCCAGTGTCCGAGGGACCACCAGGGCAGGCTGCAGCCACCCTAGTCTGCACCAAGCACACTGATTTCCCCCCCCCCCCTGCCCCAGATCGCCCACAGCACCCATCAGACCCCCCCCCTGCCCACCCCCCAGACCCCTGTTTGCACCCAATCACCCCCCTAATCACCCATCAATCACTCCCTGTCACTATCTGTCAACGCTATTTTTTTTTTTTATCCCCCACCCTGCTCCCTGCCCCCTCCTGATCACCCCCCACCCCTCAGATTCTCCCCAGACCCCCCCCCAGACCACCCCCCCCTGTTTACTGTATGCATCTATCCCCCTGATCACCTGTCAATCACCTGTCAATCACCTGTCAATCACCCATCAATCACCCGTCAATCACCCCCTGTCACTGCCACCCATCAGCCAGCCCCTAACCTGCCCCTTGCGGGCAATCTGATCACCCCCCCACACCAATAGATCGCCCGCAGATCCGACATCAGATCACCTCCCAAATCCATTGTTTACATCTATTCTCTCCTCTAAACACCCACTAATTACCCATCAATCACCCATCAATCACCCCCTATCACCACCTGTCACTTTTACCTATCAGATCAGACCCTAGTCTGCCCCTTGCGGGCACCCAATCACCCGCCCACACGCTCAGATTGCCCTCTGACCCCCCCTTATCAATTCACCAGTGCATTAATTACATCTGTTCTTTCCTGTAATAACCCACTGATCACCTGTCAATCACCTGCCAATCACCTATCACCCATCAATCACCCCCTGTCACCCCCTGTCACTGCCACCCATCAATCAGCCCCTAACCTGCCCCTTGCGGGCAATCTGATTACCCACCCACACCATTAGATCGCCCGCAAACCCGCCGTCAGATTACCTCCCAAATGTATTGTTTACATCTGTTATCTTCTCTAAACACCCACTAATTACCCATCAATCACCCATCAATCACCCCCTATCACCACCTGTCACTGTTACCTATCAGATCAGACCCTAATCTGCCCCTTGCGGGCACCCAATCACCCGCCCACACGCTCAGATTGCCATCAGACCCCCCCCCTTATCAATTCGCCAGTGCATTAATTACATCTGTCCTTCCCTGTAATAACCCACTGATCACCTGTCAATCACCTGCCAATCACCTATCACCCATCAATCACCCCCTGTCACTGCCACCCAACAATCAGCCCCTAACCTGCCCCTTGCGGGCAATCTGATCACCCACCCACACCAATAGATCGCCCGCAGATCCGACATCAGATCACCTCCCAAATCCATTGTTTACATCTATTCTCTCCTCTAAACACCCACTAATTACCCATCAATCACCCCCTATCACCACCTATCACCACCTGTCACTGTTACCCATCAGATCAGACCCTAATCTGCCCCTTGCGGGCACCCAATCGCCCGCCTGCACGCTCAGATTGCCCTCAGACCCCCCCCTTATCAATTCGCCAGTGCAATATTTACATCTGTTCTCCCCTGTAATAACCCACTGATTACCTGTCAATCACCTATCAATCACCCCCTGTCACTGCCACCCATCAATCACCCCCTGTCACTGCCACCCATCAATCACCCCCTATCACCACCTGTCACTGTTACCTATCAGATCAGACCCTAATCTGCCCCTTGCGGGCACCCAATCACCCGCCCACACGCTCAGATTGCCCTCAGACCCCCCCCCTTATCAATTCGCCAGTGCATTAATTACATCTGTCCTTCCCTGTAATAACCCACTGATCACCTGTCAATCACCTGCCAATCACCTATCACCCATCAATCACCCCCTGTCACTGCCACCCATCAATCAGCCCCTAACCTGCCCCTTGCGGGCAAACTGATCACCCACCCACACCAATAGATCGCCCGCAGATCCGACATCAGATCACCACCCAAGCGCAGTGTTTCCATCTATTCTCTACCCTAAACACCCACTAATTACCCATCAATCACCCCCTGTCACTGCTACCTATCAGATTAGACCCCTATCTGCCCCTAGGGCACTCAATCACCCGCCCACACCCTCAGAATGCCCTCAGACCCCAGCCCTGATCACCTCGCCAGTGCATTGCTTGCATCTATTCCCCCCTCTAATCACACCTTGAGACACCCATCAATCACCTCCTGTCACCCCCTAGCACACCTACCCATCAGATCAGGCCCAAATTTGCCCCGTGTGGGCTCCTGATCACTCGGCCAATCCCTCAGATCCCCCTCAGACCCCCTTCCGATCACCTCCCCAGTGCATTGATTGCATCTATTTTCCCCTCTAACCACCCCCTGAGACACCCATCAATCACCTCCTGTCACCCCCCTAGCACTCCTATCCATCAGATCAGGCCCAATACAACCTGTCATCTAAAAGGCCACCCTGCTTATGACCGGTTCCACAAAATTCGCCCCCTCATAGACCACCTGTCATCAAAATTTGCAGATGCTTATACCCCTGAACAGTCATTTTGAGACATTTGGTTTCCAGACTACTCACGGTTTTGGGCCTGTAAAATGCCAGGGCGGTATAGGAACCCCACAAGTGACCCCATTTTAGAAAAAAAGACACCCCAAGGTATTCTGTTAGGTGTATGACGAGTTCATAGAAGATTTTATTTTTTGTCAAAAGTTAGCGGAAATTAATTTTTATTGGTTTTTTTTCACAAAGTGTCATTTTTCACTAACTTGTGACAAAAAATAAAATCTTCTATGAACTCGCCATACACCTAACGGAATACCTTGGGGTGTCTTCTTTCTAAAATGGGGTCACTTGTGGGGTTCCTATACTGCCCTGGCATTTTAGGGGCCCTAAACCGCGAGGAGTAGTCTAGAAAACAAATGCTTCAAAATGACCTGTGAATAGGACGTTGGGCCCCTTAGCGCACCTAGGCTGCAAAAAAGTGTCACACATGTGGTACCGCCGTACTCAGGAAAAGTAGTATAATGTGTTTTGGGGTGTATTTTTACACATACCCATGCTGGGTGGGAGAAATTTCTATGTAAATGGACAATTGTGTGTAAAAAAAATCAAACAATTGTCATTTACAGAGATATTTCTCCCACTTAGCATGGGTATGTGTAAAAATACACCCCAAAACGCATTATACTACTTCTCCTGAGTACGGCGGTACCACATGTGTGGCACTTTTTTACACCCTAAGTACGCTAAGGGGCCCAAAGTCCAATGAGTACCTTTAGGATTTCACAGGTCATTTTGCGACATTTGGTTTCAAGACTACTCCTCACGGTTTAGGGCCCCTAAAATGCCAGGGCAGTATAGGAACCCCACAAATGACCCCATTCTAGAAAGAAGACACCCAAAGGTATTCCGTACGGAGTATGGTGAGTTCATAGAAGATTTTATTTTTTGTCACAAGTTAGCGGAAAATGACACTTTGTGAAAAAAACTATTAAAATCAATTTCCGCTAACTTGTGACAAAAAAATAAAAACTTCTATGAACTCACCATACTCCTAACGGAATACCTTGGGGTGTCTTCTTTCTAAAATGGGGTCATTTGTGGGGTTCCTATACTGCCCTGGCATTTTAGGGGCCCTAAACCGTGAGGAGTAGTCTTGAAACAAAAATGACCTGTGAAATCCTAAAGGTACTCATTGGACTTTGGGCCCCTTAGTGCAGTTAGGGTGCAAAAAAGTGCCACACACGTGGTATCGCCGTACTCGGGAGAAGTAGTATAATGTGTTTTGGGGTGTATTTTTACACATACCCATGCTGGGTGGGAGAAATACCTCTGTAAATGACAATCTTGATTTTTTTACACACAATTGTCCATTTACAGAGGTATTTCTCCCACCCAGCATGGGTATGTGTAAAAATACACCCCAAAACACATTGTACTACTTCTCCCGAGTATGGCGATACCACATGTGTGGCACTTTTTTGCACCCTAACTGCGCTAAAGGGCCCAAAGTCCAATGAGTACCTTTAGAATTTCACAGGTCATTTTGAGAAATTTCGTTTCAAGACTACTCCTCACGGTTTAGGGCCCCTAAAATGCCAGGGCAGTATAGGAACCCCACAAATGACCCCATTTTAGAAAGAAGACACCCCAAGGTATTCCGTTAGGAGTATGGTGAGTTCATAGAAGATTTTATTTTTTTGTCAAAAGTTAGCGGAAATTGATTTTAATTGTGTTTTTTCACAAAGTGTCATTTTCCGCTAACTTTTGACAAAAAATAAAATCTTCTATGAACTCACCATACTCCTAACGGAATACCTTGGGGTGTCTTCTTTCTAAAATGGGGTCATTTGTGGGGTTCCTATACTGCCCTGGCATTTTAGGGGCCCTAAACCGTGAGGAGTAGTCTTGAAACGAAATTTCTCAAAATGACCTGTGAAATTCTAAAGGTACTCATTGGACTTTGGGCCCTTTAGCGCAGTTAGGGTGCAAAAAAGTGCCACACATGTGGTATCGCCGTACTCAGGAGAAGTAGTATAATGTGTTTTGTGGTGTATTTTTACACATACCCATGCTGAGTGGGAGAAAGATCTCTGTAAATGGACAATTGTGTGTAAAAAAAATTAACAAATTGTCATTTACAGAGATATTTCTCCCACCCAGCATGGGTATGTGTAAAAATACACCCCAAAACACATTATACTACTTCTCCTGAGTACGGCAATACCACATGTGTGGCACTTTTTTGCAGCCTAACTGCACTAAGGGGTCCAAAGTCCAATGAGCACCTTTAGGCTTTACAGGGGTGCTTACAATTTAGCACCCCCCAAAATGTCAGGACAGTAAACACCCCACAAATGACCCCATTTTGGAAAGTAGACACTTCAAGGTATTCAGAGAGGGGCATGGTGAGTCCGTGGCAGATTTCATTTTTTTTTGTCGCAAGTTAGAAGAAATGGAAACTTTTTTTTTTTTTTTTTTTTTTTCACAAAGTGTCATTTTCCGCTTACTTGTGACAAAAAATAATATCTTCTATGAACTCACTATGCCTCTCAGTGAATACTTTGGGATGTCTTCTTTCCAAAATGGGGTCATTTGGGGGGTATTTATACTATCCTGGAATTCTAGCCCCTCATGAAACATGACAGGTGGTCAGAAAAGTCAGAGATGCTTGAAAATGGGAAAATTCACTTTTTGCACCATAGTTTGTAAACGCTATAACTTTTACCCAAACCAATAAATATACACTGAATGGGTTTTTTTTTATCAAAAACATGTTTGTCCACATTTTTCGCGCTGCATGTATACAGAAATTTTACTTTATTTGAAAACTGTCAGCACAGAAAGTTAAAAAAATCATTTTTTTGCCAAAATTCATGTCTTTTTTGCTGAATATAATAAAAAGTAAAAATCGCAGGAGCAATCAAATAGCACTAAAAGAAAGCTTTATTAGTGACAAGAAAAGGAGCCAAAATTCATTTAGGTGGTAGGTTGTATGAGCGAGCAATAAACCGTGAAAGCTGCAGTGGTCTGAATGGAAAAAAAGTGGCCGGTCCTTAAGGGGTAGAAAGCCCTAGGTCCTCAAGTGGTTAAAGCGGTATTGTCACCATAAAAATCAAATTTCAACAGCAAATGGTCTGGGTGTATTAAGTGATAGATGCTAATCCTGTATTCAAAACTTTTTCTGCTGTTATGGTTTGGAGTTATCACATACTTTAGGAGCACTGGCCCTAGTGCCAAAAAGTTGAATGCTGGGAGTTCTTTTTATCTATAATATATTCCTCCTCTTCCATTTATTTCCCTACATAGCTGATCATTTGTGTTTACAAGCAAGGCTGAGGTGACTCAGTGATTGGATGTGTAAATAAAAAAAAAGTCTCTGGGAGGAGGGCAGCTAATGAATACACAATGGGCAAGAGAAGGGAGGGGAGGAAACAAGAGTCAGGGAGGATATGATGTCAGCATTAGCTTGGCAAGATGGCCACTGTCTAGAGTAGGATTCTCTGCTTTTCTTTTATAAAATTCACAGGAATCATTACGTGGATAGCACATTACATATGTTATGTAAGTAGAAGTAGTATTTATCTACTTTTATATGTGTTTTTTTATTTCTAGGTTAGCATGGGTATCACTTGTTCTTTAACCATCCTGGCGGTATGGACGAGCACAGCTCGTCCATTACCGCCGGAGGCTGCCGCTCAGGCCCTGCTGGGCCGATTCTCACCAAATAAAAAGCAGCACACGCAGCCGGCACTTTGCCAGCCGCGTGTGCTACCTGATCGTCGCCGCAGTGCAGCGATCCGCCGCGAGCAGCGGCGAAAGAGGGTCCCCCCAGCCGCCGGAGGCCAGCGCAGCCGGAACAATTAGTTCCGGCCAGCGCTAAGGGCTGGATCGGAGGCGGCTGACGTCAGGACGTCGGCTGACGTCCATGACGTCGGCTGACGTCCATGACGTCACTCCGCTCGTCGCCATGATGACGAGGCAAGCAAAACAAGGAAGGCTGCTTTCAGTTGGCTGCATGTAATAGTTTTTTTTTTATTTAAAAAAAACCCTCCCGCAGCCTCCCTGGCGATCTTAATAGAACGCCAGGGTGGTTAATGCAGCCTCGGTCCCCTCCTGTTTTAGGACCTTATAGGCATTCTTTTTCCACTTCATTTTATCTCTAACCTTTCCATTCATCCATAGAGGCCACCATCCACAATTGTACAGCAGAGGGGAGTGCAGCGCAAATATATGGGTCCCAGCCGGCAGCAGAGGGGGGCGCAGAGGATCGAGAAAGCCTCTGGAATATGAGCAGCTTTTCCGTTTTTTTTTTTTGTTTGTTTGTTTTTTACTCCCTAAAAGATCTGGTCAGAAAAGCAGAAAATATGTAGGATGTTACAAATCGGTAGCAAATAATGATTAAGGGCATTAAAATGAAAATTAAATTTACATGAATCTGATTGGCTGTTTGAAGTGGAAACAGGCACAGTAAAAATGTCACTTTTTGGCATCAGACCTATATGCCTTGATTCGAGTAGTGCCAGTAAAAATATTACCAGTACTAACCAGGCCAGCAGAATACCGACAATTATCGTGACCTGACATTGGTAACATGAACATTGCTGAGGTAATTACATTACTTGCATTATGTCTGTTACCATAGCAAAGCTCCCATCACCCAGGTACCACAAGTCACCCTAATTGCACAATGGGTGGCACTCCGCTGGCATTAGTACTGGTAATATTTATCAGCGCTACGTGAATCAAGGCCATAAAGTGAAAAATACAGGAGAAAAGTTTAATACATCAGAGTCTTGATTTCTTTAGCTGATTCATCCCATTCTTTCAGGTTCTTCAATTTGTATTTCAGTGACCTTTCTCCTCCCCACAAGACATTCGTGTTTTAGGATACACGCTTTTACCATTTTCAGTCTGATCCTTCACATTTAATGCCAGTTCTGCTCTAGGAGTATTTCCATTGTTAGCGCTTTCTGTTTTATGCTTACATTCATCTACAAACTTGCCTTTTAGCGTATTCCAGTGAGAGCTCAGTGTGAGAAATGTTTTATAGTTGTCCGGGAGACCACTGAATAACAATACAGCCAGAAGAACATTCTTTATTTCTTCTCTTAGGCCTTTTGTGCATTCCTCTGAGTCTAGGATACATCTTACATCGCTCTGCATATTCTGGCTTTTTATAAGCTTGGATGAAGTACAGATTCCTTTTTTCAGATCAGGTTATTGCTGAGGTGAGCTTTTTGTACACTTTCTCTAGTGCCTTCCACATTGTTTTACATTGACGTATGTCCACAATTTGGTCATCTATGAAAGAAAGATGGTATTTTCATTCTTTCTGAGCTCATTGATTTGTGTGTCTAGCTGCTTGGCCTCTTCTACACTCTAGCAGGACCTTATCTTATCAGGTCCCTTTTCATTGTAAACTTCCAAGGCTGGTGTTCAGATTAGCTATTGAGATCTTTGATGAAGAACTATCAGCAACCACCATTCTGCACTTTGATCTTTCTTCACTCACTGACTATTTTTAGGCTACGTTTATATAGCTTCAACAACGCCTAGCATGTGTTAAAGAAGGGCTTACAACGCATTGGAAACTTCTCAATAAACTCCTCTTGATAATCTTACCTTTCCATGTTTCTGCACTGAAACTATCTAAAGGAAGAGGAGTCCCACACAGGGCCTGCACTTTCATAGAGGCAAACGGGCTGAGTGCCCAGGGCGACGGAGGCGGCTGCTGGGCCGTATCGAGTCTACCCCTAAGTGTACAGTGGTCCCCGGGGGCCCCTGCAGAGAATTGGCCGCCTTTTCTACGTGACCTGACAGCTCGTTGAGTTACATGCACCAGGTCACAAAGAAGAGGCACCAGTAGAAATAAAGACATGAAGCACACAGACTGATGGCGGAGCGTGCTGGCCAAAGAGATCAATCACTCCACTAGACAACTCTCTGCAGGGGCCTTGGGGGCCACTATGCACTTTAAAGGGGGGGGGGATACCTGGGGTTTCCACTAACTAGCTCTGGGATCCAGGGGTAAGAAACAAAGTGGCCTTATGCTGCTTATGTAGGATGTTAAAGGGTGCCCACATCATTGTTGCCTGCCCACGGCCCCACTGAGCCTAGAACCTGCCCTAATCCCACAGTATTACTAGTCTACCCTTCAGTGATCCGACAGGATATATTGCTGAACCCTGCCCACTATATTTCCTGCTGGGAGAGGAGGGGAAAAGTGGCCACTACCTCCTTGGTAATAGAATGAAAACATTGATTGGACAGTAATGATTGAGTTTGCCCAGTCAGCCAATAGCTTTGGGGGACAAAGAATCTAACAAGCTTACATTAATAACATCTCCAAGCACAGTATTAAAGTTTAGATTTATCTTAAAGAACAAGCGACACCCATGCTAACCTAGAAATAAAAAACACATATATAAGTAGATAAATATTAGTTCTACTTACATAACAGATGTATTGTGCTATCCACGTAATAATTCCTGTGAATTTTATAAAGGAAAAGCAGAAAATCCTATTCTAGGCAGTGGCCATCTTGACAAGCTAATGCTGACATATCCTCTTTGACTCTGGTTTTCCCCCCTCCCTTGATCTTGATCATTGTGTATTCATTAGCTGCCCTCCTCCCAGAGTCTTCAGACACTCCCACTGAGGTGTATACTAGGAATCTTTTATTTACACATCCAGTAACTGAGTCACCACAGCCTTGCTTGTAAACACAAGTAATCAGAGGGTGTTTCTGATAAGCAGCTAGGCAGGGAAATAAATGGAAGAGGAGGAATATATTATAGATAAAAAGAACTCCCAGAATTCAACTCTTTGGCACTGTTTGGCACTAGGGCCAGTGCTCCTAAAGTATGTGATAACTACAAACCATAACAGCAGAAAAAGTTTTGCAAGTTTTGAATGCAGGAATAGCATCTTTATCACTTAATACACTCAGACCAGTTGCTGTTGAAATTTGATTTTTATGGTGACAATACCACTTTAAAGCAAACCTGTGAGCGCAAAACAGTTAGATACTTAGCTAAGTAGTGAGAAGCTTCTGGATAATCCACAGGCTTCCCATGTCCTCCTCGACCTCAACACCGCTGGTTGGGATTCTCTTCTTCTTAGTCAACACATTCCCGTCAATGTACAAGCGTGGCCAGTATGGTCTGCGCCTTTGCTGTAGCACAAACCTTCTCGTGGGGCATGGTCATGAATGTAAAGAGGGTCCTGGCCAGCTGTGATGGGTCGAGGAGAATGAGGAAGCCCCTGGACTATCCAGAGGCTTCCCTCTACTGAGGTAAGTATAACTTAATTTTTATGTTTTCACTGGTACCCTTTAATGAGATACCGAAGAGACTTAAAAAGTGTGAAATTGAAAATGCTGCGTCTTAGCTGCACTGAAGGACAACCTATTTTTTTTTTTTTTGGCGGGGTGGGGGTGGGGCATTTGGCTACCTATTAAGGGACTAGGGAGGGGGGCATGGCCGAATTTATGGAGTGGGTCACAGAGGGCTATTCATCCCCATGGATAGGCCCCTTAGTAACACAATGGTGGACTCTGCCAAGCACTGCAAAAGATGTCAGTGCTATATAAATACAACAAAGAAAAGAAAATATTCATAACCGACAACAATTAAAACCTGCAAGCAAGAGAAGAGTACTGTCAAATAAGTTCAAAATCAGCATTTGATGTGCTTAAAGTGGATCAGAGAAACTTTTATTCAATGCATAATTGTGTTCCTTTCATATAGTTTATAGGGCATTCCTCAAGCCAAATTATTATTTTTTTAATACTGTAATTCCCTATAAACTAAACAAGCCCCACCCACAGCTTCTCCAGAGTGCCTTGGCACTCCCAGACTCATGTAGCAAGGGCTTATGGGACCTCAGTCTGGGGAGGAGGATACTAGCCAGAGATTTCAGAGGCAGAGGGGAGGAGGGAGAAGGAGAGGGAAGTGAAGTTTTCACAGGCTGAGGGCTGGAGATGCAGATCAGCTCGTCTGTGTGTAATGTGACAAACAGAACATGGCCGCTCTCATTGCATCACAAGAATAAATAATCATAAACTGTTGAAGCTGTTTGCAGCTAGATTTGCTGTGTAAACTATCTAAACTTTAGATAAGATATATAGACAAGTTACTTGTTATAGTTAGTTTTTCATGTCGGATCCGCTTTAAGTTTAATTTAAAATAAAAAATATACTCTAAACTCTTTAAAGTCTCCATAAAGTTCATATTGAGGGCGTCTGAGAAATCTGCCTGTTACTACAGCAAACAGAATGGCAGCCTTCCCTGCCTGCAGCTCACATTCAGGGGCTGAGGAAAAAGCTTAGAGTACCAGCAGGGCAACTGCCGTCAATATTAGAGACATGATAGCGAGATACTGATTAATAACAGGAGGGGGTGGTAATCAGGGGAAGCCATATGCTATTAAACTTAAGATGAAAGTGGAAACGATAATCATTATTTCAGGAAAGATGCAGTTTAAAGAGTAGTTGAACAGCAAGCGGCATCTTTTTATCATTTCCATGTCTTCCTGCAAAAACCTCTTTTCATTTTCCCTTCTGTAGATTTATTTATTTTTTTCATGAACATCGAATTCATTTCATCTTTAGACGGTCTTTCAAAGTCCCCCTCCCCTTCATCTATTATATTTGATGTTGTTTTTTTGAAGCGCAGACTTCTAAATTTGCAATTAATCCCCATTAATTACAGCCTTCAAATGTTGCAATATTATGCTTTGTTGAGATAATCATGTTTATTTTATCTGAAAGGTTTTCTTTGTTGTTTTAGTTCTATATACAGTATGTATACAAAATTGGGCGCTAGTCCAGTTTAGGGGACCCAGCAGGAAACCTCATAGGGAAATTCCGCTAACATGATTTGGTGGAAAACACCTTCTCGAATGGCTAGGTTTCAGATAGGTTGTAGCAAATTACGCCCACACCATTTGGCCAATCACAATGCTTCAAGCTATAGGGTGTTGTGATTGCAGAACTGTTCCCTATGTATAGGTAGCTGATAAAATAAACGATTATATTTATCCTTCTACTCCTAAAAATGATTTTTATTTTTTTTAAGTATCCCATGGTTTTCTTTTAAATTTAAATATTTGCAAAGTAGGTTGAGTGTTTTACAGTCTCTAATCAGTGGCAGCCTATTAAGTGTCCCAGAGTTAGAAAAAGGACAATAGTTCATGTATTTTAGCTCTACCTGTATTCTGCCATGAAAACTTTAATTGCTGTAATTTGCTTATCAGTGATTTATAATATATTCCCAACAAGGTACCGGCAAAACAGAAGCTGTCACTTCCATGCCTAGAAATTAACTCTTTCAGGCAGGAAAATAAAACAAGTAAAACAGCCTGGTTGTTAATATTTTCTACTGTACATAAACGGTTATCTCCAGGGCCGGATTTGTACTCTTTACCGCCCAAGCCCACTGTCACCAGCCACCCCCCTTCGGTATAGGTAACCAGATGACCCCTCCCCTACAGTATAGGTAGCCAGATGACCCCTCCCCCCTTCCCTCTAGTATAGGTAGCCTGATGACCCCCCCAGTATAGGTAACCAGATGACCCCTCCCCCCTTCCCTCTAGTATAGGTAGCCTGATGACACCCCCCCCCCAAGTATAGGTAGCCAGATGACCCCTCCCCCTTTCCCTCCAGTATAGGTAGCCAGATGACTCCCTTAATCTCTCCTTTTCCCACCTCCCTTTCAGTATATGTAGCCAGCTTGTCTTCACACCACAGCAGCCATAAGTGTCACTCATTTCTCCGCTCGACTCCAGTGCAGAAGTTTCCTCTTCCTCTCTGTCTCAAATGCTGCCCAAGTCCATATCTGCCGGCCACAATGCAAACATGCACCGAGAGCAAGGTGGCTGCTGCACAGGCGGCTAGCAGCAGAGTACCACGGTCAGGCACTAGCCTGATCTCCCTGCATTGCAGCATTTGCAAGCTTCCAAATGCTGCACCAGTTTAGCCTGCTGCTTTGGTGCCCTTGCTCCCGTGGTGGCCCTGGCCAAAATCTGGCCCTGTTTATCTCATGACACTTATCGCCTTGGGTACACTTAAAGCAGACCTAAACCCAGTACCTCCTTTCTGCTCTGAAAGATAAGCAACAGCATAACATCCTTTACAGAAGAACATTTGTTGCAGTCCACACAACTACTGAGATGCTGCAGAGCTGTCACTTCCTGGTTTCATGTAAGCACATACAGGGTTAACCTGTGTTTACATATAGTCTGTCTGAATAACACACCACGGCACAGATCAGACTGAGTTGACAGCTCAATTTACAGTGGCTCCTTACTAGGAGATAAGGGAGAATTATACAGGCTGTTATCTCTAAATACAAACAGGGTGGGCTCCTCTGTGTTTTCCTTCTCCTCTGTGAAAGAGTTTAGGTCCTCTTTAAAGCTAAATTATTGAAAATACTTTGTTTTAAAAAGGCAATTATATATTTAGCATCTTTTTTGTTTGTTCAGAAAGAGGACTTTTTGGGTTCTTCAATCCCCTTAGACTACATTCAGAGTGGTCTATTGCATCGGACAATATAACTGCATTGCCAACGCTATACAGTTATATTGTAATGGTATGTTCACACTGGCAGGTTAGCAGTGTGGTGCGACTGATCTGTCGGGCATAACGTGATGCATGCAGCGCATCTCTGCATACCATGGGCATTAATGCCAGGATCACAACTCCCCAGTGTGAACATAGCCGTATGATACCCTATTGGTTTTGGGTCACCACCATGAGCCTTGTGGGTATCCATGATTACGTGATTGGCAGCTTGCAGTTTTCCTTTGCCCACTGCTATTGCCATTCCCTGTTGAACAGAAATTTGCAGATACTGTACAGAACTTTTGTATAATTGAACTATATAAGAAACCTCTATCACAACCCTCCCTTCTCTATCGGCTCATCTGGTGGCCATATGTGCTGCTTGGTAGATTTCTCTTCTATCACATCATACGCTATACTATATAGAAACACTTGTTGTGCAGGTCCTCTTGCTCTCTGTGGATGCAATCAACCATGTGACCACAATTTTTTTTCAGGAAAAGGTGATCTGGAAAGTTTACATTTTTCCACTAAAAAGGATGCATCAAGAAAGGGCGCCTGGAAAAAAAGGTTGCGTGGTGTATCCGAAATGTAATGATATTGTCTATAATCATATTTTATAGTTTCTAGTTTTCTTCATGTAATAAAATCTGAAAATATTGTTTATAACAATGAAAAAAAAAAGTACATTCATAATAACTATAGTAAAAAAATGTGTAATTACCGACATTTTACTACAACTAAACCTAACCCTACTGTCACACAGAACCCTCCCTGTACCTATCCCTAACCCATAAACCTCCCCTGGTGTTGCCTAACCTTAAAACCCCCCTGTTGGTTCGAAACCCTAAGACCCTTCCAAGACTCCCCTGGTTGTGCACAACCCTAAAACCCCCTGGTTGTGCCTAACTCTATGACCCCTCTGGTGGTGCCTAACCCTATGACCCCGCTGGTGGTGCCTAACCCTATGACCCCGCTGGTGGTGCCTAACACTAAAAATCCACCTACTTCGCTGCAAACAACATGAATATAAAAAGCTATATATTTTTAATAGTATAAAAAGCCTTACAATAATATACACATTTAAAAAAAAAAACTTTAAAATAACGGTAATATAAAAAAAAAATCAAAAAGTTCTATATTTGTCATAGAATAAATAGCCTAACAATGTACGCATTACAAAAAAAACCTTAAAATATGTTAATATAAAAAACAATAGATTAGAAATGTGAGAACTAAAATTTACACATTGTAATTCTGAAAACAAGGGTAATTCAAAAAGCAATATATTTGTAAGTGAATAAGCTTTAAAATGATAATGTACGCATTGTACTACTAAAAACAAATTGTAAACCGCTAAAATAAGTTAAACAGATAGTCAAAACAAATTTCAAAACAATATTTGTTACAAAACTTATTTTGTAATCGAAACATTTTGATTACATGTTCCCGGCAACCGCTATTTAACAGCCGCCCTAATTTCTTCTTTGGCGCCCAATAGCCGATATTTTGCATTGGAGCCTTTTAGTCCATTAGCCATATGTGCCCTTTTTTCCTGTTCCCACCAAAAAATCTTTTTATTACCATTAAAGTACCACAATCACCAAATGTTTTTAAATGTAAAATACATCTGTATGCATACATATAAAGTGTACATTTGCCCCAGAGTAAAATGCACTATAATTTTTTTTTCTATGTTGCTGTCACAGTAAATATATGACAAATCTGACAGATATTAAACTACTCCTTATCCCCATGGGTGATTATCAGGGTTTTCTTTATTTCCAAAAGCATTTGCCGAATAGCAGTTTCTCAGTGCAACTGCCAAAATACAAGGTGGTACATTTAAAAGTGGCCCTGAATGATTGCCATGAGCGAATGATTCAGATGCTGGCCAGCCTGTCCCTGTGCCTGTACTCTCTTCCGTGTGTGTGTGTGTGTGTGTGTGTGTGTGTGTGTGTGTGTGTGTGTGTGTGTGTGTGTGTGTGTGTGTGTGTGTGTGTGTGTGTGTAAGTGTGTGTGTGTAAGTATGTGTGTGTAAGTGTGTGTGTGTAAGTGTGTGTGTGTAAGTATGTGTGTGGTCTCTGGATTCATGTTAGCTGTACGGCAGCAAATACCGGCGACAAAGGCTGCAATATAGTCAGACACCACACACACTGCACTGAGGGAGAGAGTACGCAGGTTGACTCATGATATGTTAAATAAGAAAAATCTCCTTAATGTCGTCACTTCAAACGGTCATTCTACACCACCACCACACCGTTTGTGGCACTACACAATCCAGCTATTGGCTGGATTGTGAAGTGTCAACCAATGGAAAGGGAAGAGGTGGGGATAAAAGACTTCAAACTGCCGCGCAGGCTTCATTCCCCTGATGGCTCGTGGCAAAACTAGTAGGGAGGAGTCCTGAGTGGCATCATGGAACTATAGGAAGTAAAATGCCGAGCTATCGGGAATGGATGCTCGGGCGGTTAGACCGGAAGTCTCATGCAGGGCAGAGCGCAATGACAAAACTCAATGCCTTATTTTAACGGAGGAGCATGTAAGAGCAATCTATGAATAAATTCATGCTTACAACAAATTGGTTGCGCTATCAACCTTTTTTATTGGTCGGAGGTAAACTTAATCCATGCTGGCATGAAGAAAGCTACAGCAAGGATCTAAAGTGGTATATAAGCGAGAGGCAGGGGAGCCCACTGAATTCCCCACATGTGATTAAGACCATTATGATAGTGACCCTACTGACTCAGTGAGTCAGAACCACAAAGGGTGTGGTGGTGGTGTACAATGACCGCTTGAAGCCCTGATGTTGAGGAGATTTTTCTTATTGGCATACTCTGTGAGGGCACCTCTACCTATATCTCCAGTGATCCACTCAATGAAATCCAGGACACTCCAACATGAACTCTTATAATATGTGATAGAGATTGTTATAAGCCCCCCAAACCTTAATTAACCCCTTCACACACATGCAGGCTGCTATAGCTAGGATAGGCGAGTCAACATGTGTTGGCCTCTGCCATACCACTGCACATGGTATATGACATGGGGGGGGGGGGGTTTGTAGGAGAGGGGCCACAAAGCCTCGCCCATCTCCTACAGAGCCCTTGTCCATGTCATGGTCAAGGAGCTCTTCCCCACCTCCGGTACCCAGGAGGAGGTGGGGCTGCATAAGCCTTGGGGGCTTATGTTAGAATCTTGACCCCCAGATGCCAGGCTCCTTCTAGGTAAATAGGTATAGAGGGTCTCTTTTAACCCAATTTCTATTTATTTGGTGTTAAAAATATAATAAACTTTATTCTGGAAAAATACTTCTGTATTCTTTTGTTTTTTATGTGCATCACTTTCTTCTTTGACGTCTTTCTTCTGTCTTCTCCTTTAAATCTGGATTGAAGTGTCCTCCCGCTGGTCGCTAGCCGTCACTCTGTCAACCACCCATCACTCCTTGCAGGAACCATGATGCACCACACTTCTAGACTCACAGCAAAGCATCCTTGAGCCACCCAACAGCGCTTCCCATTGGTCCATTTTTTTAACCAATGAGACGCCATTGAGGAAGATTTTCTTTGGTGCTCTAAACTGACCAATTAAAATCCTCCGCAAGTAGGATACACATTGGTTAAAACCTTGGACCAATGGGGAGAACCGGCAGGAGGCTCTAAGATGCTTTGCAGGGGTTTCCTGAATAACAGTGTAGGAAGGAAAACAATAAGACGACGTGCCCCACAAGCAGCGGAGGACCTGCCGAGTCCACCACTTACTCAAACGCTGGCTCCAGATGCCACGTCTGGAGCCAGCGTTGAGGTTTTTTTTTTACAGTAAATAGGTATGTAGTCAAAGAGGACTCCTTTTACCTACTTAAAATACAGGCATCTGGCTGGGGTTTCCTTGGTAAAGGAGGCTCCCATTTCTTAAAGCGGATCTGAGATGAAAAATTAACTATAGCAAGTAACTTGTCTATATATCTTACCTAACGTTTAGATAGTTTACACATCATATCTAGCTTCAAACAGCTTCAAAAGTGTATGATTATTTATTCCTGTGATACAATGAGGGCAGCCATGTTCTGTTTGTCACATTGTCACAGGCTGAGGGCTGGAGATGCTATCAGCTTGCCAGTGTGTAAATTCAGTCCCCTCTCCTCCTCCCCCCTCCCCTCTGCCTCTGAAATCAATGGCTAGTAACCTCCTCCTCCTGCCCAGACTGAGCTCCCATAAGCCCTTGCTACAGTGCCATAGCACAAAAGGAGCCGTGGGCAAGGCTTGTTTAGTTTATAGGGAATTAGAGTATTAAAAGAAAACAAAAAAAGTATTTGGCTTGAAGAATGCCCTATAAACTATATGTAAGGAACATAATTATGCAACGAGTAAAAGTTTTTCTCGGATCCACTTTATAGAAGCCAGCAGAACTTAGGTGATAGGACGTTTCACTTGATCTGAGCTGGTGAAAAGTTCTCACCTATGTTTAACCAGCCTGGCGGTATGGACGAGCTCAGCTCGTCCATCACAGCCGAAAGCTGCCGCTCAGGCCCTGCTGGGCCGATTTTCATCAAATAAAGTGCAGCACACGCAGCCGGCACTTTGCCAGCCGCGTGTGCTGCCTGATCGCCGCCGCTCTGCGGCGATCCGCCGCGAGTAGCGGCGAAAGAGGGTCCCCCCAGCCGCCTGAGCCCAGCGTAGCCGGAACAAAAAGTTCCGGCCAGCGCTAAGGGCTGGATCGGAGGCGGCTGACGTCAAGACGTCGGCTGACGTCGATGACGTCACTCCGCTCGTCGCTATGGCGACGATCTAAGCAAAACAAGGAAGGCCGCTCATTGCGGCCTTCCTTGTTTATTCTGGGCGCCGGAGGCGATCGGAAGAACGCCTCCGGAGCGCCCTCTAGTGGGCTTTCATGCAGCCAACTTTCAGTTGGCTGCATGAAATAGTTTTTTTTTTATTAAAAAAAACCCTCCCGCAGCCTCCCTGGCGATCTTATCAGAACACCAGGGTGGTTAATGGGAAGCAGTGGCATAGCTAAGGAGGTGTGGGCCCCGATGCAAGTTTTACAATGGGGCCCCCCAAGTTTTACAATGGGGCCCCCCAAGCACTCTGTACTTAGCAATTGATACGGCGCACCAAAATCTGCCAATGGCAACTACAGCGTCAGAGGTGCAAGAAGGGGATGGGGAACAGCTCGTTAATGATAAGTTATTATTACGAGCACAGGACCAATAGAGAGCTAATGCTGTAGCTGAGGAAGGGCCCTTCGGGGCCCCTCTGGCCCAAGGGCCCGATGCGGCTGCAACCTCTGCACCCCCTATTGCTTCGCCCCTGATGGGAAGCATCACTTCCCGGGGGGGAAATCTTCAATTGCGTAGGGGGAAATGAAATCGCTGGGTGATTACATCATCCACTAGCGTTCTTTATTGCCTGGCCAGGTGGTAAATACAATTGAATTAAGCAATGGTTCTGTCACCTGATTGTTAGTGAATTGCATGGGGCCCACGGTGCAATACCTGAAAATACATACATTTAATAAAACTCGGGTCTGACTAGAAAGGGCATTACTCACAGAGCAGTATCTTTTCATAGGCCTTGCTTTGTACAAACAGTGATTTCTTCATTTATAGCCTTTTATTTATTTTTATAAATAAAATAAACAGGAAAACCCCTTCCACATTATCTGGCTAGTTTCTTTTTTTTTTTCTAAAATGCACTGCACAAAATATTATCCAAACATCATAGATTATATCTCTCAGGCTTGGTTCACATTAGGCTAAAATAGCTTACGTTCCGCAGCAGCGGAAGCAATGCATTCCCGATGGGAAAGTTCACATTGCTACGTTCCGCTCAGTTCTGGTCCCTGCTTTCCGACGTTCCCGACCTGCTCGAACCTTCCGATCCACTTCACCAAGCGCAATGCAGCGCAGGAGCGGATGTGTGCCAATGTGAACCCGGCCTCTTACCTCTGGAGCAGCTAGTGGCTCCTGGCAGTATTTCTGAGAGCATGAGAGCACCACCTTGGAGAAGCCAATTCTCTTGCAATGCAACAATTCTGAAGAGAAATATGAATAGGCAATAGGCCTGAATCAGGTCAAGGTCATTTGGGCGTGGGGATCGACAGTAGAGATGGCCTGAACGGTTTGCCCAGCGGGTAGTCCGCGTGGATATCAGCTACCCGCGATGGGTATTGGACACATAGTGCGTTCGGATAATATATAAAAGAAGTAAGTCTGCGCTAAGGAAAAAACACACAATTCAAACAACGTGGTGCGCTTTAACTAATGTACTGCCATATACATAAATTGTCCAAAAGAATTAATGTTAATAAGCGCTCAGAGGCTAGGATAAAGTTCAGTCTCACAAATCACCACTCCAGAAGTCTTCAACAACCGCTGTAAAGTAGATCCTATAAAGATCCAGGACACACGACCACCTCCACAGTATCCAGCCAACACGTCATATAAGAAAAGAGATACAGGACATAGCGTAATCCAGTAGTACATTAAATGCACGTCACCTCTATAGTGCACACTATCCCAGCACCTGGTGCAGTAACACACTCCCCCTGTGTGTCCGCACTCACCCAGATAGCCTCCAATCGATCCGGAGGTATGGATATACAGGCAATGCGGGGATCAATGAACCAGTCACGTTGCAAGTCTAAAACGCAAAGAAGGCTCCAATAGTGTAAAACCATTTAATATAAAAGCTTAAAATTTCAAGGATACACTTCACAAGGATCCGTAGGTCATGCGCATATAACAGATAACTTGAAGCGGTCCCGGATAGCCGCTGCTGCGTATGCCGCCTTGCCTCCTTGCGTCTCCTCACTACTGCCGGTCACGTAGAAGGAAAGCAGAAGGAAATAACTGAATTATTGCAAATTTCCTTCTGTTTTAAGAAGGCAATTACACCAAGCTTTGCTTTTTTAGTAGGAGGGCTTTTTGGTTCCTTTTATCCCCCTATACATTCCTAGTAGTTTGGGTCACCCTGAGCTGCTTGGTTACTCTGTTGTACTCGTCCAAGCCCTATTTCATACAGCCTTATCAATCCCTGCCATGTACTGATGAGGACCAAAAGTCCGAAACAGGCTGTCTACATGTGGGTTTGATATGGCTGTTTAAAACTTAAAGCTATAGGCTTGCTATACACCAGCGGTTCTGGATGCTTGCTTGGCTTAACAAGGGCGAAAAGGGATAATTTGCATATTTAGTGGTAGTGCATTGTGGGTAACCACAAATGTTCATTTATAACTGAATTATTGCAAATTCCTAGTAGTTTGGGTCACCCTGAGCTGCTTGGTTACTCTACTATTGAATATTGATAGTAGTACTGCATGCCTCCAATATGGGAAAAATAACAGGCAGGGGCAGGCCATCCGGCAGGTATTTTCAAGGTCGTGCTGGCGTGATTTTGTGCGGCCCTCGACCAAAGTACAGTGTTCAGAAGGTACATACCCTCAACCCCCAAAATTCTGAGGACGTGGTTGACTGGCTTAAATAGCGCACTACATCTTCTCCAGCTTCCGCACAGAACCTCCTTGATGCACCGTCCTCCTCCTGCTCTGCTTCTGGTTTCCCAAAAAAACACTACCACTAGCAACACAGCTGCTCCACTTGATGTGTCAGAGGAGTTATTCACACATAATGCATTTAGTGATACACTTGGGGTCATCCAGCCAACACGCCCTTCAAGGCCTGCTGTTGCCACCACCCCCCGAATGCCGACATTCCAAAGCTCACCAGTGTGGCATTTGTTTTGTTTGTGTGCCTCTGATACCAGCAGGGGCGTAGCAATAGGGGGTGCAGAGGTAGCGACCGCATCGGGGCCCTTGGGCCAGAGGGGCCCTCCCTCAACTGCAGTATTAGCTCTTTATTGGTCCTATGCTGATAATAATCATTTCTATAGATACTTTGAATAGTGGTAATCATTAACAAACTGTTCCCCATCCCCTTCTTGCATCTCTGACACTGTAGCTGCCATTGGCAGGTTTTGGTGTCCCGCATCAATTGCTATGTATAGAGCGCATGGGGGGCCCCATTGTAAAACTTGCACCGGGGCCCACAGCTCCTTAGCTACGCCACTGGATACCAGCAATGCCATCTGCAACCTCTGCCAAGAGAAACAGTTGTGGGAAGCCCAACATCCAACTAGGGACAACTGCTTTGCGAAGGCACCTGATCGCAAAACACAAACACCAATGGTATGCACACATTAATAGAAGAAGCACACAAATATAATAACATTAGAAATAATTTTTGATAAATTTGACAAACATGCTTTAAGAAAAACAAAAGAAAATAGGTAATACAGTAAGCCAGTCTGCTTGCTACCATCATAAATTTCAATAATTATCTTCCCATCCCATCTAGGCCTTTGGTACATGTGAGATCATGACGCTACGCTGGTCCGTTTACTTGAGCCAACGCACAAACTTAATCTATTATTTTTTGTTAATGACATTGTCCCCACACAGCGTCTCTGCCTGGAGGCCGCTTGATTGCTTTCTCCGCCACCACCAACAGGGCCCAGGACTCTAGGTGGATTCGTGAATTTGTAAGGCCGCTGCTAGCGGCGGCTGCTAACAAAAAGAATAATAATTTTTCTGGTGTGTGTACATGCCTGCCTAATTTTTCTGGCTGCACTGCGGCTGCAACAACAAAACAAAAGGCTTGTACATGTGGCAATTCCCCTTCATGATCCACTATATGGGCTGGAAAACCACCATTGCCTGCATTCTCGCCAACATGCGCACTAGCACAACCATCAATACACAAATAGCTGTTTGCGGAGGTGCGTTAAACAGTGAGTTTGGTCTGTTAGTGTGAAGCAGTACACTACTTACACTAGCTGATCCATATATACACACGCAAGATGTTTTAAAGCACTTTATGCCTCCAGTTTAGGAATGCAATGTCATTTCTGCCCTGTGACAAATGCTCCGGACACGGAGCAGCACAGATTGGTGCTAATCCTATTCTGCACTACGAAGACAATTATGCGAGGGTAATCATTTTCAAAAAGTACCAAAGCAGGTCTGTAACTGCGGGATCTCAGAATTCTGAACTGTGCTGAGCTGTCCATCTGACACTCCATGATCTCTGTACAGCACAATCTTCTCTGGCAGCGCTATTAAGTAGCAGTGGGTACCTAGTGCAACTGGTGGAGAGAGATGCCATAAGGTACAGCTTCCATCCATCCATAATCTCCTGGTGTGGAAGCTGAAAGACTACTAATGGTTAAGGGCTCTGCCTCTGATGTAGGAGTCTTGGGTTCAAATCCTGGCTCTGCCTGTTCAGTAAGCCAGCACCTATTCAGTAAGGAGTTCATTGGGCAAGACTCCCTAACACTGCTACTGCCTACTGAGTGCGCTCTTGTGGCTGCCTCGCAAGCGCTTTGAGTCCGACAGGAGAAAGGCGCTATACAAAAAAAGGAATTATTATTATTATAATATCCTGGTGTGGAAGCTAAAATGCTACTAAGTAGCAGCGGGTACCTAGTGGAACTAGTGGAGAGAGATGACATAAGGTACAGCTTCCATCCAGCCACAATATCCTGGTGTGGAAGCTGAAATGCTAGTAGTAGCAGCCGGTCATCAGAATGAATTTATGCTGGCCACTATTTAAGCCTGTCACTGTCTAAACGGGAACAGCGCACGATTTACCTTGTAGTACTTCTGGATGGCCATCACTACACAAACATTGCTGCCGAGAGAACTGAAAGTGTATGTCCTGAGAGTGTCAACTAATGACAACCCTTTGTGGCGGTGCATTAAACAGTGAGTTCGGTCTGTCAGGGTGAAGCAGTACACTACTTACACTACCTGATCCATGTATACACACCAACATGTTTTCAAGCACTTTAGGCCTCCAATTTAGCAATGCAATGTGATTTCTGCCCTTTAGGGATTATAACCCTGTTCTGCGTCAAATCGTAATTTTACCAGGGACTTTTGGCATGTATCCCACTCTGCCATGCCCCCCTCCAGGTGTTAGACCCATTGAAACATCTTTTCCATCACTTTTGTGGCCAGAAACAGTGTTTGTAGTTTTTAAGGTTTGTCTGCCCTCTGCTGTTTGCAATCTACATGTTGCCACTCGGCACACTTATCCAACGACATGGCCTGACGTACCACTGCTACGCCGATGACACACAGCTATACCTGTCCTTCAAACCTGGTGGAACAGACCCTACCCCAAAAATAAACTCTTGCTTAGCTGAGCTACAGGCATGGATGAATGATAACTGGTTGAAACTGAATGCTGACAAAACTGAGGTCCTGTTTGTCCAAAGCCAGTGCCCGCCATCAAAACAGCTCTATCCTAAAGCAACACCAATCAGGATTGGGAATTCAGACATAAACAGCTCCAACTTTGTGCGCAGCCTTGGCGTACTAATCGATGGGGAATTGAGTTTCAGAAACCAAATTTCATCTGTAGTTAAATCCTCCTTTCATCTGAAGAACATTGCAAAGATTAAACATCTGATTCCCCCAGAGGATCTTCCAACCCTAGTCCACGTCTTCATCACATCACGTCTGGACTACTGCAATGCCCTTTATGTTGGCCTCCCCAAAAAGGACCTGCGTCGCCTGCAATTAGTGCAGAATTCTGCTGCCAGATTGCTAACAAACCAGCCTCGCCACTGTCATGTTACACCGATCCTTCGCTCACTGCACTGGCTACCAGTAGAATGGAGAATACTCTTCAAGATTGGACTGCTGACATTCAAATCCCTGCACAGTCTAGGCCCTGGATACATGAAGGACTTGCTGAAGCTGCACCACACCTCTCACAACCTCAGATCAGCAAGTTCTGTAAACTTGGTCACTCCCAGAGTGCACCTCAAAAAATCTGGAGATAGAGCCTTCTGCCATGCTGCCCCTGCTCTCTGGAACTCCCTACCACACCCAGTAAAGACAGCACCATCCCTGGAGCTATTCAAATCCAGACTGAAAAGCCACCTGTTTAGCCTGGCATTTCCAGATTTATAAAATGTCTTCCTCTGTACCACGATGGTCTGAGCCATGCTTATGCGCTTTGAGTCCCACGGGAGAAGAGCGCTTTACAAATGTTATTTGTTGTTGTTGTTGTTGAAGTCTATTGCAGTTCGCCCGAGTTCGTGGACTTTTGCAGAACTTCGCGTCCGCAGTTGGCAAATCCAAAATCTCAGGTTCGAGCCATCTCTAATCGGCAGGCAGCAGATAGAGGCCTACATTAATGATCAGGAATGCAAACGTGCGGCCAATGTGAACAGTAGTTGATCGGCTAGTGTTAGGAATTAGGTTAATTTTAGGCACTTCAAGAAAGAGTTAGTGTTAGGCATTAGGAGAGGGGTTAGTTTTAGGCACTAGGAAGGGAGGGTTCAAGTGAGAATGGGTTCCGGGTAAATACCAGCAGCATCACCCACCACCCCACTCATGCGGGGGTGCTGCTATACGTACTCAGTATAGCCTCCCATCTGCTGGCAAATGAGGGCCTTCCGGATGCAATTTAATGGTAACGTTTATAACTCTTGGCAGCAAAAAAAGACATGTTACGGTTAGATGCGACTCAGTGCCGTGGCCCCTCTAGACTGTTCATCTTGAGCGCTAGCAAGTGCCTGACTGATGCACAGGATCGGCTGACAGGTGGAAAATTCTCCTCCTTCAGCCACCCATGTGAAAGAGACCTAAGAGACATGACTATGTACTCTATAAAATGCTGTGGAAGATCTCAGCACTACATAAATACACACTAATAACCATCCTAATCATTAATTCATGGGGTACTACTATTATACCAAATAAGGTAGGTTTTACAAGATTGCAAATATGCTATACTGTATGTTTCTTTGTGTGGGCATATACTGTATAAATACCAGCAGTATGGAATTTATATATAAAAATATAAATCTTGTATTTTCTCCCCTTCTATGTTCTTTTAATCTCTTAGACCTGTGTGAGTTCCAGCTTGAGGTTTGGAATCATGCCTTCATCCGAGATCTGCCTTTTAGATATGCAAACTTCTATGTAGGACATTCGTTATCAAGGCCCCTGTTTGCCTTTTATGTAGCAACTCCACGTCAGTGTTCATCATAAACTACACGGACACCCGCCAGATTGACATTTCTCCATTCATGCTCTACCTTAAACAGCATGCAACGACTTCAAAGCGAAGCACATGGCTTTGATGTAACAAAATGAAATACGCCTTATGATTTGTAGAGACTGGGAGGACTTTGAATCTGGCTGCTTTTCTACCCTTAAAGAGACACCGTCACCTTCCCAGCGCACATTTCGGGAACAAAAACGAGAAAGAAAATCGTGCTCAGCTTTTATCTAAAAAAAAAAGGTATGACAGATCTTTTGAATGACAATAGGACGATTGTACAAGAGAAGAAACATCAGAAGTGCAATTTATTGATTCATCTCTGACAAAGCCAACATGAATTGAATACATTTCTTACTAGATATTTGTCAATTAATGAATGTGCATATACAGGCCTGATGAGAATGTTTTCTGCTTGTTTTTTTATTATTATCACTAATGGGCAGCATTAGTGGCGTAGTGCCTAGCATTCTCTACTGGCAGTGCTGGGCCCACTAATCCCAGCCAATGCACTATCTGCAAGGAGTTTGTATGTTCTCCCAGTGTCTGTGTGGGTTTCCTCCGGGCACTCCTGTTTCCTCCCACATCCCAAAAACATACAGATAAGTTACATAACTCCTAAGAGTTCTGGTTCACCATGAGCTTGCTGGGCAATCTATAACATAAGAAAGTAACATGGGCACCAATGAGCATTTCTGCCTTTTAATTTGCTAGTGGTTCCGTTAACAGATGTGAGAACAGACAGTATGCACCACCAGTCCATTCCAGCAGCACACAGGGACTAAGAGTGGTCGTCAACAATTCTGTAGTGCTTCCTCACGGACGCATACTAAGTTCCATGATAGGAATGCTCGCCGCCATATCGAGGGCTTGCCTCTTAAGACATGCAGCCCCTCTTCCAAAAGATGGAGTGTGGCATCACGTCTGCCTCCCAGGCCGCAGCAAGGCGGTCCACGCTGAAACTCACCCCCACACTTCTGGATATATCCCCTCCACTTTTTGCTGAGAGCTGCCCTTGCGGGATAAACGTCACATAGCGGTTCCTATGGCCACCTGACACTTGTGCGCCTACCTCCCCACTGAGCGGTTTCCACTGCTCATCTATGGAGATAGTGGAAGTGACTAATGCGGATGCCCCGCCACACAAACATCCTTAAAGAGGCCACAGCATTGGATCATACATCACTCAGAGATTAGAAATATATCCTTAGGGTGACCGTCTGAACAAAAGGGAAAGTGTGAACAGCGCAACCTAGTTAATGTGTACAGGAAGTAAAGAGAAGAGAGATACCCACACAGAGAGAGAAAGGGAAGAACCATAACAAAGGAGCATGAAATTCAATATTCCACATTCTATGCAAAAGTGCCTCACCAACTATACTATATTATATAATATATTACTGGAGGTTTTTGTACATACAAGAGTTACCATAGTATTAGATAATTTCTATCATTGAAGGCCTAGCCTGTAGCATTACTTCTAGAGATCAATAGAGCCTCCCCTCTGGGGGAGGATATTTCCTCTGTTGCCACCCCTATTCGGGGCTTTAACCATTTCAAGCCCTGCCATTTTCATCACAGCGGGATCTCCATTATGATTCTCATGTACATGTTTCGGAACGTCAACACAATTAGGAATTGATGTTATATGTTCTACAAGACGTTCCCTAACAGGTTGGGTTGTCTGACCAATATAGAAGGCGTAAGGACAGAAATTCATCTCCACAACAAATTTGGTCTTACAGGTGAAGTTTTTAATGCAATGTGTGTAATTAAAAATTCAAGTAGGGTAGTTTACAAGGATAAAGACCCTGTGCCTCTAAACTGTCCTAACCTAAGTCAAAGATCAAGGTTCACATGCTCACTCCATGTCACCATCTAACTCACCCTGGTTCCCCTACAAAAAAAAATACTAAAGGGCCATTGAGAGCTCTGGGAGTCACATTTTCATCTTTCTAAAATTTGCTAGTTCCTACCTATTTCTTTCATTCTTCCCAGGGACAGATTTTACATAAGGCACTGTAGGCTTATGCCTACAGGCACCTTATGTTTTAGAGGTGGCTTCCCTTTGCAAATGTCCCCCCCCCCCCCGCCCCGCCCTTGCACTTCCTCCCTTGAAATTAAAGTGTGCTGCAGTCACTTCACTTCCCCAGCCCCAGCAGAGATGGGATGTAGAAGGGACGTACTTAGGGTATTTGGCACCTGATGCTGATTATTTACAGACACCACAAACCCCCCTAGCAATTTTTTTGGGGGGTGGGAGGGGGATGAGAGGTTGGAGAACTAAGTGTATTAGGACTAATGAAATAGGACAAGAAGTGAGTGAAAATGGGCGTGACCATGAGAGGATGTGGGTAGAGCTAACTGTAATCTAACAATTTAACGCAGCCTTTCTCAACCTTTTTTGACCCTTTTTTAACCCTTTGGAAAATTTTCAAATTTCGGGGAACCCCTGGCGCACGCGCGTGAGTGTGTGTGTGTGTGTGTGTGTGTGTGCATATATATATATATATATATATATATATATATATATATATATATATATATATATATATATATATATATATATATATATATATAAATAATTTTCCCTATATTAAAATCGGACCCATTTCCTCTTTATAGTATGGCACCTGTGCCCCCTTTACTTAGTGTGGCCCGCTATGATCCCCTTAACAGGTATGGCCCCCTTTGTCCCACTTGTTAGCAGTTATGGCCCCCTTTTGGGTGGCTGCTTTGTCCCCCCAGTTTGTTTGGCTGCTATGTCCCCCTTGTTTGTGGGACTGCTTTGTCCCCGTTTCTGTGGCTACTATGTCCCCTTGTTTGTGTGGCTTCTTTGTTTCCGTGCTGCTGTCCCCCCTTTCGGTGGCTGCTTTGTGTGTTTGTGTGCTGCTGCCCCCCCTTTCTGTGGCTGCTTTGTCTCCCCTTTCTGTGGCTGCTTTGTCCATTTCCGTGCTGCTGTCCCCCCTTTCTGTGGCTGCTTTGTGCGTTTGTGTGCTGCTTTCCCCCCTCTCTGTGGCTGCTTTGTCCCCCGTTTCTGTGGCTGCTTTGTCCCCCCTTTCTGTGGCTGCTTTGTGCGTTTGTGTGCTGCTTTCCCCCCTCTCTGTGGCTGCTTTGTCCCCCGTTTCTGTGGCTGCTTTGTCCCCCCTTTCTGTGGCTGCTTTGTGCATTTGTGTGCTGCTTTCCCCCCTCTCTGTGGCTGCTTTGTCCCCCGTTTCTGTGGCTGCTTTGTCCCCCCTTTCTGTGGCTGCTTTGTGCGTTTGTGTGCTGCTTTCCCCCCTCTCTGTGGCTGCTTTGTCCCCCGTTTCTGTTACTGCTTTGTCCGTGTGCTGCTCTCTCCCCCCTTTCTGTGGCTGCTTTAGTCATTGGTGTCAGTGCAGGGAACAAAAAAAAAAAAAACATACTTACCATCTGACGTCCTTTCCTCCTTGAAGCTGAGATCCTGTTAGAACTCCGCGCGTGCCGGAACTATAGAGCTGGCTTCGGGTGATGCGGCTGCTTTGTAGATCCATCCGCCGCATCACTCGCAGCAGCATGAATGAATCCTGCTGCCGCCGCTGCTATGCTGTGGAGCAGCTATGGAGCCGCTATGGAGCCTGCTGCCGCCGCTGCTATGCTGTGGAGCAGCTATGGAGCCTGCTGCCGCCACTGCTATGCTGTGGAGCAGCTATGGAGCCTGCTGCCGCCGCGGCTATGCTGTGGAGAAGCTATGGAGAAGCGGGACTATATTGTCCCTCGGAAGTGTCAAATTGACACGGAACCCCGGTTGAGAATAGCTGATTTAACACAAAGGCAAGGGTCTGAGTTTCATCCCACATGCATGATAAGGCAGTGTGCATCCCCCTAAACAAACAAACCCCAAAACACACACACAAACAGCATCTCCCCATGACATGGTGGAATGGGAGATGTGCATCATGGATTGCAGATGATAAATCTGCAGAAACTACATGATGCTATCATGTCAATATGGACTAAAATCTCTGAGGAATGCCATGAAGGATTAAGGCAGTTTTTAAGGCAAAAAGGGGTCAAACTCAGTACTACCTAATAAAGTGGCCAGCGAAATATATCAATTTTCCTGTTTGTAACGATTGGTGTCAACACGCAGAGAGAATATGATTATTGGTGATCTGCAGATTCACCAGTAATGCAGATATACACCAGATTATGAATGATCTGCAGAATCACTAATAATCCAGGTATGTCTAACCTCTGGACACCTGAGATATGAGTGTACAATGTAACAGTAGCACTTAGAGAGAACCGCCAGAGGAACTGGAGGTATGAAGAAGAAGGGATTTCACCTCAGACTGTGGGTGAATCCCTAGGCCAAAGGCTCCCTAGGAGAGGGGCCTAGGCTTGGTTGCAGGAAGCCCTGCTGCTAATATAAACAGGCTTGCCCTAACTAGGTGTGAGGGCCTATGCTCTATGCCCTGGAACCGGGTTAAGGTATAAAATAGAAATGGCACAGTATCCTAGTCTTGGGTGTGAGGTCCGTAGTCACAACACCCTGGAACTGGTCTAAAGCATAACATAGAACTGACACAGTATCCTAGTCTTGGGTGTGAGGTCCATAGTCACAACACCCTGGAACTGGTCTGAAGCATAACATAGAACTGACACAGTATCCTGGTCTTGGGTGTGAGGTCCGTAGTCACAACACCCTGGAACTGGTCTAAAGCATAACATAAAACTGACACAGTATCCTAGTCTTGGGTGTGAGGTCCATAGTCACAACACCCTGGAACTGGTCTAAAGCATAACATAGAAGTGACACAGTATCCTAGTCTTGGGTGTGTGGTCCGTAGTCACAACACCCTGGAACTGGTCTAAAGCATAACATAGAATAAGCATGAGAAAGTATTCTAGCTCAGTGTGGATTCCCAGGTCCTTCCTGGTTCAACCACACTGTAGGATCTGACTGAGGTCTGTGTGCTAACACATAAGCATTTGCAACGGCAGACGATGTGAGACTGAGGGACAAGTGGTTATATAGTGCAGCGCTGCCCAGCGCCGTCCAGTCCCTTCCAGCCAATCCGCATACAAACTTGGATCAGCTGACCAAGGGAGTCAGCTGATCCCTCTCTGCTTCCCATAAAGCTTCTGTCTCGCCGCGCGCGCGCATGTATTCCTCAGCCTATGTGCACAGGAAGGCTGCACCAGGTCAGACACGTCGCCGCGCGTAAACCGCCGGACTGGACGCAGAAACGGCCGCCACGCCATCAGAGCACGCAGCGGCCATTCCGCAATCCTTTACACTGTTGTGTTTCTTTTGGTTTATGTATTAGGATACCATTTAGCATTCACGAGCCCCCAAAATGCCAAGTACTGTAACAATAATCCAAAATTATCAAATTATCAAATGCAGCCATTGTGACCATCAAATAATAAATGCAGGAAATGTTATCTCTTACACATGCAATACAGCAAACATTATCTGCGACACATGCAATACAGCAAATGTTACCTCCGATATATGAAATGCAGCAAACGTTATCTCCGGGTCAGAGATGAATGTGCAGGTGGGATAGATAGGTCATCACCTAAACTACTGCACCCACTGAAAACTGGCTTCCCCGGCCAGCGGCTCTACACTATGTGTGTGTCACTATGCGAAGTGTGAATGAACACATACTGTCACTGTGCCCAAAGAGCCCTTGTAAATCTTATTATTAGTCTACCCAAACCCACCTTAATTTATATTATATTTGAAGCACTTGTCCTGCAGCTTTTTGATAAATTTGTATGATATAGAACGTCTGTCTGATTTGGGCTATGTAGCCTGTTTCCCCCGCCTGAATTATCTTTCAAAGCTTTTAAATGACCCAGCCAACTTCAAACACTTCCTCCCATTGACATTTACATTTCCCCTGGTCTATAAAATATGAATTTCCTTTCCCTTAATCTCTGAGGATGTGAACATTGTTCCTAAACCAATGAGGGAAGTGGTCTTCTGAATGGCTATGACCTCACACTGCCTTTCTATATGTATATTCCTTTATTATCTTGAGTGACATTTCTTGATAAATAAGTTACTATTCCACCTTATTAAAATGATCAGCATCATGTATATTTATGTAAACTACTTCCCATTTACCCAAAACATGTTTCTCTGTTGAGGCATGTTTATAAGGGGTATTTAGGTTGTGTATCTATACTGCAATCAGATGCAAATTTAAATGAGTAGCAACTCCTACAAATGTAGGGAGGCTCTGGTCTGTGAGGGGAGTACGTATTGCGGTGTCACTGCTTGATTTGCCCTGGTAGTGGCATTAGTAGTAAAATAGTCATTTACATGACTGATATTTTACCATGCACTAGCCAGCATCCATTCTCACTTACACGCTCGCCTCCTAGTGCCTAAAATCGCTCTCCCACCTCCCACCTAATGCCTAAACCTAACCCCCCCTCCTAGTGCCTAAAACAACCCCCTTCAAGTACCTAAAATGAAACAAATTCCCTCCCCCCCACCTAATGCCTAACCCTAATCCTCCCACCCCTTCCCTATAAGTGCCTAAACCAAACCTCCAAATCTTTGTGCCCAGATGAGAGACCACTAGCTGTAGAAGATCATCTACAATCAGCTACAGTTAATTCCTATCTAGTAGCCGATTTGCATCAGCTACCCATCTTACCGCTAAGGTGTCTGAGTACTGTTAATTTACACAGGTATCTATTAGATGCATGCTTACTTTAAAAAGACCGCCGCAAGTTTTCCACGCCGCGCATGCACGGAAGTGTATTTTGTCAATACACATCCGTGCACGTCATCAATTAGGCCATGGGAAGTGAGCACTAGAGAGCGTCACTTCCTGTATGGCCCACTACCAGAAGAGGATTACTGCGGTAATCCCAGAAGGCCTGTTTTTGGCGGTGCGGTCCCTGGACCACACCGCTACCACCAATATGCAGTGTGAAACCGGCCTAAAGTGTATCTGCAGTCAAAGAAATAAGAAACTATTACATTCAACGTCCATCATAGTTAATGCAAGAAAATGTTTTCATTACAGCCTAAAAATATGACTGTCAAAACCAGTATGAGTGTTGTCTTTTATCGTGCCTGCCTTTGGTTCCAACTTACACAGCTTCTAAACAAAACAAGTCAGATGAATGCACTGCTAGATTCACCTCTCAGTAATCCGCCTATACAATTTCCTCTGCCCCATATCACATATCCTTGTGATAAGTCCTGTTGGTATATTTACCTAATTTGACTTGTAAATGAGATGAGAAAGAGGGAAAAGCCAACACTCAATGAGGGAGGGAGTTAGGGAACTCTGGACTGAGGACTCTCCCACACAGAAGCTGGCTGCATTCAGCAGACATTAGGCTCAAGTCACAATAAATAAATACTTTTTTTGGGGAAAATTACTAACAATGTTAATTACCGTTTTTCCCACCACATTCACAATTCTTTTTCCTCATGAGAGTAAAAGTCTGTAAAAAAAAGTGCAGAAACAAAACAGAAGGAGGCAAAGGAGATTGGCACCAGATGCTAAGACGGGCAGAGAGTGGGGGTAGCAGGTGTAGATGGCCGTGCCTCCAGACCAACCAGAAAACGTTATTGGCACACAGAGAGAAAAGAATCCAGGCACCAGTAAATGTGAAGCAAATCTTGAATGCACCTTAATTCATCCCCATAAATACACCTGACAAGCAGTAAAGTGGAAGTCTGACAGCCGTTTCGCAGTAATAACCTGCTTCTTCAGAGGCAACAATTATAGGCAACAAGTATAATTGGTGCCTCTGAAGAAGCAGGTTATTCCTGCAAAACGGCTGTCAGGCCTCCACTTTACTGCTTTTCAGGTGTATTTATGGGGATGAATTAAAAATGCGTTCAAGATTTGCTTCACATTGACTAGTGCCAGTGCAGAAACAAGGCGGAAATAGTTTAAAAAGTTGTTAAACTGTCGTTAAAAGTGCCGACAAAGTACAAAAAAAAATTTGTTTCCAGTGGAAAAATTCTAAAATTCAGCAAACAGCTCAAAAGGCTCTTGACTACATCTAATTGGATGTGAAGTGAAAAATAGCACCAGGCACTTACAGATGATCAAACAATCAGTAATTAAGGATAAAACAATGGGCTCTATTCACTAACAGGCAAAAACACCGCAAAATTTTACCGCTATATTTCCGCCAGCGGTAAACTCCGCATTTTTTCCACATTCACTAATATTTTCCGCATGTTTTCCGCATGCGGGAAAAAAGATGCGGAAACAGCCATTATTCATGCGGGAATCATGCGGTAAAAAGGTCGCATGAAAAAGTGTTTAAAAGAAAAAAATTAAAGTCCACCAAGCACAGCTCTTAAGCCTCCACACTTCATTAAAGTCAATGGGATGCGGAATATATCACCTACTATTTGTAGGTGATAAAAAAAAAAAAATCGGTAAATAACGACGAAATGATGCACCTGAACATTTTTGAGAATTGATTTTTTATTGCGGAAAATACCGACTTTTGCGGAAATTTTTCCGCATGAATCTCACACTTTTACCGCACTTTTTCTGCATGCGGAAAAAACATGCTGAACATTTTGAGAATTTCAACTTGACGGTATTTTGGTTGCAAACTTCCCGCATGTGCTTTACCGCATGCGGGAAGTCTTTGAGAATAGAGCCCAATGTGCTCTATTTTCATCGTGAAATTTCTTTTTTGCTGAAATTACCTCTAAAATGATTTTTACTTACCGCACTTTTATCACTTTTTTACCACACTTTTTCCACACACGGTAATTTCAGGTGGAAAACATTGTGAATGTGGACAAGGTCATACTTCAGTCAGTAATTTTTTGACACTTTGTAAATAGAGGCCATTACGAGATAGTTACCTCTCCAGGATCTACAAGGATGTACATGACCCCTCTTCCTCCTCCCAGGCATTCCATCTCTATGGAGCTATTGGGCTACAGACAGTATCTATGAGAAACTGTCCATTCCCTCGTAGAAATAATTGCTTTCTGCTGTAACTCCGAGATACATAACATTACCTAAGCAGTTAAGAAACCTGACATAAGTGTTATATAGAGGATGCCAAAAGCTTTTCCCTTTTACCCATGCTGCTTGGCTATGGTATATACTCGCAAGCAAGCAAGCTGATCTCCTGCACTTAATACTTTTTTGAATCATTGACCTAGAATGGGCATAGAGATCAGGTGTTCTGACTCCACTGACTGTTTGAAGCCGGTGTGTGACTCAGACACTACAGAAGCTAAAAGACAGACAAAATGGATTTCAAAGAATATGTAAAGGGCAGTCTACACACATACTCCTCTGACTACAGATTTTCTTTAAAGCTAGTAATAATATTACATTACGGTCTCCAAAACTTTGCCGCTTCAGGTACTACAATCCCAGGCTTTGCTTTGTTCAATGGTTACTTGTACTGTTTAAACTTATAACATGTATACCATATATCTATTCTGCTAGCATCCATTTATTACTTAGTGCTATCCAGTATAGCCAGTGTAACCCATACAAACTCACACAAACAGTTTTGCTATGTTCCCAGTGATCATTGGCCTAGCAATAGGGGATGCAGATGTTGTGACCCTAGACCAGCAGGGCCCACCATGGAGCCTCCTTCAACCTCTGTATTAGCTTTTCATTGGTACTATGCTGATAATGAACACATATACCGTATATACTCGCAAGCAAGCCGAATTTTTGACCCCCAAAAAGGGGGTCAAAAGTTGGGGGGTCGGCTTGCTTTCGAGTCACCTGTGGTCAGCGCATAGCCCCGCAGCCGCCGCTATCACCTGAGCTGGCGCCGCATTCTCTATTATTCTCCTCTCCGCTCGTAAAGTAATTCACTCACAGCACCGCACCCCACGGGGCTGCTGTGATGACGAGGCAGGAAGCCATAGAGAGAGAGCGGTTCCCATAGGTACAGGAAGCCGCTCTCTGTATGGCTTCCTGCCTCGTCATCACAGCAGCCCCGTGGGGCACGCTGCTGTGAGTGAATTACTTTACGAGCGGAGAGGGGAATAATGGAAGATGCGGCACCAGCTCAGGTAATAGCGGCGACCGCGGGGCAGGGGAGAGGAGGGGGCACTAGCCGGGCACTGTACTAGCTATACTGGGGCGCTATACTGGGCACTACCTACCTATACTGGGCACTATACTAGCTATACTGGGGCACTATACTGGGCACTACCTACCTATACTGGACACTATACTAGCTATACAAGGCACTCTACTAGCTATACAGGGCACTATACTAGGCACTACCTACCTATACTGGGCACTATACTAGCTATACAGGGCACTATACTAGCTACACTGGGGCACTACCTAACCATACTGGGCACTATACTAGCTACACTGGGGCACTACCTACCCATACTGGGCACTATACTAGCTATACTGGGGCACTACCTACCCATACTGGGCACTATACTAGCTATACTGGGCACTATACTAGCTATACTGGGGAACTACCTAACTATACTGGGCACTATACTAGCTATACTGGGCACTTTACTAGCTATACTAGGGCACTACCTACCCATACTGGGCACTATACTAGCTATACTGGGCACTATAGTAGCTATACTGGGACACACTGGGGGATCACACGGCCAGCATTTCCTACCCCCGGCTTATATGAGGGTCACTCATTTTTCCCTGTTTTTTTTCAGGTAAAAGTTGGGGTCGGCTTAAATGCGGGTCGGCTTGCTTGCGAGTATATACGGTATATGTGAGGTATCCAGATGATCACCAATTACCATTGAGACCCAATACCCCAATCTCCACCGAAAGCCAAGCCCCCGCCCGACTTTAATGCGAGACTGATTAAGTCTACCTGATTTTGGTTGCCCCCAGGACTTATTTGTGCAAAGTGATCTGAGGCCGAGCTAACCAATGAAACACTCAAAAACCCAGCTAATACAGAGTCCAGGAATGGAGTCAAAGGTCACACACAGGAGGTCAGATGACTTACTAATCCAAGAAATAAAGGAACTCTCAGTGAGGAACCAGCCAGAGGTGATACACGGAAGATCCAGCAGACAGGCAGATGCACCAGGGGATGAGACAAACGTGCTCAAACCAAAGGTCTGCACACAGAGCAATACATAAGCAACCCTTCTCTGAACAGGAAGCTGAACAGCATAACAGGCATGGAGCCTAGGCAGGAAGGACTTTTATAGCACAGGCAACCAATCAGAGAGCAGATGCAAGCCAGACTCACAAGACCATTAATTAATCCAGAGTGTTGTAGGTGAACTTGGCTGCAAGCCAGCTGCCATGCAAAGAAAACTCACCTGATAAATAATTAACTAAGTGAGAAACAGGTAAGCTTGCTGTAATGCCTAATGCCTGGTACACGCCATGCAATTTCCCGTCAGATTTCAGGTTGAATCGATAATTTCCGTAAGGTCCGATCTGATTCCCAATTGTTTTTCCGATCGACTTTTCCATCACTTTAAGTACAATCAGAAAAATGATCAGGAATCAGATTGGACTTGACAGAAATTATCGATTCCACCCAAAATCTGATGGGAAATTGCATGGTGTGTACCAGGCATTAAGTTGTCACTGGTCGGCGTAGAACATAACAGGAATGTGCAATACTGATTCTCATTCCTAACAATGTGCTTTGAATAGTGGTAAACATTTACAACCTGCTCCCCTCCTCTGCTTATACCTCTCTGAAAATGGAGATGTCTTTGGCAGGTTTGGGGGCTCTTTATTAATTGATATCTATTGAGTGCTTGAGGGGGCCCAATGCAATGCTGGGAATACACGGCTCGATTTTGAGCCATTAACCACTTCAGCCTACAGCTTCGAAAATCTTATGCATCCAAGCAATGTTCACCTCCCATTCATTCGCTAATAACTTTATCGCTACTTATCAAAATTAATTGATCTATATCTCGTTTTTTCCGCCACTAATTAGGCTTTCTTTAGGTAGTACATTTTGCTAAGAGCCACTTTACTGTAAATACATTTTAACAGGAAGATTAAGATAGAAATGGAAAAAAAACATTATTTCTCAGTTTTTAGCCATTATAGTTTAAAATTAATACATGCTACAGTAATTAAAACCCATGCATTTTATGTGCCCATTTGTCCCGCTTATTACACCATTTAAATTACGTCCCTATCACAATTTATGGCGCCGATATTTTATTTAGAAATAAAGGTGCATTTTTTCAATTTGCGTCGATCACTATTTACAAGCTTATAATTTTAAAAAATGTAATAAGATACTCTCTTGACATGTATATTTAAAAAGTTCAGACCCTTAGGTAACTATTTATGTAGTTTTTTTTTTTTTAATTGTAATTTTTTTTATTATTTTTTTTAATACAAAAATGTATTTGGGTAATTTTAGTTTGGGAGGTAAATAGCCAATTTTAGATGTAAAATAATGTATTTTTTATTCAATACAGGTATGTGGGTGCAGTTTACTATTTGGCCACAAGATGGCCACATTCAAAAAGTTCCTAGATGCGAACGATGTCGCATCTAGGAACTAAAATGAAGAGAAGTTGTTTCCTGGGGGCAGAAATACCACGCTCTCTGATGAGAAAGCGTCGGTATTTCTGCCGGGGACTTGGATCGGTGAATGGGAATTATATTCCCATTCACTGATCGGGGGGGCAGCGGGAGGTAGCGGGGGCGCGCGCGGGCGCGCGCCCGATCGCGCGCAACACACGGCTGCAGCACCACTGCCTATCTGGACGGATATATGCGTCCAGATATGGCGAAGTGGTTAAGTTTGCTTGATAGATAAAATTTCCGACATGTCCGATCTCCCGCCCGACCGTTTCGCTGCTTGATTCCAGATGGAAGAAAATCGAGCGGAAGATAAGAGAATTGACTGCGGAATCGAGCAGCGAAACGAGCCTTGTATGCCCAGCATTAGGCCTCTTTTCCACAGACTGTTGAACTGTGTGCTCAGCAAGCAGTTACTAGGCAGCAGTGAGCAGTTATCAGGCAGCAGAAAACAGTTCCCAGGCAGCAGCAAGCAGTTGTGAGAGTTTGAGGGGCATTTCACTGCCTATTAACTGTCCGTGGAAAAGAGGCCTAAAAATCACACTGGAGCCCACAGTGCCTTTGCTGCATCGCACTGCAGGTGTCCTGAAACACATGCACGGCAATGGAAGAGTTTTCACTACGTGCATGCTGCAGATTCTTGCATGGCCGCAAACGACAGCAGCTGCGTCCCATCTCCTCCAATACACTTCCGCATCGGGAGATGCGGAAGTGATGCGGCCGGCAGCGGAAGTGATGCGATGCGGCTAGGTAGCCGCATTCGCATCACTTTACAGTGGAAACTGGCCCTTAGATTTTGCAACTGCTGTTCAGGAAATGCTGTTGAACACAAAGAAAACCCTGAGAATCCCCCATGAGGAGATGGGCTGACCCAAAACCAGGGGTCGAGTCGGGCGTGAACGTGGGTGGGCGACGTCCACCTGATTTTTAGAGAGGGTGGACGTCATCCACCCTGGCATATGTGGAGTGAGAGAGCGCAGTGAAGGGGGAGCGTTGAGCACAGCGGTGGAGAAGGGGGGACGTATCCCCCTTACCTCACCTTGGGGCTCCCCCTCCCTCGCTCTCCCCTTCAGAACTAAAATTTGCGGGCAGCTGGCAGCGGGCGAGACTTACCTGTGCCTCGTTCCAAGCGCCGGGTAATTTCTGCGTGCTGCTGCTCTGGTCTAGATCAGACTAGCGGCAATGGAAAGCCCCCTCTTGCGCTGGAACAAGGAAGAGGTAAGTCCCGCCTGCTGCCAGCACATTTTAGTTCTGGAGGAGAGAGTGAGGGAAGGGGAGCCCCAAGGTGAGGGAAGGGGGGGGGGGGGAGAAGTTCCCCCTTCCCCACTGCTGTACCTACCGCTCTCCCTTCTCTGAGCTCGCCCCTCCTGCTGGGGGGACACCGGCTACCTATTCTGGGGACACCTATAGACCTGGCTATCTGTACTGGGGACATCTATACACCCGGCTATCTGTACTGGAGACACCTATAGACCTGGATAACTATTCTGGGGACACCCCAAGACCTGGCTACCTATTCTGGGGACATTATACACCTGGCTACCTATACTGGGGACAACTATACTCATGGTTACTTATACTGGGGACACCTATAGACCTGTCTACCTATGCTGGGGGTACCTATTTTGGGGGGGGACTGCTGTCAGATTATCTGTATTTTTGGGGAACCGCTGTTAACAGATTAAGTGTATTTTGGGGAACAGCTGCCAGATTATGTGTATGTTAGGGGAAAGGCTGCTGCTGCCAGATTACGTGTATTTCGGGGAACTGCTGCCAGTTTGTGTATGTTTGTGGGACCACTGCTGCCAGAATACATGTATTTTGAGTGTTACATGTATTTTGGGTGATCTGCTGCCAGGTTTTGCAAATTTTGGGGAACTGCTTCCAGATTATGTGTGTGTTGGAGAAACTGCTACTGCCAGATTGTCTATTTTGGGGGAACCACTGCCATATTATCTGTATTTTGGAGGAATGCTGTCAGATTACATCTATTTTTGGGGGATACACTACAGAAGAGCACAAACTTCCCCGGCAGACCTTTTACACCATGGCTAAGGTCATGTATATTTGTCCCCACCCATGACCACGCCCACGCTATGCTTGACCATCCCCATTTTTGGGTGCAGGGGTTTTTAGGGTGACTCCACTCACCTCTTTTCCCTGGACTAGACCCCTGCCCGAAACCTGTCCGTTTTTACAAATGTGAACAGGAGTTACAAGCCGATAGCTTACCCTCTTGCCAACAGTCAGAACTGCACATGGAGAGGGGCGGAGACTGAAGTGAATAATGAAGATGCACTCACAAGCTGGAGGTCTGTGTGACAGACAGCAAGCTGGTGCTGCTATTGAATGACATTCAGAATCTATATTATACCAGCAAGCACACCCCTCTGAACTTGCAGCTTTGTCTGATAAGTGCCTTCATTTGCTTCATGGTAGAACCCCCTGGCTGAGTCCCAGAATCCCTCGGGGTCCCATACACTTCTCCCCCCCCCATGATGCTTTCAAAGTACAAAAGGAATGGTTTTACCAAATAGATAACTCATTGCAAGCATGACTTAAAGGCTTAAAGCACACCTTACCCAAGGCAAAGTTACATAAGGTAAGAACAGAGCTATGTTCATGCTGGATCCACATATATCTGGCTTGCTATGATGTTCTCTACTATCCCCTCAAAGAGACTCTGTAACAAAATTTTGAGCCTTATTTCTCCTATCCTACAAGTTCCTATGCCTGTTCTAATGTGCTCTGGCATACTGCAGCCTTTTCTAGTTGCACTGTCTCTGTAATAAAACTTATCTTCTTTCCTCTGTCGGGCTCAGGCTGGAATGTGTGGAATGTGCAGCACTGCTTGTGATAGGCAGAAGCTTTACACACCCTCTCCAAGCTCTCCTCTCAGCCTATCACACTCTGGTTAGCAGCCATGTCTATTGTTTGTAAACACTGCCTAAAACTAGCAATTACAAGCCAGGATTGCAGCAGGGAGTGGCAGAAACAGCACAGAGGGGCCCAGGAGAACATAATGAATAGAATGGTATGCTTTTTATTGTAAGAATTTTAGAGTACAGATTCTCTTTAAAGGAGTACTGTAGGGGGCCCTTAGGGAAAAAGAGTTGAACTTACCTCGGGCTTCCAATGGTCCCCCGCAGATGTTCTGTGCCCACACAGCCACTCGCCGATGTTCCGGTCCCTGCCGCAGGCTACTTCCGGAATTTACCACTGCACCTGCGGGGCAGTCTCCTCGCTCCCGCTGACGTCACGGGAGCGTACAGTACGGCCTATGCCTGCGCAGTGCGCTCCCGGGACATCAGCGGGAGTGAAGGGTAGGCCGTGCCGGTGCAGTAAGACGCAGTGGTTTTGCGACTTTAAAGTTGCAAATTCCGGAAGTAACCAGCAGCGGGAACAGGACCATCGGCGAGTGGCTATGCGGGCACAGAATGTCTGTGGGGGAGAATTAGAAGCCCCACGTAAGTTCAACTCTTTTTTCCTAAGGGCCCCCTACAGTACTCCTTAACCTCCTGAGCGGTATGGACGAGCTCAGCTCGTCCATCACCGCCGGAGGCTGGCGCTCAGGCCCTGCTGGGCCGATTTTCTTCAAATAAAGTGCAGCACACGCAGCCGGCACTTTGCCAGCCGCGTGTGCTGCCTGATCGCCGCCGCTCTGCGGCGATTCGCCGCGAGCAGCGGCGAAAGAGGGCCCCCCTAGCCGCCTGAGCCCTGCGCAGCCGGAACAAAAAGTTCCGGCCAGCGCTAAGGGCTGGATCGGAGGCGGCTGACGTCAGGACGTCGGCTGACGTCCATGACGTCACTCCGCTTGTCGCTATGGAGACGATCTAAGCAAAACAAGGAAGGCCGCTCATTGCGGCCTTCCTTGTTTATTCTGGGCGCCGGAGGCGATCGGAAGAACGCCTCCGGAGCGCCCTCTAGTGGGCTTTCATGCAGCCAACTTTCAGTTGGCTGCATGAAATAGTTTTTTTTTAATTAAAAAAAAACCCTCCCGCAGCCTCCCTGGCGATCTCAATAGAACGCCGGGGAGGTTAAAGGGGATAGTAGAGAACATCATAGCAAGCCATCGTCTCCTTGTCTAAAAATTTTACTTAGCCAAAAGTCATATTTTTCAAGGAGTGATTACAGGGCCAGGGGAAACAAGGAGAGGAACCGACAATGCATAGAGATATGTGGATCCAGCATGAACATAGCTATGTTCTTACCTTATGTAACTTTGCCTTGGGTAAGGTGCCAGAATCTGGCATGTATTCATGCTTCTGATCGTACTTCTGATGGTTCCAGGGGTACTCAGGCTTGATATACCTAACCAAGAATAACATATTGAGAGTTTTAGAAATAGATAAATATTATTTAAACAACACCAAATTAGTATTTTAGTTAATTAAAAACATTAGTAAATCCTTGGAAATTGTTTAGAACCAAGTATCATATACTATGATTAAATATATATTTGTCAAGGAGTACTTGTGATAATGTTTACTATGCTAGGGGGTACTTGGTGAGTACAGGGTTTTAAAAGGGGTACATACCAATAAAATGTTGAGAAACACTGATCTAGTTGGTACAGCCATTCCTTTTGTATACAAAAAGGAATAGGAACGCTGCTTTTTTTTCCTTTCCTTCCCCCCCCCCCCCCCCCCCTTTTTTTCCTTTTTCCTTTCTTCCCTGTTTTGATGCTATACCATTTATCATAATATATAATGTCTATTGCTATCTTACCATACATCTCATAGTCTGTTAACCCTCTGGGCGATACAATTATATCGCCCAGGAGGTGGCGCGGCACTATTTTTTTACATTTTTTATTTTTTAAATCATGTAGCGAGCCCAGGGCTCGCTACATGATAGCTGCAGCGCAGCGGCATCCCCCCACCCACTCCGATCGCCTTCGGCGATCAGAGTAAGCAGGAAATCCTGTTCAGAACGGGATTTCCTGCTGGGCTTCCCCGGTCGCCATGGCGACTAGGCGGGATGACGTCACCGACGTCATGGACGTCGTGATGTCAGAGGGAGTTCTGATCCACCCCTCAGCGCTGCCTGGCACTGATTGGCCAGGCTGCGCAAGGGGTCGGGGAGGGGGGGGGGCTGCGCGGCACGGCGGGTAGCGGCGGATCGGCGGCGATCGGAAGTTACACGCAGCTAGCAAAGTGCTAGCTGCGTGTAACAAAAAAAAATTATGCAAATCGGCCCACCAGGGCCTGAGAACTCCTCCTGCGCGACATACCCCGAGCTCAGCTTGGGATTATCGCTCAGGAGGTTAAACCTATGTCTGTTGTCAAGCTGTTTATTTATCTTGATGTGTGACCATGGCATCATTGGTTTTTAACTTTTTGACTTTTGTATATTGGCTCTGCCATTTTATATGTGATAATGTATATGTCACTTTAAGAGGGATAGCCATGCCCAATGTGGGTGGGCACCCGACTATTTAAACCTGTGTTGAATTTGTATATGCTGGCTATGATTAAGGAGCCTTTCAGAGCTCCGATACGTGTCAGCCTTTTGTGTGTCTACTGATGTGCTAATAAAGGAAGAAAGGTTTTATACCCACCCTTGGTGTAGCGGGATATCCCCCTTTTTTTGCCTGCATTCCTTTTGTACTTTGAAGCTGCCGATAGGGCATCACGGGGGGAGAGGTGCATGGGACCCCAAGGGATTCAGGGTCCCAGCCATGGGGTTCTACCATGAAGCACATGAAGGCACTTATCAGACAGAGCTGCAAGTTCTGAGGGGTGTGCTTGCTGGTATTTCCCCTATCACCCTACTAGTCCCTCAAGAGGAGGGCATGGAAGGGTAATAGGAGGGAGCATCACAGGAAGCCTGCCTCTTCCTGTCTGAAAGTTTGACATTAGCCAAAAGTCAAATTGTTCAAGAAGTGATTACAGGGCCAGGGGGAACAAGGAGAGGAACGGACAGGGCATAGAGGTATGTGGATCCAGCTTGAACATACCTCTGTGCTTACCTTAGGTAGCTTTTCCTCAGGTATCCTTTAATTGTTACAAGAACTGGTGGTAGTCTTTGACCAATACTAGTCAGATATCTACAGTGTATAAATGTAGTGGTTATATTAACCTCCTTGCCGTTCTAAAAAATCCAGCAAGGAGGCAGTGCCGCACTTTTTTTTAATCTTTTTTTTTTTAAATCATGTAGCGAGCCCAGGGCTCGCTACATGATAGCCGCTGAGCGGCGGCATCCCCCCACCCACTCCGATCGCCTTTGGCGATCAGAGTATGCAGGAAATCCCGTTGAGAACGGGATTTCCTGCAGGGCTTCCCCGGTCGCCATGGCGACCGGGTGGGATGACGTCACCGGGGTGACGTCAGAGGGAATCCCGATCCGCCCCTTAGCGCTGCCTGGCACTGATTGGCCAGGCTGCGCAGGGGTCTGGGGTGGGGGGGGGGGGCGGCTCGGCGCGGCGGGTAGCGGCGAATCGGCGGCGATCGCGTACTACACGCAGCTAGCAAAGTGCTAGCTGCGTGTAGGGAAAAAAATATGCAAATCGGCCCAGCGGGGCCTGAGAAATCCTCTTGCGCAGGTTACCCCAAACTGTGTTCGGGATAACCGGCAAGGAGGTTAACCACATATCCTGTTTTAATTATCAATATATTTGTCAGCGAAACTTATGATACAAAACTATTTTGGAAGCCTTAACTTTGTAACAGTCAGTTTAATTAGTGGCCTACAAGTGCTCCAGGCTGATTTACTAATTCTAATGTATTTTGCTGCAATAACAAAATCACGCCTAAAAATGAAAAATCACATGCGGACAACGCAAACAAATATAACAATTCTTAGGGCCACAGTAAAAGGATTGCAGCGACAGAAGTAGGAGGCAGAGTATGAGTGTGCTTCCCCACTAGAGGGAAGTGTAGGAAGGCAGGAGAGATACCAGAGGATTTCTGCTATCAATTGCTGTACAGGCCAAAGTCGTATAATCACTGATCACATGACCATATGGCATTCCAAGTACACTCATCAGCACTGTGTTATCTCCTATGAAGAAACTCATGTGTGGCGTCTAAAAGGTCTCAGCATCAACTCCCATAAAGAGAAAGAAATAACTGTTTGCGCCACAGTCCATCGCTTTCTCATGGCCTAAAATCATAATAATTAATAATAATAATGATAATCCTAATATTTGTATAGCGCTTTTTTCCTGTTGGACTTAAAACGCTCAAAAGGCTGCAGCCACTAAGTGGGCACTCAAAGGGACACCCTGCAGTGCTAGGGAGTCTTGCCCAAGGACTTCTTACTGAATAGGTACTGACCCTATCCAAGATTCCAACTCTGATCTCCCACGTCAAAGGCAGAGCCCTTAACCAGTACACTATCCAACCAATGAAAAGGTAGCATACATGTATCTCCAGTATTGCAGAAATACCGCTATCCAATATGCCTCCCACAACTCACAGGCAGATGCTGGTAAACATCTATCACTGGATTCTATAATGCTGGGAGCCAACAATGCAACTTCCTGTCCGATCAACGGGTCATCTGACAGGAAGTTGTATCGTGTGTACATGTCCAAACAGCTCCCGATCAATAAAAGGATCAATTTTCCAGTGATAACTTCATAAAATCGATCCCTTTATCAATCAGAAACAGAAGGGACCTGTTGAAGATAATGGTCGAATTCCCATCAATCGGACAGGAAGTTGCATCGCGTGTTCCCAGCATAGGTGGTGTGACACACTAGGAAGCATCACCTTAGTAATTGCACTGCAGCACCCCTGGCCTGGTGAGGCTCCTGTTGAGAAAACACACCAACAAGGAAAACTGCAGAGTGAGATATGCAGCCTGCCATATTTATTTCCTTCTAAACAATACCAGTTGCCTGGCAGCCCTGCTGAACTTTCATGCCTCAATAGTGTGTGAATCACACACCTGAAAAAAAGCATGTGGCAAATCCAGTCAAACATCTGATCTGCATGCGTGATCAGGGTCTATGGCTAAAAGTATTAGAGGCAGAGGATCAGCAGGACAGCAAGGCAATGTGCATTGTTTAGCCTCCTGGGGACCGCCGAGCGTAAATCCTATGCTGCACTTGTGGCTGCTTAAACCTGATGCGGGGTAGAATTTACGCCACCTGCTTTTACCGCTCCTGCCGCGGTCGTGCACACCCGAGAGGGGAGATTAAGTGGACATATGACAGCTGACATCGCCGGCCGATCATAGTGATCACTAAAAGCATCAGCGGTAGGAGGGGAAGAAGAGGGCCGGGACTCACCTTCCTGACGTTCCCCCGGCGATCGTCGCTCCCTTCCACTCTGCCTGGCATCCCTGCCTCTTTTGTCGGGTCACGGCTTGATGACGTCATCAAGCTGGGACCCGGAACTTAGTGGCAATGCAAGAAAGGATGGCGGACAGAGTGGAGGGGGTAGAGCTGCTGATCACAGGACCCTAGGAGGTGAGTAATGGCTGCTGGCTATACAGGGAACACATGTATACTGGGGACACCCATGCCTAGCTATCTACAGTGGCTTGCAAAAGTATTCGGCCCCCTTGAAGTTTTCCACATTTTGTCACATTACTGCCACCAACATGAATCAATTGTATTGGAATTCCACGTGAAAGACCAATACAAAGTAGTGTACACGTGAGAAGTGTAACGAAAATCATACATGATGCCAAACATTTTTTACAAATCAATAACTGCAAAGTGAGGTGTGCGTAATTATTCAGCCCCCTGAGTCAATACTTTGTAGAACCACCTTTTGCTGCAATTACAGCTGCCAGTCTTTTAGGGTATGTCTCTACCAGCTTTGCACATTTAGAGACTGAAATTTTTGTCCATTCTTCTTTGCAAAACAGCTCCAGCTTGGTCAGATTAAATGGACAGCATTTGTGAACAGCAGTTTTCAGATCTTGCCACAGATTCTCGATTGGATTTAGATCTGGACTTTGACTGGGCCATTCTAACACATGGATATGTTTTGTTTTAAACCATTCCATTGTTGCCCTGGCTTTATGTTTAGGGTCGTTGTCCTGCTGGAAGGTGAACCTCCGCCCCAGTCTCAAGTCTTTTGCAGACTCCAAGCGGTTTTCTTCCAAGATTGCCCTGTATTTGGCTAAATCCATCTTCCCATCAACTTTGACCAGCTTCCCTGTCCCTGCTGAAGAGAAGCACCCCAAAGCATGATGCTGCCACCACCATATTTGACAGTGGGGATGGTGTGTTCAGAGTGATGTGCAGTGTTAGTTTTCTGCCACACATAGCGTTTTGCATTTTGGTCCAAAAGTTCCATTTTGGTCTCATCCAACCAGAGCACCTTCTTCCACATGTTTACTGTGTCCCCTACATGGCTTGTGGCAAACTGCAAACGGGACTTCTTACGCTTTTCTGTTAACAATGGCTTTCTTCTTGTCACTCTTCCATAAGAGCCAACTTTGTGCAGTGTACGACTAATAGTTGTCCTATAGACAGATTCCCCCACCTGAGCTGTAGATCTCTGCAGCTCATCCAGAGTCACCATGGGCCTCTTGACTGCATTTCTGATCAGCGCTCTCCTTGTTCGGCCTGTGAGTTTAGGTACACGGTCTTGTCTTGGTAGGTTTACAGTTGTGCCATACTCCTTCCATTTCTGAATGATCGCTTGAACAGTGCTCCGTGGGATGTTCAAGGCTTTGGAAATGTTTTTGTAGCTTAAACCTGCTTTAAATTTCTCAATAACTTTATCCCTGACCTGTCTGGTGTGTTCTTTGAACTTCATGGTGTTGTTGCTCCCTATAGTCTCTTAGACAACCTCTGAGGCCCTCACAGAGTAGCTGTATTTGTACTGACATTTGATTATACACAGGTGCACTCTATTTAGTCATTAGCACTCATCAGGCAATGTCTATGGGCAACTGACTGCACTCAGACCAAAGGGGGCTGAATAATTACGCACACCCCACTTTGCAGTTATTGATTTGTAAAAAATGTTGGGAATCATGTAAGATTTTCGTTACAAATCTCACGTGTACACCACTTTGTGTTGGTCTTTAATGTGGAATTCCAATAAAATCGATTCATGTTTGTGGCAGTAATGTGACAAAATGTGGAAAACTTCAAGGGGGCCGAATACTTTTGCAAGCCCCTGTATACTGGGAAGAATACCGTTGCCTGGCTATCTAAATACAACATGTGAAAATTCTCTGGTCCTTAAGAGGGGGTTAGGCTGATGGTCACCAGAAGGCTACATTGAAATAAATATAGCATTTTCCTCTTCCTTCAGTTGTCCTTTAACGATTGTAGGACAGGCTACAATAACTGCTATTTAATATGGATCAATAAAATAGGCATTTAAAAACTTTGAGCTACATTCACAGTGGTGCAGGGTAATGAGTGCATTATAACGCGGCTTTCCACACTGTAATTCACCACCTATGTGACATTCACAGAGCGGTCGGTGCGTTGCGGTATAACGGCATGCGGCATCCCAACGCACAGCATGCAATGCGTTACTGCCAACCGCGAGACAGTGAAGCATATTTTTAATTGATTGTATGTTTCACTGTATGTGAAGCAACTTGCGGCTAACATGCAGCACAACCCTGCCATCCTGTTGCATAGGGATGCTCAATCGGATTCTGCGGAATTGAAATTTCCAATTGGAAATTGGCCTTGATTTGAATTCGGAAATCTAAAAACAAATATCTGAATTCCGTGGAAATCCGATTTACCGCAACTCGGTAATTTTAGCCCAATCACAGAACTCGAAAGTATTGGAACAATCAGAGAATGAAGAATTTTTCAGCAAAAATCAGATCATTTTAGTTTTTTTAGAAGTAATTTTTCATTTTGTGCATTCTCGGATTAAAAAAAAAAAAAAAAAAGGCCAAATAAAATACTGCTCAAACATCGGAGAAAATGGAAATCGGAAATCAAAAAAGCGGAAATTGGGATTGGCAGAAATCGGAATTTCTGTGGAATCGGAAATGGGCATTTCCGACCATCCCTGTTGCGTTCCTGCTTCTTGCAGGGAATGCAACCGCCACTGTGAATTTAGCCTCAGGTTGCACCAGTTTCTCCTTATTGGACAGTGGGGCGGGGTGATCACCAAGGTACAATCTTCCAACACACTTCTCCTTTAAACTTTCAAGTATGAATTACACATTTCAGCATTAAAGGACAGCCACGTACCTCCCCTCACTTTGACAGGGAGTGGTCTTTCCTTTTACAAACAGCAAGTGAATTGTAGGTTGGTACCACATGCTTCATGATCTGCAGAGCGCTCTCCAGAAGTCCCACTAACTTCCGTCTGGGATTGCTTTACTAATTAAAGATCTGACAGTTTGGCACACACACCCTTCCATTTCCGTTCAGTCTTCAAAAGAGGAAAAAAAATCTAAATATTCCTCCCAGTCATCAGTCACACGACATACTGGTGCTGATTCACTGTGATACAGACTGACGCCTCGCTTCCAAGTGCAATTCGAAGAAAACATGGATAAATATAGCATTTAGGCAACACAGAGATGAATTAACATGAAATGGGGCCTAGGTAACCTAGTAGATTTCTTCCCTCCTTATGGTTTTAAAGTTCCAAGATGGGAAAAGGGTCAGAAAAAGTGGCCCCCCTGACACCCACTGAGCCTTAGGCACCTGCCTAGGTTGCCCGGTGCATGATCCTGCTCTGACGAAATATCACAGCCCAAGCAAGGTTCTCGCAGGGAGAGAGTTCAAGACTATATTTTATTATTTAAAAAAGGGGTAAAAAAAAATCAATTTTTGTAACATTCTTTCGCAAAGCACATTAAAGGCTGTTGCATCAATTAGGACTAATTCCTCTTTTTTTCAGAACCTCTTTGTAGAAAAATCTTATATTTCAGCAATTTGCATTATCCACAAAATCTGCTTTGAAGTTCTAAGTTATGGCAAGAGAAGGATCCACTTATCAGCACATAAAAATGTTCAAAGCTTATAATTCCCTGAAACAGATGTACATTATCATAGGATTTTCTTGTGTCTTTTGGGCTGCATGGGTAATATTGTATCCTATTCCCATTCACAACCCCCCCTCGTTTTACAATCTCTTCTATACCGAAGGATTTAGCCTGCTGTGGCAATCCACACTTCAAAGATTTCTGCCTATCTATTAGAAACAAAGCACAAAGTGAGAACATATGGCCCTTTTTAAATTCCCACATTTAAGTCAATATCATTTCTTTTCTTCTTCAGCAAAGAGAAACAGACTTAAAAGGTTTATCTCCTCCTACTCTAAAGTGAGTGTCTATATTTAATGCCGGCTCAGCAATTGTTTCATTTTCAACACATTAAAAAATAAAGGTGTCAGGTCCACAAAATGTATCTGTGTTAAAGTGATCCGGAGCCAAAGCTCAGGATCGGAATCAGAGCCATACCTTAAAGTGGAATATAACCCTGCATTTCATCTTTGCACTAAAACATTATTTTACAGCATATTATATGCAACCAGCATTTTTTTTTTTTTTACTAGACCAGCATTGGAAGGGTTACACACAGAGCTTGAAAGTTCAGTGCAGTGAAATGCAGATGCATCCAAACTTTAGATAATGTTATCTTGTGTTTACTTACATGTATCAAGTGAGGAATGTGACACATTCTCTGACTACGGAGAAGCTGCTGGAGACAGAGAGACACTGAAAGCTTGTCTGGCTGCAAAACAGCAATGAGTAAAACCAGTTATTAATAAAATGCAAAGTCTGCTCACAAAGCAAAAAACTGTACTTTTGGAAACATATAACTTCTAAATGAATAATAATACTTATGCAGAAATGCAAATATGATAACCGTATGGCATATAAAAAGTAGGAAAACATGTTTTTATTGAATATTATGTCAGGGTTTTAAACCGCTTTAAAAGTGGGAAGCCTCAAGATCCTTTTGAGGCTTCCCTTGCTGATTTGAAGCCCCCTCGTTGAGGGCTGGCCTCCTCCACATCAGGACCGTGCAGCTCTTCCTTCTGAAGTGTCGCTGTGCACTAGCTGGGGAGCCGCAGAGTTTAATTTGACTTGCACAGTAGAAGGGAGGATGTGGCACTGCTGTACTGACAGAGGAGGAATTGAGGACGGCCGACTGGCTGGGGGTGAGCAGTTTGTTTGTCACATACTCACAGCCAGCCAGTGTACTATTGTGTTGAGCTGCAGCATGTCATGTGAGAGCATTAAATGAAGTAGAGTAAATTGTTGGGTGCTGTGCGATCATCCCTAATTGGGGAGTTGTCTGTCCCTGGGCTAAGTAAAGATTTCACGTGCCTGGCTTGATAGATGCCAGGCATCCGTCCGATAATTTCCCATCTCTGTCTTGAAGATAGGGGATTGCATATTACTAGTAGGGAACTCAATAACTCTATGCACAGGCATGACCAGTGTAGAGAAGACACAGGCAAGACAAGACTCAGAGAATTTATATCGCGCACATGTCCATCATAGTCTAGGGCCAACGTTTTAGGGGAAGGCCAGCCAATAAACGTATCTGTGCAATTTGGGGATGTGGGAGGAAACATGGGTGCTTGGAGGAAACCCATGCAGATACGGGGAGAACATACAAACTCCATGCAGCTAGTGCCCTGGTTGGGACCTAGAGATGCAAAGCAAGAGTGCTGCCCATGGTTTACTTATATGTATGACTGCAACGCTACAAAAATGTAAACAGAAAAAAAAATCTAAATATCAAATTGCGCAATCACATACTGCACATGTGCAGAAGAATGCTGGTACACCTACAACTTACTGTATGTGCAAAAATGTGCTTCTCATGGATGGCGTTGACTAGGAATGGTTAATGAGATGCAAAACATTCCGAGTTCAGTATGCAAATTTTGTATGCACATTTAGGATGCATACACACATTCAATTTAGTTTGGCCAATTACTGGCCAATTGTGCCACCTCTATGTAGTATGAGAGCTAACCTACACAATCTGCACAACGTTTTCATAATCTGTTGGCCCCCATGCTACATGGGCCATTTACTTTTGTGCAAAGCACAAAGATAATAAATAACAAACAAGAAACATTTGACAGAAATGCTTCTAGTGTGAATTGAAGAAAAACAACACTATCTGCATTTTTTGGTGTGAAAGAGCGTTCAATGTACAGTATGTAAATACAAAAATAAATAAAGAAGGAACCTGATATTTAGGTCACTGCTGGAAGCAGAGGATCCCTGCACTTGACTGCAGTTCAGGGACCAATCACATTGTTCTCAGGCAAAGAGTGATGTTGTAAATGGATTATATTTAAAATGGTAAAATGTTACCAGTGGGGTCCCGTCTGGGATTGCTTTACTAATTAAAGATCTGACAGTTTAACACTTCAATTAGCTATTAAAAGGTATTCATTTTAAAATACTTTTTTCTTAAAGTATATGTTACGTGAAGTCCAAAAACATATTCTTATCTATGGAGAGAAAAGGCTGTGGGTCCTATAGAACCTTCCCACTCCTCTCATGGTCCCCTGGTTTCAGCGCTGTCACCCCCGCAAGAGCATTTCAATCACTTGGTATTCTATACAGCTCTGAGTATCCTCTCAAGGCATTGGGAGCCCTAGAACTGAAGACAGGCGGATGAGCACTGTGCAAGTGTGAGCGCGCCCGAAGCCTCCCGTGGGGATAGATTTTGTGGAAGTGGATGGAGGCTGGAACAAGGGGATAGAGATGTAGCGAACATCAAATTTTCGGTTCACGAACATCGAACCCAAATTTTCGTAAAAGTTCATGGCAGGCGAACGGCCGCCGACTTTAGCGGTTAATAGCAAAAAATTCAAAAAGACCCTACAGTTTTTGAGAAAATCTATTTTAAAGTTCTCCTTCTGACCGTGGGAAAATTAAATGCCCGCCGACTTTAGCGGTTAATAGCAAAGCCCCCTTAAGTGCTAGAAACACCAAATTTGCAGAAAATGTTAAGAACAGTGAACAAGAGGCAACAATTTTTTCTAAAAGACCTTAGACCGTTTTTGAGAAAATCGATTTTTAAATGCGTTAAATGACAGTTGTTAATGAAGCAAAACCTGTTGACTTTAACAGTTAATAGCGAAGCCCCCTTACATCCTAGAAACACTAAATTTGCAGGATATGTTAAAAAGATAGTGGAAAAAAATATTCTTTTCCTATTTTTTAAAATGTTTTATTTTTTTATGCGCAGTGTGGGATTTTTTTTTTAAATGACGTGGAGTCCCCCCTACTCAGCATATGTATCCCCTTGTCTCCTATGCAGGCTGGGATAGCCAGAATACGGAGCCCCGGCCGACTGGGGCTTCGCACCCTGAGCTATACCAGCCCGCATGGTCCATTGTATGGGGGGGCTTCGGGGGAGAGGGGCGGCTAAGCCTTCCTCTCCCCCCCCCCTCCCAGAGCCCTTGTCCAATCCATGGACAAGGGGCTCTTCCCCACCTCCGGTACCCCAGGAGGAGGTGGGTGGAACGACTCCTGGGGGGGAGGGTTCATGGGGGCCCTCCCAGGAGAAATGAGTACAGGGGTACAAAGTACCCCTTAACCTTTTCCACAAAGTGTTAAATGAAATAAAAACAAGAAAAGTCCTTCAAAATTATCCTGCACATTTGGTGTTTCTAGCATGTAAGGGGGCTTAGCTATCAACCGTTAAAGTCGGCGGGCGTTCGACTTCCATTAAAGTCTATGGTAAAAATGCGAACATGAATTTTTTTTAAAAAAATTGCGTTCTAGGCAAACAGCGAACAGCCAATGTTCGCTGAACACTGCTCGCCGGCAAACTGTTCGGGCCATCTTTAAGAGGGGACCATAAGAGGAACGGGAAGGCTCTATTAGAGATGGCTCGAACCTCCGATTTTCAGTTCGCAAACATTGAACGCGAACTTCCGCAAAAAGTTCGGTTCACGCAAACTTTTCGAACCACAATAGACTTTAATGGGGAGGTGAACTTCAAAAATTAGAAACATTTATGCTGGCCACAAAAGTAATGGAAAAGATGTTTCAAGGTGTCTAACATCTGAGTTTTTGCATGGGGGAGTGGGATACATGCCAAAAGTCCCGTGGAAAATCTGGATTTGACGCAAAGCAGCACTTTAAGGGCAGAAATCACATTGCATGCTAAATTGAAGGCCTAAAGTGCTTTAAAACATCTTGCATGTGTATACATCAATCAGGTAGTGTAATTAGTGTACTGCTTCACACTGACAGACCAAACTCACTGTGTAACGCACCGCACACAGCAATTTGTGTAGTGACGGTCGTGCTGGACTCGTGCGCAGCATGACGAGATTGCAGGTGATGGCGGCTTTCCAGCCCATATGGTCGCCGGGCTGAGGTAGCTCAATGACAGAACAGTGACTGTCCAGCTTATCGAATTTGGTCTGTCCACAATGAAGCACCGACCTTACTATCTTGGATGTGCCCTTCCCCCCACGCTGTGTGCCAGATATGACACCACTTGCTTTTCAACATCACGGTTGGGTATCACCTTTTTTGAGAAATAATTGCGGCCTGGTATCTTCCACTGCGGTGTGTGACTTGGCTTTTGTGTGCTGCTTTTCCTCAGGTGGTCATACATTTGCAGTTTGTGCCTTTGTTAGGAAGTGGTCCCTACGCGGGTCTTGGTCTTTCCACGGCTCAATTTTTGGTGGCAGAGAGTACAGATGGCATTGCTCTCATCTGAGGCAGACACACAAAAAAATGTCCACACCGCTGAGCCCTGGGGTGATTTGACACTTTGGTGGTGGCGGCCGACTGAGTGTTAAGTGGGGTGCCAGAATCAGAGCAGGAGAAGGAAGATATGTCACGCTTCCGTGCGGAAGCTGAGGTGTTCTGTGTTAAATAGTCAACTACGTCCTGACAATCTTGGGGGCTGATGGGACGCGCCTTATGAACACTGTACTTTGGTCCAGGGCCGCATGAAATCACAACAGCACTGTGAAGAAACGCGTAAAAGCCGCCACATGGACGCAGGATGGGGCGGCTGTTTCCGCAGCTGGCATAGCGGAACCCGGAGAAACCGCCGCGTCGGACGCGGCGGTTTGTACGCATAGGCCTGCTTCTCACAGTGGGGCGGGATGCGGAGGAAACCTAGAGGCGTGGGCGAGTCGGCATGTTGGATCTGTCTTTTGATATGCGCTTTTTTACTGAGGAGATGTGAGTGCACTACTTTTAATCTTTTAATAAATGATACAGTGCTTGGTGACTGATTCTGCGACCCATGGACACGTAAACAATGGACTGAATTTCACTATTGATTATCAACTGTTACTTTTGTTGAATATTGAGCTATTGTTATTTTGATAAGAGTGAGTGAGTGCATTTATACACTGGGTTAATAGGGAGCTCCTGGCCAGTGGCGTATCTGGGTAAAATAGCGCCTATGGCAAACACTACAATTGCGCCCCCCCATCCCCAGCCCCGCCCCCAAGCAGAGTCTCATTCCTCCATAATAAAAGCAACCAGGTGCCTCAAGATAAGGAAATTAAATAGCCAGGAGCGCCAAGATAATTAAGTAGCAAAGTGCCGCGTATATACATAATTTGAGTAGATATGTTCCCCAGACAACCCAATTAGGCAGACACATGCTTCTAGATATTAGTATAAGGTAGTCATCTGTGCACCTCACATTTGAAAAATACTCTTCAGTCAGTGGACAGTCAGTGACATGACTATGTAATCTGTAAAGTACTGCAGAAGATGTCAGTGCTATATAAATACATAATAATAATAATAATAATAATAATAATATGGTAGGACATTTCACTATGACCATGGCAGATATTAGATGTTATGCTTCTCTGAGGACAGTCAGTGACATG